>NC_054742.1:73180599-73495599 GCF_018143015.1 Lytechinus variegatus
TTTGATAATAATAATATTAAAATTTTAATTATTATTTTATGATATACTGTCAAAATTTAATATTTTATGGATGATACGTTTGCGCTTTTGGAATAGTTTAGTAATTTAATAAATTAATACTTATTTTGAAAAGTATACTTTGAAAATTATGAAATATCTATTGCGCGGTTACTAAATTATACACAATAATGAATAATTATCGTGGCAAATAAAACGGGAAATTGTAATTTTTCATTTGAATTTCAATCGAAAGAGGAATAAAATATGACAAAAACGTGAGGGGACAATGACCAACGGGCAGTCATCTTGAGACCTCCCATGGCAAAAAGCAGTATATCATATGGCCGTATCACCATTACTGATTTATTGACGAAAAGCTGTTTCTCGGGGTTGTTCGAAGAGAAAAGCTAGCCTCCAGCCTGGCGCCACGCGGCCGAGTGACCAGGGCGATGTGACATGAATACCCGATCACAGGCCAAGCCGATGGTTTAATAGGAGATGCCTGTGGAATCTCATGAAATTTGGAGCACGCATGGTGTTATTTATTGTTTTTCTGAAATAATTCCTCTTCTTCTTTTATTCATGTTTACGCTTTTTAACGGTGCTTTATTTTTTAATGGATTGTTTGGAAGATGGACGCGATGCACGGTACATTACAAAACGATAGTCGTTGCGATGGTGGCGAAGGTGTTGGTGCCAGCGCCCAGCGGAGGTGGTGGTGTTGCTGGTTGTGGTGGTGGTGATGATGATGGTGATGGTCGGATTGGCATAGTGGTTGACCCGATGGACGTGGAAATGTTGGGGATGTTATAGTAGGGATAATTGTGATGCTGGATTGGTGATTATGGTGTTGAATGATGATGATGATGGAGTTGTTGGTTGTGGCAGTGGTGATGATGGTGATGGTCAGAGCGGCAGTGATGGACCCAGTGTTGGTGGTGGTGATGATGGGAATGTAGGTTGGGATAATGGTTGTGTTAGGAGCGTCAATGGTGGTTGATGTGAAGGTCGCAGTGGTGGGGGGGATGGCGGCAGTGTTGGTTGGGATAATGGTTATCAACCCGGTGATGGTGGTAGTTGAATGCTGATGATGGTGTTGCTTGTTGTGTTAGGAGTGTTAATGGTGGTTGATGTGAAGGTCGCAGTGGTGGGGGGAGATGGCGGCAGTGTTGGTTGGGATAATGGTTATCAACCCGGTGATGGTGGTAGTTGAATGCTGATGATGGTGTTGCTTGTTGTGTTATGAGTGTTAATGGTGGTTGTTGTGAAGGTCGAAGTGGCGGGGGGGGGAGAGATGGCGGCAGTGTTGGTTGGGATAATGGTTATCAACCCGGTGATGGTGGTAGTTGAATGCTGATGATGGTGTTGCTTGTTGTGTTAGGAGTGTTAATGGTGGTTGTTGTGAAGGTCGCAGTGGTGGGGGAGATGGTGGCAGTGTTGGTTGGGATTATGGTGATCACCCGGGTGATCTGTTTTGGTAGTTGTAGAAAATTATACCCCATTGCTCAAACGAAGGCACTCACCCCCCCCCCCCCCCACAGACATACACACACAAGGCAAAAAAAAAACCAAAATAAAAAACAAAGAAAACAATGGCGATAACGATTTAGTTGTTGATCTCGCTCATGGAGAAATTGTTCAATGTCCATAAAAAAATAACTGGCAGCATTTTGGATCTGTAGAACCTCTGTCCATAAATATTTACACATACATTTTAAAAGATAGTAAATTTGAAAAAAAAAAAAATAAAATGAAAAAGAAGAAATATACAAGAACAATCAATTAATGAACAGAGTCACACGACACACGAAAGATAGACAGGAAATGCTTAGTAAAATTAATAATTATAATATAAACAATTAGATTATGATGATATTTCAACTAAAAAATAAAGCAACAATGTATATCACCTTTAAATTGTCAGTATTCCAATTTTCTGAAGCCACTTTATACAATATAAGCAGGAAAATGGATCGAATTTACCAATATAATGTAACATTGATTTCATAAATCACAAAAATGTAGGTAATATGAAAAACCACATATATCTCGGTTTTTATGAGAATGCGGTTGCTCACAGTTTGTTTAGATGTAATGCAAAACCTCCAATAAATACAACACAGAACTAGTTTTCCCTGCGGTTTTAAGAAAAGTAGTTCTCAGTGTATTGGCTCTTCTCTCCCTCTCTCTCTCTCCATTTCTGTCAGTCTGTATTTCTCCTTTCACTATATCCTCCTTAATCTCTCTATCTCTCCCTCTCTACCTGGTTCTCATTGGTTTATAAGGCCAAGTCCACTCAAACAAAAAGTTGATTTGAATAAATATAGAGTGGTAACAAAATCACACAGCCATAATGCTTAAAATGTCATAAAATTGGACGTAAGACATGTATGGCATTTGGAAATTTAAAGGTCACGTTCATCCCACCAAAAACAAAATTTGAATGAATTAAAAAATCGAACTCGAAGAACGCTTAAAATGCCATGAAATCGGATGAAAAATAAGAAAATTATTTAATTAAACAAATCAGCCAATGACGAAACTAAAACACACACTCACCGTTTCTTTTGTATTTTTTTACATAATGAATATGAAATATTTTACCCCCCCCCCTCATGATAATGCGAAATGAGATTGAACATGTGGAACTGCATTTTTTTGGGGGGGGGGGGGACTTATCCAATGTAGAGCCTTCTTGTTGTCAAATCTATGCAGACATTAAAGAAATTGTGAGGGTGAGAAATGATTCTTTTGGAATGCTTTATTTCAATAATCCAGGGTACTTTCTTTTGGCGACGACCCTTAAAACACGTAAACCATTATTTCTATTTTATTTTTGTTTGTATTCGTAAAATGGACAAGGTATCAAAGTCTCTTCTGTTCATCACACAACGTGGTATCAAAGTGGTTTAAGCAGATATAGAAGCATGTTAAACAATCTTCTGTAAAGCTTTGGGCTTGAGTAAGTGCCATTTTCAATCACTAAACCACGTTCCGGGACCACATTTTAGTTTTCTTTTAATGACAAAACTAGCTAAACAAAATACTAATAGGCAATGAAATATCCAGTGTTTACGTGAGTAAGTGCTTACATCTTGGTCAATTGTGAGTTTCACGTAAAAGGGTGAGTGACACGTGACAGGGGCCTCGGAACGTTTTTCAAGGGAGGGGGGGGGGGTTGTCCATGCAAAAATCACAACGACATGGTAATTTTTACGTTTTTGTACAGTGTTTAATATACAAGATATGGGGCCGGTTGCAGAAAGAGTTGCAATCAAACGCAACTCTAAAATTCACGCGCAACTTGATTTGAACTAATCAACAGAGCGCATTTTGGACTTCCGATTGATTTTTTTGGTCTTGCATTTAAACGCAACTCTTTCTGCGACGGACCCCTTAATATACAAGATTATACACTAAACAGGGATAGTTGATCCGACATTATTTTATGGGGGGGGGGCGATATGACTAAAAGATGGCCTCCTGTTTTTTGGCAGAAAATTGTTGATTATGATTATCTTCTTGTTATCCACGACACATTCATCTTTTCCCCTGCTCTGTTTTCTTCTATCTTTCTTCTCTCTCTCTTTTCTGTGAATATTTCCCCCCTATTATTCATTTTTGTTTTCCCCCACTTTTAAACTAATACGGGCGATCGCTATTGCAATGGTCGCCCTTGCCACCCCCTTCCCCGGGCATGGTCCCCGGTTTAAGTTAGTCGATGTGCCATTTAAAGTAAAAAAAACACAATCATGCATATGGGACTTGAGTCAAATATAAGCTATGCTCTCTTTTTAGAATTTATTTGAATAGAAAAAAATGAAACCGCATATTAATGATATCAGCTGCCATTCTTATTTATGAGATAAAGTGGGAGAAGAATATAAAGAAGAAGAAGGATGATGATGATGAGGAGGAAAGGGTGAAGAAGAAGGAAAAAAGAAGAAGGAAAAGAAGGGGAAAGAAAAAGAGGGTGAAGAAGCAGAAGGAGAAATGAAGAAGAAGACGAAAGAAGAAGACGAAGAAGAAGAAGAGGAAGAAGACGAGGAAGAATAAGTAGAGAAGAAGAAGAAGACGAAGAAGAAGAAGAGGGAGAAGAAGAAGAAAAAGAAGAAGACGAAAGAAGAGAAAGAGAAAGATTAGAAGGAGAAGAAGAAGAAGAAAACAAAAGAGGAGAAAAGGGAAAGTAAGAAAGAAGTTCATTGGCATTTCGGCTGTTGTTTTTCTAGAAGGAAGGGTAAAAACAATAATGATTGACGACATTGAATTGGTGTCGCGTATAAAGACATGCCGATCACGAACCACTTCGCCAACCACGGTCCCATATACCTAAACGAATGGTGATGGACGAGGACGATGACGACGATGATAACCAATGAGTTCCCTTTCTACGTGACCCGGTCATTTTATCGTGCGACGATCGGTAAAAATTCCTGCCAAACAGGTATCGATTACCAATCTAGCCTCTTAATTACATCTCGCGTAATTGGGAGGAGGATAGTGTTACGGGCATTAATGAACGAAATACAGCCCAAGGGGTGTATATTAGGTGATAACGCCCTCCTTCTATCTTTTCTATATCTTCCTCGCCAGGAAAAAAAAGAGGAGGAAGCTGGAAAATTAAAAATAATGATAGAGTAGATGGAGACGAAGATGGAATGAAAGTTGGGGGCGATGGCCGATGACCACACTATTTATTTTTGTTGCACAGTTACTGCTCAGAGAACATGGTCAAAGGCAAAGAGTCACATGTCGAGGGTAATAATTATAACTATGAAGCCATTTGATAATACTCTGACCTGCTGACAACGTCATAAATGTAGGTGTGCAAGATGTGCGTATACATTTTTCTACATATCGGTTGAAATGTGATAGGAACTATGACTTACCACATTTCGTTTAAGGTTGTTTATTTTCTTTTATTTGAAAAAAATAGACTTACATAATCGTTTAACTACAAACATTCATTTATATATATAAAATCACCGAAATTCATTAAAGTATATATGGCGACGGTAGTAATCACAATGTTATCCTAAATGATGCCCTTTACATTATTATTATTATACACGTCAATGTAACTGCGTTTTGCAGTGCAGTTGCCAGAATAGAAATCATAACAATTGGCTTTTCTGAACTGTGAACGAAATTCCCGATACAAATCGGAAAAAAAAATGAGCATGAATAACAAACGAGTGAGAAGCAAAATCTCGCGGAACCAGAGGGATTTGTTAGCGTGAGCCAAGCAGTCCCCGCGCAAACAGACACCATGCATCTTTCCCCGGCCAGCGACCCCTAGCCCGACCTGATCTGCATGCATACTCATGCATTCATTAAGCAAACCTGGTTTGCAAAGCAATAACGGTCATCTTCACCAATGCAAGAACATTTTGAATCATTTAAGTCGAACTTACATTCTTATCCTCCTTGCTTGTCCATGTGATGATGTCAGCAAGGTTTCCAAAAAAGAAGAAAAAAAATCAAACATGAAAGACAAACTCTCAATGATGTGGGGCGATATGTTAACATCAGCGTTAGATCGTATAGTCAATTTTACTGTACTTCATTGGCCTACTCTATTTTAAAGGGTTAATTGATTTTCTTTATTATTATTTCATTTTGGGACAGCTGCTATATATTTTACAAAAGGAGAAAAAAAATATATTTTAACCATAAAAGACATACAATAATGTGTGTCGATATGTTAACATCAGCTTTTAGATCGTTTGGCCTACGGCATTATTTTAGTGTTTTATATAGGCCTATTTTTTGTTAAAAGTTTATTTCTGAATTTTCTCATTTCTTATTTAATGTCATTTGCGACAATCATAGATTTAATATTAAATGGTTTTATTTAATTCAACTTATTTTCAAACAAACTGGACATTAGACCTGCAATGGTAATCTCTATTATATCGATGTCCAGTAGTTATATCGAAAACTTAAGCTACTTTCAATATTATGTTATGTTCGTCTTAAAAATTAAACCAAGGTATTTCTGCCTAGGTACCTGAATGAAACCTTGGTAGATCATGTTCAAAAGGGAATGTGTTTTGAACAAGCATTTAGCTATATAGCTATATACTACAAAAGCTCCCTGATAATATATATTCCAAAAATGAATTCATGGTGGCATTACGAATGAATAATGAATGAACATATGGCTCTATAATATTTGTTACGTCTTGGAAAGAATTTTGGCTCATTCAGATTGAGCCTAAGTATAATTACATATTTGCGTATATAGATAGGAAAGATTTAAGTTCATTATAGCCCCACTTTCAACTAAAAATCCTCAAAATCTAAACAGCGTGGGTAAATAAGTTTATATAGATACATATGAATCCGGTTAAGCAAAATGAAAGGGAAAAAGCCGCATTTATGAATAATAACAGAAGCGGGTGAAAGAAATTATTCAGGCGGCTACTAGTGGGGGACACGATCGCCAAACACCGCTTCACGACGATTGCGATGCGCTGCTCATAAAATCAGTCGATTTGAGCGACCACGATGTTGTATAGCTACATTATTAGTAATGAAGTGTTAAGCATAACCCGTATACAATCTCTCTAATGTACTATGATTAATGTTGTATATTTCTGAATAATAAAGGATCGTGTTGGCACAGTTTTGAAATGAGGTCATGTACCCTCACTTTTTTATAAAATGAGAAAGAAAGAGAGAGAGAGAAAAAAGAAAGAGGAGTTAAAAGAATATAAAGGGAAAGAAGGAGAGAGGGGGAGAGATGGTTTATATGAAGGATAGACAGGAGAATGGAAGGAATAAGAGATATACAAACTTGAGACCCAGGCAGACTCTTAAAAAGGCGTCAGTTAAAACAAACATATCTATAAAATGACTCTGTCATGAAAAAGAATACTCAAAAAGTTGATATTTATGTTTCAATATATAAGTCGGATTTTATCGAGCTAGTATTTTAATGCGCGGTGGGTGGAAGTGGCGGCAGACAAAATAACGTCATCTAAAAAATGAAAAAAAAGGAAGGAGTGGGAAGAAAAGTGATTTTGTAAGCTATCGATGCTCATAAATTGCGAATTTTCTTTTGTGGACATGAAGATTCGTGTATTTTTATAAAAACATGTTTGAAATGTATTCAACACATTTCAATGATCAAGGGTAAATTAATTTTAGATTTGTCACTAATATTTTCATGAAAAGATAAATCATGCGTCATCATTCCTTGCAAATCCTGCAAGAACTAATTGGTCTATAATGAGACTAAAAATTTGAGGGGATATGTTATTATGTTTGTTAAATTTGCAATCAAGCGAACGGGGTGAAACGAAAGAGGGGGGGGGGGGGCTTTCTAAAAATGTCGGTCTATAAATAAGTCGAATTCGCAGTAAATCTAAAGAAAATTTGATGAAAAATGTTAGACTAAATACAAAGATTTGACAAAACTGCTTTTTGGTGAAAGGACAAGATCGTCTTCTTCATACAACATCAGAGGTGAGTCCTGGAATTCATCATGGCGGTGGGGGTATGTGGGGCGGGGGATTACACACTAAGAAATATGGGATCAAATTTGAACTAACCGGGTTGGTATAATAGCTGCACCTAAAGTGGTGCTAATGAGTGTAATTATGCTCATTTGAGGGTGCATTTAGCTATGTTAAGTACCCTATAGGGTGCGAAATTGAACAATGTAATAAAGGTTCAAATTTGAACTCTTTTTGATATCAAGTGCTATGCACCTTAACAGGTTCATATTTGCACCTATCAGGGTGCGAGGAGCATTTCTTGGTGCATTTAATGACAAAAAGGTGCATTTCTTCACCTTTTGCCACTTAGGGTGCAAGATCACACCCCTAAAGGTTGGTACAAGTGTTTCATTAGGGTTCAAACATTTCTTAGTGTGTATGTTTCCGTTTCAGCCGAATAGGAACATGGCAAAGCAGCTTTCCGCCGCATCAACACCAAGTTCGTATAAAACAAATATTTACATCTAAGTTAATCGGTCACAATGACCGATCTTGTAGATGATAGAAATTACATTTGGGCTTTTATGGTTGAAGTGGAGATAATGGCTGAACGGGGATTCGAACCCACAACCTTATGATTATGAATACAATGCTCTAACCACTATACCACACGACCCTTAAGATAATTTTTTATTGAGCCAAAAAAGGCATAAAAATTTAGAAATCAGATACGTTTTCTCCAAAAATAAATCCATACTTACTCTTTTAAACCGGGGATGCACACAAGGGCGGACCCAGGATTTTTCGAAAGGGGGCACATTTTCCTGAATAAAAATTTGCCAAGCAAAAAAAACCAAAGTCTTCATTTTCAAAAGGGGAGCACACTTCTGTTTCAACGGCATGTTTACATTACAAATTTTAATTGTGCATCTCAAGGGGGAGGGGGGTGTGGGAGGCACGGGCCGGCTGCCCCCCCCTGGATCCACCAGTGACTGCACAGCATAAATTCATTTCGAGGTCATGAGTGTAAAGGTCAAAGATCACCGCAGCAATTATGTGAAAGGTCACATAATATACCTTGAAAATACCTTGCTCGCGATAACTAAAATGACAACTGAAGAGGCAAATTTCAAATTTTGTGCATGTATGCATAATGACGAACAGATTACGTTACTTTTGGTCACAAGTTCGAAAGTTAGAAGGTCGAGGTCACAGAAGTTTGAACAAAAAAAGTGATGCTTATTTTTTGTCTAAAAATAGCTGAGGCATTAAGACAGCCGAGAGTCTATCAAGTTTACTTTGGTATTTTATGGTTGTAAGTTGTACCTAAAGTCAACTTGATTGATTCCACAAAACAAGATTATCTGGATTTAATTGAATTTTTTTTTAAATTTTCAATTTCAATCCGGCAGTAGATTTGATCTGTTTTTCGATTGTCTGAAGCCTCCGCATGGATTAATCTAATTTTTCTTTTATATCTGTAATCCAAGAGGAAATTTATCGAAGGAAAAGCAACCAGATAATTTAAGTAAATAAAAAATAGAGAGTGGAAATCACATATTATAGGCTTTCATGCCAATTGAGATGGAAAAGAAGAAAATTTTAAGTAGGAAAAAATAAACTGAAAAGTGGGTGGGTAGGAGTATATAATTATGAAAAATTGGTCAGGTATTATTAGAATGGAAATACATATAGGATTATAGGATAACACAAGAAAATACGGGGACGATTTGACTACTACTACTACTACTATTACTACTACTACTACTACTACTACTACTACTACTACTACTACTACTGCTACTACTACTACTATTACGCTACTACTACTATCCTAATACTACTACTAATACTACTAATACTACTACTACTACTTCTTCTACTACTACTACTACTACTACTACCAGAACTGCTATTACTACAACTACTACTACTATACTACTACTACTACTACTACTACTACTACTACTACTGCTGCTGCTGCTGCTGCTGCTGTTGCTTCTACTGCTACTACTACTACTACTTCTACTTTACTACTATTACACAGCAAAAACTGTGGTGTACATAGAGGACCACATCAGTAATTTTTCACCGGTGTGTTGGTGGTGTTAGTTTTACACCTATATGTGTTATTACAACACCTATTGTTGTTACATTTACACTTTTTGGTGTTATGTTCAATCTCTAGGGTGTTATTTTAACACCTCAGGTGTGGTCCTCTATTAACACCAATTGGTGTCAGTTTTAACACCACAGTTTTTACAGTGTACTACTACAACTACTACTACTACTACTACTACTACTACTACTACTACTACTGCTACTACTACTACTACTACTACCACCACCACTACTACTACTACTACTGCTGCTGCTGCTGCTGCTGCTGCTACTACTACTACTACTACTACTACTACTACTATACTACTACTACTACTACTACTATACTATACTACTATACTACTACTACTATTACTGCTACTAAAATGATAAATCCATAATTTATTGTTCGAAATATACATGAAATGAAATACTCCGAAAATTTGCATCGCCCAATTGATCGTGGGACCGGCAGCCGCTGTGCAGCGCCAGATCGATAAGGCTCTATCCCTTCAATCGTTGAACGCCAGGGTAGCAGCAACTCCTAACTTTTAACGTCTTTTGGTCTGACGCGGCCGGGGTTTGAACCCCCGACCTTCCGGTTCTGAGAGGGACGCTTTACCGACTGAGCGGTTGTCTACTACTACTACTACTACTACTACTACTACTACTATCCCACAACCTTCCGTTTCGTGATGCGGGCACTATACCACCGAGCCATCATTCAAATTATATTATTTGAATAAAAAGTGTTTCAAAATCTAAGCAAACAAAATTAAAGAAAGGTTTAAAAAAATAACACTATATACTCTTGTCTATGTGCATTCACCCATCGATATGATTTGCATGTAGTTGTCTTTTTTTTAATAGATTTCAAATTCTGCACATTCTAAAGGAGAATGTATTCATTTAGAAATTATTTATTTATTAAAACATCTTTAAACAGGAAAGAAGTTCAGATATTGTATACTGTGTTTCAACACCGTGCTGCATGTGGACATAAAAATCCAGAAAAAGGTCTTAAAAAATCTCTTAATTTCAAGTGCAATAGTTAAGGCAGAAAAATATCTTTAAAACGATGTGTCGTAAATACGATGTTTTCAAATTGACAGAATTGTCTGCGTACTCTTATTCACACTTTTGGGGTAACATGAGTACTTAGTTATAAATAATATGTCGCTTATAATATGCTTAATAATAATTAAAATTCTGTCATACTTTGTAATGTCATCATTCTATGGTCTTTGTTTGTCTGAAATGCCGAATAAATAACAATAAATAATAATAATGATAATAATACATCCGAACGACGTCTCTCAAACGCTTTACGTACTACCCCGTCTTCATAAGTATTTTATTCTGACAATGTGGATCATAAATAAGCAAATTATTATTTGAAGACAAAAAAATGTAGAAACGGGCAAAGAAAGAATTGAGCTGTAACTAAAATAACACCTGGTTTTCAAAACAACACTAAATCGATAGAGATACCTGAATATATAGGGTAACTAACTGCAGTTTACTCCTCTGACATAAATTCATTCACGGAGCAAAAAATTGAAAGATACTAGTAGTTTTCTTTGCCCGGACATCTGCTTCTTGAATAAAAAAAATGGCATCCTTTGGGGAATAGATAATGATTTTTTTAAAAATCTGATGGTCTATTTCTCTTGGTCGAGTGTCGCCCTTCCCAGTTCAAGGTTAAACATGACGTTAAGGACGGAGGGGGGGGGGCGTCAGATAGTCTAGACTCCGTCGGGGCGATTATCTAATCTTCGGACACTCATTCTGATTACATGCAGAAGCCCGAGGGGCCGAAATTGAGGGAATGAAAATCGCCCGGTTGATCCTTTAAAGCGTTATATTTCAAGGTCACGCTCATCCCGATTTCATTCTATATATTTCCTTTTCTCTCTCTCTTTCTCTCTCACTCCCTTTGGCAGCTTTTTTTTTTCTCTCGCCGATCTGTCATTTTTGTTTGCTTCCGACATTTGCCTCTGTCCAATCCCGTTTCCTGGAAGAAGATAGAAAGAGAAAATAGAAGCGAAAATTAATTTGCATTTTAAATTAAAAAAAAAAAACCTATAAGACTCTTAAAAAAAATGATGAAAGTACTTGACCAAAAAAAATGTCGACAAATGAGTGAAAAAGGAAGAGAATCCGCGCTGGTCTTATTCACTCGCCAACCGACTGCATTTTCGATTGGCCCCATCCTGACCCCCTACAGCGCCACTTCTTTATCGAGAGACTTCCAATTTCTCATGGTCAATCTCATGGTCAGCAGGCCAGTCATGCAGGCAGCATCGCCTGGGGCGGCAGAAGGGCTCTCCATGATTTCTGATGGTGGCGTTCCATACTATGGTAAAAAAAACCCAACAAGATGTTGCCATGCATCAAGTCATGTAATAGGATCAGTGGATCGTGTTCGTTGATCAATTGCCCGAGGTATCGAGTGCATCTGGAGCAGTGAGTTCTTGCTCGGGGAAAGAGAAATGGATGAAAATTATGAAGAACAAAAACCAGTAAGGCAGATTGATATCATTTAATTAGAAGAATAAGAAGAGAAGGAAGGGTGGGGGGGGGGGGGTGAAAGAGGCATAGGTGCAAGAAGGGTTTGAAGGTTGGTTATTGCATTTGATAGAGTAACAACTGGAGGAACGAAGTAAACTAATGTTATTATTGATTTGTATTTCACATGAATTTGAAATATTATGGAAAGCATAAAGAAAATAGTTGTCATTATCTAAATAATTTTGATTGCCTTATATGGTTCGATGAAAACATTGATTTAAAAGTTAAGTCACAAGGAAATAAGAGATGAATCAATCAAATAGCAAACATTATTTGTAATTGTCATTTTTATTTTTACCACAACTTTATCATGATGAAAATATGATAGAAAGTGTATATTAATCTAGTGCTTGATAACTTGATATTTTTTTCCATGTATTCTACATTAGAATAATCCCAAATCATATACATTAAAAATCAATTGCAGTAAATAAAAATGGAAAGAAAACTAGATTTATTGCTATCAAGAGATGTATAATGATTTGATTTATTTTGTTTTAAAGAATTGCTTTGATATATAGTCAGGAAAAATTGACGTCCTATGGTACAACTTATATATTGAGTTATTCAAACATCATTATGAAACTTTGAGGTGGGTTTTCCCCATCTACAATCACACACATAATCATATGGCTTTACATTTTGGAAAGAAAGGAAAGAAAATATGATCACTGAATAATCTAAGACCCAGCTTCAAATATCTTTAATGAAGGTAAGAGAGGATACCTTGAACGTGGATGAGTGAAAATTTGAAGCAAATCCCCCTTATCTTTGTTCTTTGTCTAAATGAAGAATTCAATTCAATTTATAACATCGCTATAAATCTGTGATGCTTTTAAAATAGAAATATGATGAAAAAAAGCCTTGAAATAAGTTTGGTCACGATCGTTGTCATAACCGTTGGGGGCGACCTAACGCATTCTGTGGGAAGCACGAGGGGATGGTCGGTCAGGCGTTATTTCGTTATTATTATTATTACTAGTTTTAAGTTACAAGAGGTAAGATTTTATATAGTTTCAGCTTTTTTGGTATATTGAAATATGAGACTCATGTAAACAATAGAATGAACAGCACATTATGCTAATAATAATGTTATTTCGTAAAAAGAACAAAACAACGAGGGGGGGGGAGAAGGCCCCTTTTATATGCACCACCGCTATATAAGTGCACTTATATCCCATGTAATATTAATGAAATTTGATGTAAACCTTTGACAGGTTTTGAATAATTTCACTTGTAGAGCATTCGAAATTGATGACACCAACTTGTACGAATATGGCAATAACACCATGATCACATGTTTTGTTGCAGGTTTTATAAGGTTATATTATAACCAAATGAGAACTGGCGCCTGATTGTGATAAATATTTCATATTAAACTAATGTAAAAAACTAATCTTCAAATGTCTGGTTGGGAAAAAAATCTCTCGAGAAACTGCTGTGAAACTGCTTTTCACTGTTAAGTGCAAATGCAATGAATAAAAAAACAAAAATGCTATAATTAAATGGAAGACTAAATTTGTACGCAATTCATCAAAATCGACTTAAAGGGGAAGTTCATCATAACCAAAAAAATATGATTTGAATAGTAAAAAGACAAATCAATCAAGCATATCCTTGAAAATTTTATCAAAATAGGTTGTAAAATAACAAAGTTATAACAATTTAAAGTTTCGCTCTTCACAACAACAGCTTATGTTCATCATGGTAGTTAAGCAAATGAGAAAACTGATGGCGTCATCCAATCACACTTTTTATATTCTATCATTATTTTGAAATGTTTAACTTTGTAATCATTAATGTGAAATAATATTTGATTATTCATTGAAAATTTGAAAATACCAAAACTCTTATTTTTCTCCTCCGATTTCGACGTAATAGAGTTCGTATAGTTACTTCATGAACAATTCATTTCTTTCATTATGATAGGCAGATTTCGAAGCAAGATATTGCGTTAGCTTGCCTTACATAGCAGGATGAAGAAATTGAATAGACCAGGTGACTAGAATAGCACACCAATGAACACTTCATGAAGGTATTTGTTGCATTCCTACTTTGAATGCATATCATAGCATGTTGCACAGTATACTTGGCAAACTGAAATACCAGTCGTTCGTGGACGCATTGTTGTTTTTTGTGGATGTAAATGAAAACCACAATTTTAAAAGAATATATGAATAATCAAGACATCAAAGTTGGTGCTTATCTCATTAGATTTTAAACCACCATATCACTTTAGTATAAATGACCTTCCTCTGATCATGCGTAGAATCTTTTGATCATGCGCAGAAAGGAACTATGAACTGGCTTATTTTCAGCGCTATGCTAGTTTTATTTTTCATTTTTTAAATTAAATTCTTTATGTTGTTATTATTATTACTATTATGATCATCATTATCATTATCATTATCACTATCATCATGATCGTTATCAAATCATTATTATCATTATTGTCACTATCATTATCATTATTATTTTATTACTGTTATCATCAACGTCATCATCATCATCATCATCGTCATCATCATCATCATCATAATCATCATCATCATCATCATCATCACCATCATCACCATCATCATCATCATTTTTCATATACGCCTACCATACAGGGAATCGACGTTAGGGGAATTTAGAGCAATCGGAGAGGGCAAAGTATTACTCTTAAAGTTTGATGTAAAGTATGTACTCCAAGTTTAATCATTGAAATAAATGCATCGCAACGAAGAAAGCAAAATGTGTATAGTAAAATGTTAACATAGGCCGAACGTGTACGTCAACAGCTCTTGTCCACTTCATTTAATTTTATTTAAATATTTCATTTTCAAGAAATTACAAATCAAGTAAATACAGTCGAATCAATAAAAAATCGATAAGATAGATAAGATAGTCCATTCATCCTATACGAATTTCATAAATTATCCAGCCACAATGTGACATCAATAGAAGAATCTTGTGATTTAATTTTTTGGTGAAAATGAAGAGGGCACGTATAAAAGCAACGTTTTGTATTTCGTGGCCCTTTTGTGATCATAGTAAAACAAATAAAGCCGCCAGTCCTCTACTCCCATATTTAAAGGAATCAATCATTGATTTCTAAAACAAATCAATCTCCATGTCTGACTAATAGGACAGTAGTCAGGACGGAATGCAAATTAATTCATTACTTTGGACCCCCTTCAATTTGGCGTCCAGCCTAAACTCTTTTAACCACTTCTTTCAACAATTCATCTTTTAATGCTCGGTCGTTTCTTATTTCTTTTTATTCACTTTTTTTCTGGTTCTTGTACTAGTAGGCCACTGGGTCTATTATCAGTATACGGTATAAAATTTGTTAATCATTTTGGCCCTTTGATCTTGGTGTCCAGTCTCAAACCATTATCCAATCGTGCATATATACTACTTTCTTTCTATCATCCCTTTTCTGGTTTATTGGTCGTTTCATTCTCTTTCCTTAGCAATAATAAAAAATAACTAGACAAGATTTCTCCTCTCCTCGTAACAAAAGTGTTAGATGGGCACCAGCCGATCTTTAAAAGTCTATAAAACGCGAGTACTTAGTCTCGTCGTAAAAGCAAGAAAGTACGTGATATTGCTGTCAGTAATCAAGAAAATTAAGCAGTTTCTACCAATCATCACGCTCTTGTTTTATTATTGTGATTCTTTTTAACGCCGTCTTGACTTCGACAATCATTTACCATTTCGTTCTTTCTGGTAAGTAAGACAGGTAGGTTAAAGTAAATGCCAATGCATATTTGATGACGATATGCAGACAGAAGTCTCGAGATCCAAATTCGATCCATTAAAGTACTGACTTTCGTCTATGAAAAAAGCTTTGTCTCGTCTGTGAGCATGGTGAGGGATCAATAAAGATGTGCTTTGGTATAAATGGCACTTCAAGACGGTGACAGATTGTGACATGATATTAATTTCCCCTTTCATTCCCTTTTTTATTATTCTTCTTTTAATTACTTTGCTAATTTTGA
The DNA here is from genome assembly GCF_018143015.1 of Lytechinus variegatus. Taxonomy (NCBI): domain Eukaryota; kingdom Metazoa; phylum Echinodermata; class Echinoidea; order Temnopleuroida; family Toxopneustidae; genus Lytechinus; species Lytechinus variegatus. The sequence goes on from NC_054742.1 coordinate 73,196,699, forward strand.
GGATTTATACATACACACATACACACGTACATACAAACATACTTTGAAAGGGGGAGGGGGATAGCCCATGTACGCTAGTGTTGAAGCCCATTATCAAAGTTGTCATTGAACATATTATTATTGACAGAGGATGAATATGAAATATGTCCGTTTTTAAAGCTATTTTACGATTTTACGATTACCAAACACATATCAAAATATGAGTGAATTAACCGCAGACATATAGATAACTTATGTAGCTGGGAAATTGCAAGTAATTGTTCAGGTATTCTAGTTAGAAACATTTAACCCGTTTTGAAAACATGTTACGAAATATACATGAAGCATTCGTGATTAACTGTATATTCAAGGGCTGATAGCTGGTATGTAGTGCCAAGAATTATTTGACTGTACTATAATACAAACACTGAGTTGGCGCCTTTAGATTTTATTTCCACCTACAATTCATAAATGTTGTTTTATCTGAGACAATAAAACTAAGAAAACATTTGGTATTTCAACTATGATATAACATGTATAATATTCCTTTACAAATTTCATTGGCGCTACCTCTACTTAAAAATGCTTTAAAACTAACAAAGACAATAAGAATTTGAAACATTATTGCTTTTTTATTGTTGATGTTATCTCTACTTTTACGCTATCATTTTGCATTTTCTTTGTAAAAATTTGATTCTTATTTTAAATTCTCGTAAATATACATTAACAGCCTTTCATCGTCAATATAAGACGATAAACTCGTCTTAAACAAAACTGGAAACAAAATACGTGCACATTAAAATATGACGGGTTAACTTGGGTGCGATTATGAACAGAGGAGAGAGAGTTTTGAGATGTTTGAGGGATGGTGGGGGTGGTATAAGCAATTCCTGACCAACGATACATGATTATTTACTTAATTACCCTCTTTTCTTTTATATTTTTTTTTACTATTATTGAAATTGTTATTTTTCATTTCTATCGCCATTTAAGCCTAATTTGTGACTCCCACTCGTAAAAAAAGTTTAATAATCCTTATGCTTTTCCTGCAAAATTTCCTCTTGGAGCCGCGGCAAATAGATAAAGATTAAATTTAAATTAAAGCGATCTATGCGTAGGCTTCAGACAATCGAAAAAGAGATCAAATCTGGTACCAGCTTGAAATAAAATTCAATTTTCAATTAAATCTAGATAATCTTATTTTGTGGAATCAATCAAAATGAGTTTAGTAACAAATTACAACCATAGAATAGTGGAGTAAAACAGATGGACTCTCGACTGCACAGCCTCCATCATTTCCAGACCCAAAAGAAGCATAATTCCTCAAATCCTAAGTAATGACCACATAAGTGGATATCATATTCTGATTTATTGATTTTTTTACTGAAAAAGGTAAGATTCCGTTATTTTTTTAATATGTATTCACTCATTTTGTGTTTTAGGATTACTACCCATTCAGTTTGCAGGGGCTGCTAGTAGCACAGATTCAGAATAATTGAAGTGGCTACACAGAGTATTAAAGAAATATGTTATTAGTATTAGCATTAGTATTATCATCATTATTTCAACATCATCATCTTCATCATCACCATCACCATCATCAACTGTTTTCTTCATCTATCAACTCGTTTATCAGCTTATAATGAATTTCCCCGAGTGTTTGATGCTTCTGATCATTGAATTCTTTACCAGTTCAGCTCATTATTTTTCATAATTGTATTTTCTGATATTTCTGTTTTGCTGCACTCTCACTCCCGACATTCCTCAGAGGCAGTTTTAAAACAACCTGTACAGAATGAACCTCCCAAAAGAAAACACAAAGCTACACATTGTGATGATGATGACGATTATCATTATCACCATCATCATTACCATCATAATTATTTTGTTATCATTATCATATTTCATTCATTACCGTTTGATACACTTCTATGCGGCAGGGCCATTGGACTATTTTTTCCTGGTGGCGCTGAATTAAATTTGATAAGCAAAAACAACAACAACAACAAAACACAGAAGGTTTCGCTACAAAATGAAGATCGTTTTGGTCCCAAGAAATTTGACAAGAAAAAAAGGGGTTTCAACACAAAATATTGTAATATTTCCTCAATTTGACAATTAAACCTACCAGAATTCCAGGGGGTGCTGCCTATGGAAGATACACGCAGCACCCCCTGGGAAAATCTTAGGGGTTCTCCAGCACCCCAGCACCCCACTTCCCAGGACCATGCTTGAGTGACCTGGGGACCGTTTCATCAAGATTTTTGTCCGACAAGTTGTCACATCTGACATCTTTCCTTGATTTTGAATGGCTGAGAGGCAGTGTTACTATGGTAACAGTCGGATAAAACAGGACTTGTCGGACGTTTCATCCGACAAGTCCTTTCATGCAACGCTCCCCAGATTTTTCTCTATTTCAAGCTTATGATGAGATGAAGAGAGTGAAATGCTTAATATATCTCATTCAACATCCGATTTCAATGAAATTTTATTTTATTATTATTATCATTTATATACTGCGCTTTTCCCAGATTGGCCCAAAGCGCTTACAACAAGAAAATAAATTGTTACAACAACTATAAAAATGAACCTTACAATCCTAAAATCGGTATTCTTTTGTGATTTTATCATAATAAACTTCAACTTTCGCTTTTGCAGTTTTCTTGGTCTCTTGAAACTCCCGTCGACCGAAATGTTTTTTGTATAAGTATTTCCCTCCATTCAGCTCTTTATGGAATTTCACACATTTTACCTTTTCTCATACATTTCTTTTCATTTTAATTCATGTGTGATTAGCAAATTAACGCCCCAATTAGGAGGGATCACATACATACTGGTGTAACTCGTGCAGGGATGTATGGATTTTTATAATATGAATTGTGTGTAATAGATTTAGATTACCAAAAAATCAACTATAGATGGCGCGATTGCACTTCAGACTTTTGCCAACGAAGAGTTAAAAAAATTATATTATCCAGATTATCTGAATTTGCAGTGATTTGAATAATTTGATATATTTTATGCAAGATACCACCATTTATTCATGTTAAAACATTTCTTATGTGAAAAAGACCGTATGGCAATGGACAATTAAGGGCCCGCGGAATTACGGTTTTGAAAAAAAAGTGTTTTCGTGTTTTCCCAACCTTGCTCTGATATTATTTCGCTGTACAGACGAGTAATATGTGTTATTTACGACTCCGGCCAATCTGTTTTATGCAGCCTTATGTGGAATTACAACATGTACAACGTTAAAAATGTAGGTCTATATTAATACAATACAATAATTTATAGGTTACATGACTTCTTAAGTACATTCCATTAATATTCCAATGCGCTTTTTTCGGGTTATTGCTCATTATCCCTGATTTTAAAGGGGAAGTTCACCCTGAAGAAAAAAAAGTCAAGAATTTTAAGTTTTGGATGTGACGTCATCAGTAAACTGCCCCATATAAAATGCATGAATTTCATTCTTTTTAATGGTTCCTGATGACTTATTTTTGTTTTCATTTAATGGTCGGGTGTGAAATGATTTGTCTATTGATATACAAAAGGTACAATAAACCATTTTCAATTATCTGAGAAAATGACATTTTATGGTATTGATTTTTTTATCATTCGCTATGGGGGAATCCCTGCTGCTCGCCTATGACGTCACAATTCACAAATCAAATACTAGTAACTAAAATTCTAATAACTTTTTAATTCTTTGTTGAATTTTTTATTATTGAATTTCTTATTTTCAGGCCTACAATAAACTTTTTGTCAGGGTGAACGTCCCCTTTAATACATGGGCCACATCCTCCATGTCCATCATGATTCATCCGCTCTACCAATCTCTCTCATCAGTTCTATCTGCATCAATGGAAATGTAAAAAAAAAATCTCCCTGCCCCGCCCCTTAATTGATCTCAAATTCTCAGCCAATCATCTATTCTAGCATTCAAGGTTGATTGATAACCTCAAAAGTTGTGAAACAGTTTTGCACAAAATTTACAACGGTGATTTCGTTAACAATTGCGCTGATCTGAGTGTAACCACCACTGTTGTCGGGGGGCCACTTACATTGACGAGTGGATACCATGCGCGACCAAAAAAACACGTAAAAAGGATGTCCTTTTCACGATAGGGCACGTTACGTACGTAACGTGATAAGGGTGTCAAAAACACAAAAATAATGAAAAAAGGGTATCTATTTCGCTAGGAAAATTACGTGTTTAGGGTCGAATTTGCGGAGATGATAAAACAAAACTAAAATGTCTTATAAAGGATGTCATTTTTGCCCCAACACTACGTGTTTAGAGTCCTATTTGCGCGAGGTGCAGAAGGTGGGGTCGTACTAAACCAAATAAGGTAAAGCCGACGACCGAAGGACCCGTAACAATAAAACATTCTTGTACTTGTTTAGGGGTTCATTTCAGGGAATATTTGCCAAGAGTTTCGTTTTATTTCCAATAACTTGTTAAGGGTAAGGTTTCACACGCAAATACTTGTTAAGGGGTGCATTTACAGAATATGGAAATTACGTGTTTAGGGTGCTTTTCGAGACCCCATGGTCGCGCATGGTATCCACTCGTGAATGGAAGTGGCCCCCCCGGGCCTTTAACTTTGATACCAAAACAGGAATTCAAAGCTAGCCGCGTCTGATCATATCAAGACTAATTCGATACCGGTATACATCTTGGATACACGTGAGACTGTCATTTTTTTCTTGGGAACTGAGCTGAGTTTTTGAACAATGTCAGGGGATTCTTTTGCTAGGAATCATCTGGAGAAATATGGCTGGGAAAAGGGTATGTTTATTTCATACTTTTAACAAGAATTCCATTCTTAAACCATAGCAATTTAGATCTAACGTTAGATGTTTTTCATTTTTTTCTCATATCGGACCCACTCGTGTGCTTTTATGTAGGGTTAACTCGGGGAGCTCCGCCGCCGAAGAGGTCGTGGAGCTGAGCTATCATTGGGCCATTCACACAAAGGCGAGATTAGATACTAACCTCGCACTCCAACTTGATTTCACCCGTGGCGCAACGGGGGGGGGGCAAGTTGTCCTCCCCCTGGCGGATTTCACTGGGAAAATGAAAGAAATAAAAGGGAGAAAGAGAGAAAGGGGAAGGGAAAGAAAAAAAGAGAAGGAAATTGGGAAAGGGAAAGGGGAAAAATTAAAAGAAAGGGAAAATGAAAAGGGAAAGAAAGAAAGAACATAAATAGGGAAAATGGAAGAAAAGCGGGAAACAGAAGGAAACAAGAACATGTGAGGAAGTACAAAATATCCTGAAATACTAGTGTATTAAACATGTTTAGCAAGAGAGGGATATAAAATCAAAAGATATGTCTCAATGGAGCTGGCAAGAATGGTGGGAAAATGGCACTCATTCTATGAACATCTTTTATGAAAACCTTGTTCTCTGTTACTTCTCCCTGTGTGGTGAAATAAGGTTGGCAATATTTCTCTTATATTCTCTTTTTTCTCTAGGGTCCGTCTCACGATCTCACGCGTGGCATCCATTTTTCTCACACATCGGGACCCAACAGAAAAATTGAAAGAAAAAGTAGCATTATTCGCTAGATTATGTGCACTGGCTGACCGCCTTCGCACGTCATCGCGTCTACCCCGGCATGTGAGATGAATCGTGAGTGCAGTCAGCGCACAGCTAGTACGTGATACTATGAATCGCGTGCGTGCATCACATGGTTTTGTAGTATGGATCGATATCATGATGAAGCCCATACATTTATCTTGCGCGCGCCTTTTCGAAACTTACAAGTGTAAGTACTGGCTGCGCGCGCAGAGACGCCGAGTCATGAAAATCTCACATAACATTTTTTTAAACTTGGCATCTCTGAACAATGTAATTTATAAGTTCATGGAAAAAAATTCTGCTGTAAAATCTGTTCATTGCAATAGTAATCAAACACTAGTAGTCATGATTTTATGGATGTTGTGTGTAAAATTTAAATTTGAGGCGCAGATCTTGAAAAATAGTTTTTGCTGAATGGAAATGCTATGTTGAAATTTTGTAATGAAAATAAAAAATGAAAGAATAGTATGAATCTCCTTTTTTTAATAAGAAATATATCGGTTTTTATTTAGGTAAAGGACTTGGACGAACAGAGACAGGAATCTCAGATGCAATCAAGCCAAAGCTGAAGTTTGATAAAGCAGGAGTAAGTTTATTATTTGTTATCTTCTCCCAGAGGCCTGTTTCATAAACTGAGTTACAGATTTTGTAACTTTGCCATGGTAACAGGCCAGGACTGAGCATTGGTCTTAGATGGACCTGGTGGGTGTTTCATAAAGCTGTTCGTAAGTTAAGAGCGACTTTAAGAACGACTGGTGATCCCTTCTTGTGGCAAATGGTATATTCATTGGCGATGGTTTAGCGCGTAAGAAAGGATCACCAGTCGTTCTTAAAGTCGCTCTTAACTTATGAACAGCTTTATGAAACGGCCCCCTGGACCCTAGTGGTCAGGGTCCTGAGAACGAGATTTTAACGGGGTGCCTGTTTAAATTAGCTTGACAAGTAAACACGAAGGGTTTTGAACAAATGATAATGATTTTTGGTTGCATTTCTGCTATTTGCCCATATTGCCCCTTCACTCTGGAATACCAACCCATCCATATGTAAAGAACTCTCCTACACCCAAATTTAAATCCACCTTGAAAATGGATGTAATCATTCAAACCATTCATACATAAATGTTTAATCTGGAAATTACCGATATTGCTGACATATTGTCTGGATCCGTAAGAAGGCTTTTGATTGTCAATGAAGCAAGAAACCCAAGAACTGAATGTTTTGAAACAGAAAATCACTGTCCCTAGTTATGTGAGTCGAGTCCAACCGCTCTCTGAATTAAAGTTTTCAACTGGTTTTATATTTATGTGAGCTTTTTGTATCTTCACTAATTTCTTCTTTAAGGATGCATTTATTTTTTTACAATTACAAAGCAAATTTTCATTGGTTAGGATGCACAATTGGTTGTCAGTTCTTTAAAGCAGTTTGAACTTTTATAAATTGCCAATAATCTTTTATTTTTATAAGCTTTTATTCTGTGATGCTAAAAATGTAAGTATAAACAGATACAAATTTATACCAAAATGCAAGATTGTTTATTAACGCATTGTGTTTTTTTTTTCTGTCAGATTGGTCATGATGTTGGAGAGCAGTTTTCTTTCCATTGGTGGGACCACGTCTTCAATCAAGCTGCCAAGAACATCCACGTTGAAAACACAGAGGTAAATATTCTTGTGATTTCATCATGATTTCATCATGAAATGATGAAATTGTTGCGCAGCATTTGGACTACAAGGTTCAAACATTGATCCTCTGGTGGGCCAAGTACATGTACATATTGAAGTGGTTTTTTACCATTCATATTACAAAGAGCATTGTTTTTGTTTTCCTTTAACAGGAGTCTCTCCTGACAAGCAGTTTAGCTTTTAGTGACTCCCCCACTTCATGTGATATTATATTCATTGACATAACATTTATTATATTTTTTATGTGGAAATGAATTAATAAACAAATAGATAAATAAATAGTATTTTTTCTAATCTTCATATTCAATAATGTAATAAGGTAATAACTACATGTACTTATCTTTAATACTGATAGACTGCTGAACCATTGCAATTATTAAAAAAAATCAATCGAGAAATGGTAAAAATATGTTGTTAAAGGTCAAGTCCACTCAAGGAAAATGCTGACTTGAATAAATAGAGAAAAATCAAACTAGCATAGCGTTGAAAAATTCATTGAAATCCAATATAAAATAAAGAAAGTTATGACATTTTAAAGTTTTGCGTATTTTTCACAAAACAGTGATATGCACAACTAGGTGAGTCAGTCGATGATGTCCATCACTTACTATTTCTTTTGTTTTTTATTGTTTGAATTATACAGTATTTCATATTGTATAGATTTGACAATAAGGACCACCTTGACTGAACCATATAATATTAAACAATGCTAATTCCACATGTTCAGGGAGGAATTAATCGTATCACTCGACAATGAGGAGAATGAGGAAAATAGAATATTTCAAATTTCATATAATAAAATACAAAAGAAATAGTGAGTGGATGACGTCATAGTCTTTTCATTTGTATACCAGCCAGGATGTGCATATAACTGTTAAAACTTTTAAAATGTCATAACTTTCTTATTTTACATCCGATTTTGATGAAATTTTCAATGTTATGCTTGTTGGATTTTTATCTTTTTATTCAAATCAACTTTATGTTGGGGTGGCTTTTTCTTTTAAAAGATGAATTCAGAAGTTATTATATTGATGTATAAAGATATATAGCTAGGGCTAACCAGCTTGACCTCTTTGGATACTGTCCAAGGAGCTGCAGAACGATTTTGTAAGTTTTGCTGAGATAGCAAAGCGTAGTGTGTTTCAGTGAATCAAGGGTTCCGTACCACAAAGGTTATTGATTGATCGTACACTTGTTTTTCACGATTGTACAATGTAGTCAATTGAATCAATCATAGAAAAATATTCTACGATCATTGCTAAGCTTTATGTTACGAGCCCCAGATCTTCAAACCTTATTTTTTGTTATTTTTTTAAGCTTTCATCTATTTTTTTTACAGTCAATCAAGTCCTTGCGTGTATTATTGATCCGGTTTCATTGATCCGGATCAATAATACACGCAAGGACTTGATTGACTGTAAAAAAAATAGATGAAAGCTTAAAAAAAAAAAAAAAAATAAGGTTGAAGATCTGTTTGAAGAAGTTATGTAAAAGTTATGTTTTAAAGCCTGATGTGCTTTAAACCTCTGATGAAAAATCTCAAAATTCATTTATGTCAACATTGTTAGTGTTCAGGGTGGCAGATCACCTTTTTTGTGTTAAGTTTTATATTAAAAACACATTTGGAAAAGATGATTGAATACATAAATATATAAAATAGGTTTCCTGGCTTAAAAATTTGTGATCATGACTTTTAAAAAGGATATTTTTTTTATTTTGTAGGAGGGTGTGCAGGTGAAGAAGGGAACCAAATCTACTCTCATCTCCAACAAGAGAAGTACACATGAAAACAAGAAGAAACCAACTCTTCTCTATGGTGCATTTGTGAAGGTATGTGTGAATGCTTTTGGTATTTTCTATAACAATAAAAAAAGCTTTGATTAGAGAAAGGAAAATGAAGTAAACAAATAGTAAAGATGGAAGAAAGATGGAGGAAAGAAAGAATTAAGAAAAGGAAATGGAAAGAAAAAAAAGAAAAGAAAATGATACAAGGTAGGATGAGATTAAATTGGGAACTTGCCCCCCCCCCCTGGGCCCTGTTGCATAAAAGTTGCCATTATGGTAACTTTGCCATCCAATGGTCACTTCCATGGTAACACTGATCAACAGCCAATCAAAATAAAGGATTCTAATTTAACATTGGATGGCAAATTAATGTAACTTTTATGTAACAGGGGCCTGGTTGGGTTATGAAGAGATTGGAATCTTCCAATGAATGGTGACGATAATGATCCATATTATTATTGTTCGAAATAGACACAAAAAATGAAATACTCCAAAAATTTGTTTTGCCCAATTGATCGTGGGCCCGGCAGCCGTTGTGCAGCGCCAGATCAACAAGGCTCTATCCTTTTAATTGTTGAACGCCAAACAGGGTAGCAGCAACTCCCATCTTTTAACGTCTTGGTCTGACGCGGCCTGGGTTTGAACCCCTGACCTCCCGGTTGTGAGATGGACACTCTACCAACTAAGCCAACACACCGGTCTAATACCTCCATTAATGTAATTAAGGCAATGATGAGAGAGTGAGTGAGAAAGAAAGATGATAGGACTGCCTGCAAGAAATGGGGGAGGGAAATTTAGAGAAAGGAAGAGTTTAGGTCAACTTAATCCAAAAACATTCCCTTTTTACATGGCGTAAATTAATCCCCCGCTTATTGGCCTTGTATATTGTGTCCTTTTAATTTCCCTCTGTGTTATTCTATGGAAATGTGCCTTCAAAAGTGGCCATGCCCTAGAAAATTTAAGGCCTGTTCTATTTTTTTTTTCAGCATGGAACTCTTAATCCAGATGGGGCCATCTCTCAGGATATAGACTCCACCTCCTCCAGTGACGAGAGTGACGACAACAAACCTCCAGAAACATATGAAGGCAATGATGAGATGCTTTTCAAGGCTTGCGGAGGTCGTACAGCACACAAGTGAGTGAGACGAATGTAGAATTCATAAGCACATGTGGGACAGTGTATTTTCTTTGCTTGAAAAAAGACCTTAGATCTTCACAGACCGACATTGTCAAGTTTGGCTTTCCATAGAGCTGGCATGGAGCTGGTGTCATGATGCTAAAGACTTGAGATTGATCTGATCGATCACACCTGTGGAAAGTAGACAAAACCGTATTACAGGACCCCGTCTTACAGAGTTATGATTGTTCCAGTCAACCACAACTATAGAAAGCCAGCAATGTCAACATCTAAAATACATGTTTGTTCAAAATATTTTCTAGATGTGCTATGCATTCATTGTTTTCTTCACAAATCAGAATGCTTCTCTTTGTTTTTAAAGGGCCTTGTGCAAATTTCCTAGAGAAAAAATATGACATTGATGGATTTCCATATACTTGAGGTTGATTGGATCAATCGTAACACTTTGTAAGAGGGAGCCCAGGTGTATTACTGATGGATTTCCATAGTTGAGATTAAACACAACTCTTTATACGGAGTACCACAGACATTTGTATGTTTACATGGTGATGTAATGCCAATGGCCTAATTTGAAAAATGCCTACATCGGCAAATAGGTAGTGTATGACTGGGGCATTGCAACCTGGTAACTGAAAATTGATAAGGTTTTGAGACTAGTCTCAGGGAAAGCTGTACATATATTTTGGAAATATAGCAACATTGCAACCTCATTTTCTTTTAATCAGTCTCCCAAGACCTCTTTAGAATTCTTTCTAGGCTAAAAGGAAGGAAGGTTGCTATTTATTTTGTCGCCAGTCTAATACCAAACTTCTCTGACTTAATTTTCTCTCTCTCTCATAGGGGTGCACGGCATGGCCTTCGTCTGTCAGGGAAGCTGCAGCGGATTGAACAGCAGGAGAATTACCATAGCAACCAGGTAAACAAAAAGGAAAGAAAGGGACAGTCTACCACTGATGAGATGGAGAGAGAGGAAAGCAGTTGCACAAAGAAGAAAAGGAAAAAGAAGAGAAGGAATGAAGAGGAGATTGAAATGGATGGGTTGATGGACAGAGTCAAGAATAGACTAGAAGAAGAAATGGAGGGAGTTGAGGATGACGTAGAGAAGATACAATGCAAGAAGAAGAAGAGGAAGAAACATAAAGGAACAGATCTGGAGTCTTTGGAGGACACTCCTGTAAATGCTGTCAATGAAGATGGGACGAGTAGTAGCATTAGCTCTTCAGGAGTTGGATTGAAGGAAAATGATGGTTTATGTTCTGCGCATTCGACGAAGAACAAACCGAAGAAAGGAAAGAAATCCAAATTAAGAATGACTGTGGAGATAGTAGAAGGCGAGACTCACAATAATCCTGTCTCGAATGAGGGAGCTGATGCCAATAGTCGTAGGAGGAAGAAGAAAGCCAAGAAGGAAAAGAGGAAAGTTGAGATGGACAGAGATATTGAAAACAGTGACTCATCAGAGAATAGAAAAGGACACTATTCATCAGGAAGGAAAGATAGATCAGAAGGTGAAAATCATGAAGAGGTTAAAACTAAGAAGAAAGATGTAAAGAAGAGTGGGAAAAGACGAAGGCAGGTAGAAGATGATGAAGCCTTCAACACTTCATCAGTGAACCAAGGGCATGATAAACATATATGCAATGGTGTCTCTAAGAAGAAAAAGAAAAGAAAATCAGACAATGCACTATTAGGATCATAGACGTGATTATAAGAAGAATTTCCTGCAAATATATGATAATGTAGTCACACCTATGAAACCCAACTCCAGACCATTCAAATATATTGTTATTTCCAAAGAAATATGTGGCCCGAATTCACAAAGTTCATTTTCAAGAACATTGGTTGAACCCACGGTTCATGCATATTTCCTGTATAGATTACACTCAACACGTATATTTAGAATTGTCTAATACTGATGCATGCTTTAGTCACAGTCCACCAAATTGATGTCTGTTGCCCTGGTTAAGTATGCTACTTTTTAAGCGAGTCCATTGTTTAACAAGTGGAATGCCTCTGGCCGTCTCACCTGCATCACGCGGTTCAATATAGCAGCAGTGCTGACTTTGAATACTACTCTAACTCGCACAAGATGTTCAGTGATACATGGTTACTCTTATGTCCACTTTTTATGAACTAGACCAATAAACTTACAGAGATATGATGGTTATTCAACAAAAAACCCCAACATGGCCAAAGTTCATTGACCTTACATGACCTTTGACCTTGATCATGTGACCTGAAACTCGCACAGGATGTTCAGTGATACTTGATTACTCTTATGTACAAGTTTCATGAATCAGATCCATAAACTTTCAAAGTTTTGATGGTAATTCAACTGATACACCCACTTCGGCCAAAGTTCATCGACCTTTGACCTTGGTCATGTGACCTGAAACGCGCACAGGATGTTCAGTGATATTTGATTACTCATATGTCCAAGTTTAATGAACTAGACTAATAAACTTTCAAAGTTATGATGGTAATTCAACAGATACCCCGATTTGGCCAAAGTTCATTGACCCTAAATGACCTTTGACCTTAATCATGAGACCTGAAACTTGCACAAAATATTCAGTGATGCTTGATTACTATTATGTCCAAGTTTCATGAATCAGATCCATAAACTTTCAAAGTTATGATGGGAATTCAACAGATATCCCAAATTCGGCCAAAGTTCATTGACCCTAAATGACCTTTGACCTTGGTCATGTGACGTGAAACTCATGCAGGATGTTCAGTGATACTTGATTAACCTTATGTTCAAGTTTCATGAACTAGGTCCATATATTTTCTAAGTTATGATGACATTTCAAAAACTTAACCGCAGGTTAAGATTTCAATGTTAATTCCTCCAACATGGTCTAAGTTCATTTTATTTTCCCCTGACATATGTTGTGCTCAGAAGGAGGCAAGATGCACTTTGAAAGATAATGAGGAAAATCTGAAAATTTGTGTACAAAACAAATGGAGAGTTGTCCACAAAATCAGCCATTTTGAAGCACGTTTGCCAATTTGAGGATGCCCATAGAAAGTACAACAAGAGTTTTCAAACTCCCATCCTTGCTTATTTCATAACCGATTTTGATGAAACTTTTTTTAATTTGTTCCTCTCATTTTACTCTTTCCAATAAGATTACTTTTCCTGGGGTGGACTTTGGAATGATAGGTTTATAACGGGAACCAGTTATGAAACAAAAAAAATGTCATGCACCTTCGGGGCTTTGTACCAGAGAGAATTTCAGTTGATCGCAACTTTACTTTCAGTCAACTAGAAGTAAGAATTTAGAGAACTGTGTGTAATGTTTCGAATTTATGTTGAAGTGCTTGATTGGGCCTCATAATAATAATTATAATTATACTTGCCTATACAGTGTGTCCCACTAGAAAAATTTGAAAATTAAGTGTCAAAATCAAGTTGCACAGAATAAAAGGTTGAGATTAAGAATGCATGAATCTTTTGTAAAAAAGGGATGGCTCATTAGCATATCTTGTATTCTTTGTTAAGTTTCTTTCCCTAATCTCTAAATGGGAGTGGATGTAGATTCATATGTGCAAGTTTTGGCACGAATCGTTTTAGACATGTCTCAGTATTTGTTTTGTTTTTACTCTGCAATGCATGAACTCACTTTTGGTGTCGAATTGAAAAAGATATTTCATTCTTCTTTCATTCCATTGTTATACATGTATCTAGCTCTAAATGTGGGTTCCCTTTTTGCTGGGACTCACTGTATAGTGCCTAACACTTCCAGAGCAGCCGTTACGTGCACGCAGCACAATGTGGGTAAATTTCTTGCTGAACAAAGACATGTCATGGCTTGGAATCGAATCCATGTCCTCAGATTAAAATAAGAGTCATAACAGCTAGACCATGATGCCCATTTATTTATAGTTTTATTCTTTTTTTTTTTTTTTTGGGGGGTGAGGGTCTGAGGGGTAGATATTTTGTTATCTTGAGCTAATGGTGTATAATTCTATTCATACAGTGTATATCATTGTTGGGTGGGGGCGGGGGCTGTCTATTGATTTACTAGTGTTTAATTTTATTTATACAGGTGGCCCATGGGTGCTCTTTGACCGTTTTCATCAAGTTGTAAAATTTACCCCAAAAATCAGAAATGTTTATTTAATTGAAAATGATAGAATATGAATTTATTCTTTTGAATTCTCAGTTCCATGCAATAAGTTGACTTTAATCAAATAATTGAATACTGTATAAGAGTGTTGCAGAATTTTAATGTTCCATATTAAATCAAGAAATGATGATACATAAGTTTATACATGTAACCTCATCAGCTGACTTTCACTTTGTACAATTTGAACATGAATATCGAATATTTTCTGCTCCAAACTCTACAGAAAGAATATTAAATATATAATTTATGTCTACAGGTTGTTCTGATATATAGTCATTATCATTTGCGTGTTTATTTGCTTACTCAGATACAGTATTCTAAAGGTAAATAGCTTATGACAATTTCACAAGTTATCATGTTTACAAATCCTCATTTGTATCTCTCATTATGAGAGGGGTGGGGATGCTAAATGTAAGAGATAGGGGGGGGGGTGGAGGAAGAGGCAGAGAGACCAAGGCCCAAGATACACATACATCAAAAAGTGGACTGAGGCCGGCCTTAAGGCTGCTCGACATATGTATATTTATATGCTCACTAATTTGATTGCCAAACCGGACAAAGAATCTTGACCACTGAACTAGAAATAGGTATAATAGCGAACAATATTGACATGAAGCATGCGTGTCACTTCAAAAGTCATCATGGATAAAGAATCTCAAAGTGGTTTCATTCTACTTCAGGTGTATGTGTGAACATTGCAGGCTCTAGGCCGGTGTTGGAGGCGTCTTCAAACCCGACGCATGTGCATTTTGGGCTGTAGGTTAATCAAAATGGAGGGAGAGAGATGGGGAGGGGTGTGGCACCAAGTCTAAAACTTCATTTCAGACCCCTCGTCTGGTAAAAGGAACATTTTAACATTGGCCCTTCATCAGGCTTTGAATCCTAGCTTGTTCAAGATCTGTAGAATGATGCGAGAGATAATCATAGAAAGTTAGGCTGTAACAGAAGAGAATAGGAATGGAGTTGAAATTAAATTTTCATTAAAAAATGCTGCTTTGGTGGTGCAAAGGTGTTACCAGTTTATTAATTTACATCTGCATTATTTTCGCCTGCTAGCACATTTTTATTTTGGTTTCTTCATAAAAGATATATTTCTTGAAAAATCTGTGCACGGATTTTTTCCAAAAAATACTTTATGTTGAAATTTTTTCAAGGTTTTCTGCCCAACAGACCAACTTTCACCAACATAAATTATTTAATCCTCATCCGTGAAATCACAGTCCACCAGGTTGGTGTATCATCATACTTGTAGAATTTGGTTTTACCAATAACAGTGACACCTTTGCACATAACAGAGTCACCACGAGAAGGTAGCAGCCAGACTCCGTGTTAGTAGAAATTAAAAAATAACCCAAAATACAAATGGTAATTTGGATTAGTATATCGAGATAATAAATGATATGATAAAACACCGAACAAGTAATAAACCAGGTTAACATACAACTACCATAACTAACATATGTCAAACATATAACATCAAACAAGAACATAAATCAAATACATATATACATAAAATTCAACAACCACATCTAACACATACATGTATACAAAATACATTAACCACATCTAACATACATAAAATGCATACACCAAAAATGTGTGATGAACAAGATCTAACATATGTAAAATACACCAACCATTACTAACATACATCAAACATTTATATTTCATGGAACAAGTGTAATAAACATTTAACATAGAGATATACACCTGTAATACAATAACCAACAAAAGGCCTATAACATGTACATCAACATAGGCCTACATGAAACATGACATCTAACATAAGCAAACATTATATATATGTAACATACATCTACCATATCAAAACATTCCTACATCAGTATAGGCCTCGATCAAACATGTAAATGAATTGACCAAGTGTAAAAACATCTAACATACAAACATATATCAACAATATTATGTAATATACATAATATACATCAGCCATGGCTTAACATTCTTACATCAGTATAGGCCTACATCAAACATGTATATACATCGACCAAGTGTATAAACATCTAACATAATACAAACATATATCAAATATGTAATATACATAGCATAGTGTAACATACATCAACCATATCTACATCAAACGTGTATATACATCGACCAAGTGTATAAACATCTCACTCATATAAAACCCAATATAACATTATATAATATACATCACACATATGTAACATACATCAACCATATCTAAACATTCATCAAATATTACACAAGTAGATCAAACAAGTACAATATGCATATCAACCACAAACACATATCAAACATTATACATGTATAACATAATATACAACATATATCAATAACCCCCACAAAAACACGGAACTATAAAGTGGGGTTGAGGTGCAGGAGGAGATAAAGACAAAGTGACTGGGGTGAGGATGGAAGGATTCAGAAGATCAAGTATATTGCCTAGCTGTTGTAAAAGTGGGAGCAGTTGTAGCTACAACAGAGGATGAAGAGCAACCAATGCATCAGAGGAAGATCGCAGAAGAGGTGAATCAGAGGCAATGGCCAAGACCACTGCAATAGTCCTCCAGAGGCATCAATGGCAGAGTTTTCACACCCATGTGTCTGATGCGAAGTCAGTACTGATGCGAATGCAAAAAAAGAGAAGTTTTCTCTCCCTTGGGAGTCCTAAAGAAAAAAAAAGAAAGATATGAACCAGCCAGCAGGCATTAAAAAAAATGGTTATCATTAGTGCAAAAAAAACATAGGCGGCGGAAGAGATAAGGGGGGGGGGGAGGTTCCCCCTTATATTTTTCTTGATTGAGAACTTTTTTTTTGCTTGTCAATTTTGATGAGGTGGAAAGGAAATGAGAGAATGGGTAATAAGTATGATTAATGTCAAAGAAACAGGACTGCAAGCATCAATGGAGAAGTGAGAGTTTCAAGCTGTTCCTCAGGCAAACTGCAAAGATAGTGAGTAGAATGTAATAACGCATCCAACTTGTTCGACGAGACAATCTGGTTCCAAGTGGAGCAGGTCTTACCTGAAGAACATAAGACAGAACACTTGTAAATCTGGAAAGGAATGGTTTAGAATGGATATGTTTGAAATAAATTCTCAAATAAAAGAATGATTCCAAAAGTAATCACGAGACTTGCTAGAACTGCAATTATTGTTGGGAACGATGTCCAAGTTTGAAAATTTATGGATTTATACGTGCACATATATAAATAAATGTGCACGTATTGATGCTTCCGACTATTTAGGGAAAGCATGAGAGAGATAGGGGGGGGGGGTGGACAAGATTAAAGGGTGAATCATGAACTCAAGTTTAAAGAATAATTCTTGTAATCCTTTCTGCAAAAAAGCTCTATCATCTCAATCATTGTTTGTTCTGTCAAGAGTAAAAATGTATAAAAATACCGATAAATTGGCATGAGGGCAGACTGCAAACCAAAAATATTTTGAAATATGACATTAATAAGGAGGTCTAATTAAGTGATCGATCAGTAACTCCATTTACAACCGTTCATTTAGGAAATAAAGAAAATGTATATGGTTTCACGATCTAAATTTCTTTTATATATGAAAGCAAAACCAAAATGTGCTGTGTCCAGATGTAATAGCCCTGTACAATATAAAAACAAAAGAGTCATATTGTGAGCATAATAATTGTTCCATTAATTCAAAACAGCATGAAGAAGAGAGAGAATTCGAAAAATAAGTTTTCCGTAAAAGTAAAAAAAAAGAAAGAAAGAAAGAAAGAAAAGGATGCAGCAATAAAAAATAGGGTTACACTTCGTAATTCCGAAGGTTCATAATTCCAAAACACGTGAATTGCCTATACCTCGATGTTCGTTAAACCGAAAACGTAAAAGGGTTCGTTAATCTGAACATTTGTGGCGTTATTAATCAGGTTCGATGTTCCCAAGGTTCGTTAATCCGAAAACGAAATAAGGTTCATTGTTCCGAAGGTTCGTTAATCTGAAAACGAAATAAGCTTCGTTGTTCCGAAGATTCGTTAGTCCGAAAACAAAATAAGGTTAGTTAATCATTTAGTTTTCGGACTAACGAACGTTCGGAATTACGAACCTCATTTCTTTTTCGGATTAACGAACCTTCAGAATTACAAACCTCACTTCGTTTTCGGATTAACGAACCTTCGGAATTACGAACCTAATTTCGTTTTCGGACTAACGAGCCTTCGGAATTACGAACCTTCGGAAATACGAAGCTTCGGAAATACGAACCTTTGGAATAACGAGCCTTCGGAATATCCGAACCTTCGGAATATCCGAACCTTCGGAATAACGAAGCTTCGGAATTATAAATGTATGCGAAAAAATAGACAAAGGATTTGTGAAAAGATATCCTTGAAATGCACATGGACACCTAAACATATTGTCTCTCTTTTGGAGCCTGTACAACAAAAAAAAAAAAATGCATGATACATGAAGGAACAAAAAAGATAATTTAATGAAGAAAAAGTTTTGTAAGACTTCAAAACCACCGAAAAATATGATTCTCTTGTTCAGTCCTGTACAACAACAAAGTTAAATGTAAACTATTAAAACAAGTATGTAGTCCAAAACAATGATAACTGGGGGTAAAATATTCATATAAATTGAAACAATTGAGACCGAATTTAAAACAATTACAACAGACCAACCAAACTGTCTCTCTCTTAAGTTCTGTGCAATATAAATTAAAGTTTAAAATAGAAGTGATTAAAGCATCATATACAAGTAGCGGGGGGGGGGGGGGACGTGCCCCCCCTAAATTTGAGGAGGGGGACGGTCCCCCTAAATTTGTTGTTGATGACTTTTTTTTTTTTGCTTGTCAAAAATTGTTGGTTGTCCCCTCCTAAAATTGTTGGCTTCCGCCGCAATGACAAGTAGTCATATCAAGTATACATCAAATCAGACACTGAGTTATGGAAAGGTTTAGAATTACAAAAACACAACTTTGAACCAACAAGTGCTTTTATGCCATGGGACCCTGTAAAACAGCAACAATAACTGTAGGAAGTCAAGATTCATAAGCTGAAATAAAATCACGTCATATGAGTTGCCAATTCAATGTCAATGATCATTAGATGGAAAAGAGAAAGAGAAAAAAGAAAATGAGAAATATCAGCAATTATCATGACAACTGACAGAAAAATAATGTATAAATTCTAGTGTAAAATTCTGACATGAAGTTGCACATTTCGAGTTTCCTATATACTGCTCCATGCTGAGTCATACCAAAGACCTTAAAAAATAATATAACCTTCTGATATCTAGCCAGGTGCTATTACAATAGAGATGGAGAAGTATAACAATAATAATGATATATCAATAATAATAACAATAATACTAATAATAGGATCAAGAAACATTTACATCATTATATTTAAGGCCTGCTGAAGCTGAAATGACTACCTTGGGTAGTGAGATAAAGCTATTATTAATATTATAAGCCGACAAAAATGGTACGGTACCTAAAAGTATAATTTGGTAAGATCTATGATGTCAGTATGGATTTACAGGAAAGACTCAACTCAGCACATAGTTCTCTCTTGGGGTCCTGTAACCATGGCAACAAAAATTATAAGGTTAGAAATGGAGAAGATATCATGAGAAAGGCATTAGTTAGACTTCTGGGTATGAAAGTATTCTGACAAATGAGTTTCAAGCAGTTCCAAAAGAAAGTCAAAGGATAACAAAGAGAATTTGTTTTGGGGTGTTAATCTAGTTTCGTGTGTAAACAAATCTTTCCCCTTAATAACATTGGACACTAAGAGGCCGAACCTAGATGACTAGATAATGAAATGTTTACAGTGAAGAGAATATGAATAACTTTTTTGGGGATGATGATCTGGCTCTAAGTTAATATAAGTCTTTTTTCCCTAAATAACTTCAGCAAGCATTAGGAGGCCGAACCTATATGATCAGAAAATGAAATTTATATAGTGAAAAGAATATAGATAACTTTGTTTGAGGATGATAATCTGGCTCCATGTGTATAAACATCTTCCCCTTACTTAACTTTGATGAACATCAGGAGGCCAAACCTATATAATCACAAGAGAATACAAAGATATTGTTTTTGGTTGCTATGGCTCCAAGTGTATATAAATAACTTCAACAAAACTCACAAGGCTGAACCTACATGAACATAAAAGAAAAGGCTAATGATGAATTTTTCTAACTGCTTCAAGTAAAAAGTTTGAATTTAGAATAAAGAATGAATAATAAATTAGCTTTTGAAAGTAATTCTTGGTCCTTTGTTGCAAAGCTTTCAGTATATTCTTGGTTAATGCTGTCATCATACATTTATATGTAGCGCTTCTGAATAAGAACAACATGGATAAGATGAAACAGGGGAAACAACTTATTACCATAATTCATTATTATCTGCAAATTGATAATTTTCTAATTTCACCTACATGAATCTTATTCTTAATTTGCCTGGTCTAAAATATTATGTAAAGGGTTTTGACTAAAATCAGGAATGTAGGAGTGTTATTAATTTTGCCCTGTATGCAATCAAGTTTGTGGAATCATCAGATTAACCATTTATTGCAATTTTATTTCTTTCCCTTTTCCTAATAAAATACAAATCAGTATGAATTCATTTATCAATCACTTTTGAATGGGGGGGGGGGGGTTATAAAAAAATTGTATTTTAAAATATCAAAGTAACTTAAGCTTCAAAATATTTCTTAGTCATTATGACATACCTTTATAATCATAGATGGAGGGTGGACAGAGGTAGATGGAAGGGTGACTTAAAGTTGATTTATCAATATATCTAATTGCGTCACAGAGCTTGGCATTGAAAACCAGAACGAAAGAGTTGAGCAAGACAGTTTCCAGATGAAACTTGTTGTAGATCAAACAGGACTTGCTTATGCCATGGTCACATTTGTTCTACGGCGGCGGTACGGCTAGTCGAAAACAGCAGTTTTATCAATTTTGATTCAAACCACCTAAATGTAGTTGGACAAAAAAATGTTAAAACGGCTGTTTTCGACTCGCCGTACGGCCGCCGTAGAACAACTGTGACCATGGCATTATGGATAGAATACAGGATGTAGGATGCTGTTTGGATACCTTGACCTTGTGGTAGGTAACGCCGAATTGCACTCCTATAAGATTCTAGAATGTTGACCAAACTGGTTGCAGATAAAAGGCCTGTTTCGTTCAAGGGATGGTAGTGTTGAAGAAAATGTTATGCCCCAGTCACATAAACACAGATTCTCATGAATCACATGGCCATACCGGAACCATGATCCAGGCATTGCCGTCCCGAATAGTTTTGCCCCAGAAAGACGTCCAGGAAGCTTTGATGACTGTACCCAAATAATGTCAAACCAGCATCTACATGGCAGTTACACGGATCTAAACGGACAATGCAGGCAGAGCACGATGTCAACACGGACCATCAGGGCGTCAGCATGAACCAACGCGGCAGCTTTTCTGACCATCCTGGATACTCTGCAAACGCGGCAGACAACAGACGGTGCCAAATGTATTTTGGCCTCTCAGTAAAGTGCCGTGTTGGCATCCCGATCACTCACAGACCTCCAAGGTGCCAAAGGCATTTATATAGATCTCTTCCCTTGTTCACAAATCCGGTGGTCAGGCATCTAAATGCGTGACTGAGCTTAAGATGAACATTGAATAACTGCCAGATCAGCCAACGTTGATTCGCAGAATGGTGATGAAGGTTGTAGTAGATAACTAGGTGTGTTGCAGCTTTGTGAATAGAAGATGGTAACACAGACGGTCGGTGGTAGATGAAACTCAGGCAATGATAGATGGCAAGGAGGCAGAAGTGGATGTAAGTTGATGAAGGGAGTCTTGTAATAAACTTGTCTGGTATCAACAAAAAAGCTGAAAATGATCATTCAGACGATGTACCATTTATTTCGCGCAAATTAAAGAGGTGTTGCAGCTCAAAGGAATTAAAAGTCCCTGGACTTTGAACCAGAAGGTGCAGGGTTTTAATCCCACCATAGCACTTGTGTCCTTTGGCAAGGCGTTTAACTGCATAAGCCACTCTCCCACCAGGTGTAGTAAATATGGGTAACCAGTAGAAAGGAATTCCTTGAATGCTCGCGAGCACCTTAACACGGTAGCACTGCTAAAGCAAGGGTAGTAGTATGCAGCGCTCAGAAACATTGTATTAAGTTCTATATAAATGTCGCATATTGTTTTTAAAGAGCATCACATATTTCTTGAAAAAGGGGAAACACTGATGCACGTGAATGATGACCTTTATCTTGGGTCCTGTGTGGAAGACTTCCTGCACAATATACTTCACTCTCTGTATGCCAGCTTTGGTCATTCTTTTCTTCCCTTTTACTGTCACCTTGCCCTGTGCTTTACTGATAACATCCTGTGTTGGTTTATCTACATGGGTCTACATGGTGCCTCTTGCAGGCATCCTAAAATGCAGAGAGGCACTATATGTTGAGTGATCAGCCCAGGGTAATAGCATGCAGCGCTTACAAACATTTTATTAAATGCAATATAAACGATCCCCATTTTTATTATCGATACTACTAAAAAAAGCATCACATATTTCTTCAAGAGGAGACACTGAACAGAACACATGAATGATAACCTTATTATCTTTGGTCCTGTGTGCTGGAAGACTTCCTGCAAATTATACTTCACTCTCTGTATGCCATCTCTGGTCATTCTTTTCTTCCTTTTATTGTCACCCTGTCCTGTTTAAAGGAGACAGCTTATTGCCAATGAAGGTTGATGAACAGACATAGAAAAAGCATGACTGTACGGTAGGCAGAAGTTCATTGACAATGAAGGAGGTTGATAAGGCCATTGACCCGAGAAATAACATGTCTGGGTGTCGAAGGCAGACAAAGTTGATTGCCAATCAGGAAAGTTGATGAAGGTACTCAGAAGAAATATGATTGTATGAGGAAGGAAGATGAGGTTGATGAAGGCACACGGAAGAAACGTGACTGTAAAGAAGACAGAAGTTGATTGGCGATGGGGGGGGTACATGAAGCGTCCCAGAAGAAACAAGAAAGGCAGAAACAGTTAATTGCTAATAAAGAAGGTTGATGATGGGACTAAATATAAACCCGACTGTAATGAGGGCAGAAGAAGTTGATTGCAACTGAGGGATGTTGATGGAGGGACTCTGAAGAAACATGACTGGAAAGGAAAGCAGACGAGGTTGATTACCAATGATGGAGGTTGATGAAGACACCAAGGTAATGAAGGCAGAACAAGTTGAGTGCCAATGAGAGAGCTTGATCAAGGGAGTCAGAAGAAACACGATCGTAAAGAAGGCCCAAAGTTGATTGCTGATAAAGGAAATTAAAGGGTGATGATGAAGGAACAAACAAGAATGTACAGGCAGAAGTTGATTGCCAATCTTTATGAAGGGACTCGGACCAAACATGACTGTAAGGAAGCCAGAGAAAGGGGTTAAGGGAATTAGAAAAAGCACAACTGAAAGCAAGGCAGAGGATAATTGCCTATGAGAGCGACTGATAAACTGGATCAGAAAAAGAACAAGGTGAGGTCAGAAAAAAGTTGAATGACAATGAGGGAGAAAGTAGTCGACTATGAACAAAATGAGTCTGAAGAATCCGATTTCCAACATCATTTGAAGGGTGGCGGAAGATTTTTTCTGCCCACAACTCAATTGTTGACAAGGGAGGTTTGAGATAGTTAGAATGAATGGCAGCCAAAGTCGATTTTCATCTTTGGCTGTGACAAAAAAGTAATGGAATAACTTACCAGATGTAGTCGGATGGCCAATGAGCATGATAAAGGTGGCTGACAAAGGGAACAGATGAATCATGAGAGGCATCATATCAGTAGAAAGGATGGCAGAATAAATTGATTGCTGATGAGGACTGATGCAGGTGGTTGATAAAGTAAAACCTCCAGTGAATATGACATCGTTATTATAAAGGATGACAGCTACAAGAAGTTCATTGCTGATGACGACGGAAAGGGAGTCCAAGAGGCAACTTGGATGGTGAAGGTATGCCCTAGTTGACTCACCTGCAGAATGCCTTCAAACAAATGCTTGGTGGATAGTGCAGTCCTGTGAAATAAAAAAAGATACTGTGTAATCGAAAAAAAAATGGTCCTTCAAATTGCATTGAGTCTTGATACATATTATGTAAGAACAAAGATTCTTCCTCATCCTATATTCTTCCTCCCGCTCCTCCATTATTTTCTTCCTTTTAAAAAAAAACCTTGTCTACATCTGTTATTTCATTACGCATATTGCACTGACACTGTCAATGTGTATTAATTCAACATCAATTATAATTATGAAACTTCTACAAAATATTTAAGGCAGAAATTAATCATATAATATCACAACACAGAACCTCAAAAGATAATTATTGGGAAGATTGTGAACTTACTCAAAGTTATTGATTCGATAGAGGCGGAGTGAAGGATGCTGTATCACCCATGATGAAATATTGTTTTTCATATGCAGCAAGCAGGAAACAATTGCCAAACGAATATAGATGAATGGATGGCCGACTGACGATGGGATGAACGAATGGCTCCAAGCTGACAAGACGTGTTTTGTTCGAGCTCCGCTAATTTTGACTTAATTTTGGTGTTATCGTTCGAGTTTCATTATAATTTTTATATCAGTCTACTGGACTTATTGCGTACAACATGAATATGCGGTTATCTTAATTCTTCTATCATCATCAAAAGTGTTAAAACGTCGAATTCGTCGTAAAATTTCAGTTTTTAGAGAGATTTTTCTTCAATATTTGCATCTTCTTTCGCGTAAATTGCTTTGACAACGGGCATGCGCTACGCGGGGATCATCTCTGCGCCCACTGCATCAACACCTGCGCTCATGTGTGTGTCTGGATTTACGCGGACATCGACACCTGTTGTCAGTGACGTCATAATGGAATTCATCCTGTCAATGGCCCATATCCTCTATTTTTAGCAACTTGGACCTAGTATTATGAAGGCAACTTATCATCGTGTTTCTGCATGACGATTTCAAAGACGTTTCTGCCAAAAGAGATCAACTATCAAGTAAGATCTTTCCATTTATTCATCTTCATGTTAAACTTTTAATGCTTCATCAAATTAACTGGATACGTGAAAACATCCGTCAATATCGTCATCATCAACAACATCGTCGCCATATCCTTGTCTATAGACTATAGACTATACCAAACTCTTCCATTATGCCTATGACCTCATTGCTAATATGTTGCTTCGCTACATCTTTCTCTGCCTTATTATTGTATTTTCGATAATGCTACCCAAACCAAAGTTTCCGTGTGGCATCTGTGATAGGTCTGTCACCTGGAAGGCGCCAGCTATTGCTTGTAATAGCTGTGGAATATGGTACCACAAGAATTGTGTCAATATCAGTACCGCGGTCTTCAATGCTTTGGAAAAATTCAACGCAGACTGGATATGTTGCTCATGCGGTTTACCTCAATTCCATTCAAGTCTCTTTGAATCTTCAATACCTGACAGCATCTTAGACTCGGTGAACTCCGGTAGAGAGAGTCCTGTACCTGGTCATCCCCAGGCCTGTTCAACACCGCTACCAGATGCCCCAGACACGGTGCCCATGAGTGCTCAACAGAAAAACATTAGTGTCATCTTAGACTCGGTGAACTCCGGTAGAGAGAGTCCTGTACCTGGTCATCCCCAGGCCTGTTCAACACCGCTACCAGATGCCCCAGACACGGTGCCCATGAGTACTCAACAGAAAAAACATTAGTGTGTTAGTAATTAACTGTCAAAGCATCAAGAATAAACTGGCCGAATTTTGGATAATCATTGAAACAGCAAAGCCCGACATCATAATCCTTACTGAAACATGGCTGAACTCGAACATCCTGAGCAGTGAGATCTTACCACAAGGTCTGCATTATGAGCTTTTCAGAAGAGATCGATCAGATGGCTATGGAGGTGTAGCAGTCGCTATCTCCAGGAGTTTTGATGCAAAACATCTTCACACTGCAGATGACTGCGAAGCACTGTTTATCGAGCTTAATATTACAGCCAACAGGAGTCGGAAGGAGTCCATCATTGTTGGAGCAGTCTACCGACCACCAAGCTCTCGGAATGACTACATGGAGAGTCTCTGCACCAACATAAGAAATGTGGCTCAACAACACAGAAAGTCTGTCTTATGGATTGGAGGAGACTTCAATTTACCAGACATCGACTGGAGTGACTATGTGGTCACTGGCCACCGCAACACGCAATCAGTGAATAATGACATCTTCACTACAATCGTCGAAGCAGGTCTTGAGCAGATTGTCACCTTTCCCACTAGACTGGAACATACTCTCGACCTGTTCCTGACAAATAGACCAGCCTTCATCAACAATTGTCAGTCGATGCCTGGAATTGGTGACCATGACATCGTGTGTATCAACACCGACATCATACCACGCAGACGCAAACCTGCCAAACGCAAGATCTATCTGTGGGACAAGGCCAACATGGAGGATGTCCGTAAAGGAGGTGAAAGGATGGCTGAAGAATTCTTTAGCAAATACGACGCGTCCTCATCGGTAAATGAGATGTGGTCATCCATTAAAACAGAATTACAGGAAATACTTGACAAACATGTTCCATCAAAATTCACCACTCAAAGATACAATCAATCCTGGGTCAACAGGAAAGTTAAGAGGTTAAGTAGACAGAAACAAAGAGCCTACAACAAGGCCCGCTCATACTGTGGTCCGAGGAAGGCACGGATGTGGGAGAAATTCATCTCACTGAAGAGGAAAACGCAGAAAGCTTGTAAGGAGGCCTACGAGACATACATAAACAACATCATTTGTCCTGATCTTCGATCTAACCCCAAAAGATTCTGGAGCTACATCTCAAGCAAGCGCTGTGATAGTAATGGCATCTCCCCCCTTCGTGGACCAACTGGCGCAACTTTCACCAGCAGTAAGGACAAGGCAAACCTCCTCAACGACCAATTTTCATCAGTCTTCAACAACGTTGACGAGGACAGGGAGCCCATCCCCAACCTTGGTCCTAGTCCGTACCCCCGCCTATCGCACATTGACGTCACTTCAAATGGAATAATCAAACTCTTAAGAAACTAAACCCACACAAAGCATCTGGACCCGACAACATTCCTCCCCGACTTCTGAAAGAACTCGCAGGTATTCTTGGTCCCGTTCTTGCCACTCTTTACCAAGCATCAATTGACACTGGCATTCTACCAGAGGCATGGAAATCTGCTAATGTAACACCCATCTATAAGAAAGGGGACAAGAGTTTACCATCCAACTACCGCCCGATCTCTTTGACCATCATATGCTGTAAGATCCTAGAGCATATCATCCACAGCACCATAATGGGCCATCTTGATGTTCATAAGATTCTCACTGATGTGCAACATGGCTTCAGGAAGGCAAGATCTTGTGAGTCCCAGCTGATCCTAACCGTGGACGACCTTGCTCGCAACATCGACGCATGTGTCCAGACTGATGTGATTCTGCTTGACTTTGCCAAGGCTTTTGACAAGGTGCCCCATCCTCATCTTTTACGTAAGCTAGAGTACTACGGTCTCTCCGGCAGCCTCTTGACGTGGATCAGAAATTTCCTTCATGGCCGTACTCAGCGTGTAGTAATTGACGGGGAAAGTTCCGACATTGCACCAGTAACCTCAGGTGTACCCCAGGGCAGTGTACTTGGGCCGCTCCTTTTCCTGGTCTACATCAACGACCTTCCCAACTGTGTCTCCGATGGCACCAATGTCAAGCTCTTTGCCGACGATACCATGGTGTATAGGGCCATCAACAGCCATGATGATGCAGTTCAGCTGCAACAAGATCTAAATGCACTACAAGAATGGGAAAGGAAATGGCTAATGGAATTTCATCCCGGGAAATGCCAGGTTCTTCATGTCTTCAAACGGAAGAAAAAAGACCGACATAGCCATACATATACAGTCCATGGAACTGAACTAAAGCCTGTTGAATCTGCCAAGTACTTGGGCGTTGAGATTTCGAGTGATCTCTCCTTTGACAGACACATTGACAACATTACCAAAAAGGGAATGAAGACACTTGGCTTCTTAAGGAGAAACTTGCCCGGTAAGTCATGCTCCAAGGAAACACAAAGCTGCCTGTTACAACACACTTGTTCGGCCTATCGTGGAGGTGTAGCAAGTTGTGTGTGGGATCCCCACACCAGCAAAGCCATTTCCAAGGCAGAATCTGTGCAACGGAGTGCAGCTCGCTATGTGATGAACAATTACTCAAGACGATGTAGCGTCACAAACCATGATTGATGCGCTTCAGTGGAAGACCCTGCAACATCGTAGAGCAGTGTCAAAGCTTACTATGATGTACCGAATCACCAACCATCTGATTGACATCCCCGACGACCAGTTGGTACCGCTCAACACTCCAACCAGAGGCCACAGCAAGAGATTTCTAATCCCACGATCACGCACATCACTACTGAAGGATACGTTCTTCCCAAAACACCATCCGTTTGTGGAACGGTCTACCTGAAAATGTGGTCATCTCACCATCGATCGACATCTTCAAGACACGAATCAGAGATGTCGTCTTAAACTAACTCAAAATTGAGAACAATTTGTATATAGTGTATATGCGTTCGTTTTTGGACTTATTTTCATCGAGTTTGCTACGAGCAACTCGTTTAATTAGCCGATAGACAACCAACTGTTGTGCGACGATACTCCGTGGAGGTTTATGCACACTACTGGAAAAGAAGAAGAAGATAACACAACCAATAATCGTTATCATATAATTTTACCTGAAAAAGTCTCCTTATTACTTAAGGCAAAAAAATGCAGTAAGGATCTTAAATTATCAGTTTACAATATCTTCTGCTTTTCAATTGAATCAAAATAAGGAATACCCTCAAGAAAACATTTTAGCAACACCTCATGATATGAAAAAATAAATCTTACCGAGACAGGCTAAGATCAAGCTTACGGCCAGGCGCCTAGCCTAATGGGGACCTATGTGTGAATTTTCCTACCAATCCTGACAATAAACCTAACCTCACAACCTGTCACAGTAAAATTCAAACTTTCATTAAGATCATAAGGTGATATTGCTGTATAGTTCCATGAGTTAGACTTAATAACTCACATCACCATAAAGGTGGATTGTCATTGAACATGATGATCATGACAGCAAAAGGCAAACAGTTCATCACTTCTGAGATCATTGTTAGAAAGGTTGATAGATCATAGAAGTCGATTGCTGATGAGGGCAGATGCGGGGACAGATGACAAAATGGAGTTCAAGAAGGAACTTGTGTGGTACTAGAAGCTTGCCGTAGTTACATTAGTTGCGATGGCTGGCCTGCAGAATGTCTTCATACGAATGCTGGCAATTTGTTTAGTTCAGACCTGTGAAATAAAGATACTATATTAAAAAAATGTTCAATTGCTTCTTCAAACTGTCAGAGCCTTGATGTATAAATGACTAAAACTATATAGAACTCTTTATTTCTTCCTCCTTGGTTTTCTTTGCATCTTAAAATAAATATTGTATTATGAAATGTTTCAGGTAGAATATAATTACATGAAGAACATTGTAAACAGATCAATTGGGACCTACATATATGTGCATATTTCCTACGATCCTGACTATAAACCTAACCTCACAAAAAATAAAACTCAAAATTTCATTAAGATCATAAAGTGACATTGCTGTATTGTCCAAGGAGCTACTGTGTTAGCTCCATGATTGTTCTATGGTTCAGCTTAATAAAATCACATCCACAAGGTGGATTTCATTGAACATGGTGAAGAGGGCAGCAGCTGATCACATCTGACATCATTGTTAGAAAGGTTGACAGAAGAAGTCGATTGCTGATGAGAGCAGATGACAAAATGGAGTCTAAGAAAGGAACTTGGTTGGTAATAGAAGGTTGCCGAATGCTGGGAATGTGTTGTAGTTCAGACCTGTGAAGTAAGAAGATATCGTATCAACAAAATGCTTGCGCTTCTTAAAATTGTCTAAGTCATGATTTATAAATTACTAGAACTAGATCTTCTTCATCTTCTTTTTGTCTTCCGTATCTTAAAGAAATCTTGTCTACCTCTTCTACTTTAATACACACACTGGACTGTCAATTTCACTTGTTTTCAAGATTATCCAAAATATATCAGGCAGAAAATAATTTCATAATGAACATTGTAAAGAGATCAATTGTTGACAAGGGTATTAACTTACCAAAATAATTCGATCGAATGAGGCAGAGCAAATGTGTTGCATTACACACGATGACAATATGCAGCAAGCGACAGGCAGGAACCAGTAGCGAACGAACGGACTGCTGACAATGATGAAAAACAGCTTCAGGACTGACGATTATATGGACGGAATATTATAAACCAGTAATGGTTTCATCTGCAAAAAAGACTTTATCATTAAAAAAATGTCTTACTATTATAATGATTGTAAATCACTAAGTACAACCTCTGCTACTCAAGACTACCCTTTAGACAATTCAGCAATCCTCCAGATATGAAATAATAAATCTTAAACCGAGACAGGCTTAGATCAAGCTTACGGTCAGGCGCCTACCTAATGGGGACCTATGTGTGAATTTTTCCTACCAATCCTGACAATAAACCTAACCTTACAAACCTGTCACAGTAAAATTCAAACTTTCATTAGGATCATTAAGTGATATTGCTGTATTGTTCCATGTGTTAAGCTTAATAACTCACATCAACAAGGTCGATTGTCATTGAACATGCAGAAGATGGCAGCAAAAAGGCAATCAGCTGATCACATCTGAGATCATTATAGAAAGGATGAGAAGATCGAAGTTGATTGCTGATGAGGGCAGATATGAAAAATAGAGTCCAAGAAGGAACTTGAGTTGTACTAGAAGTTTGCCATAGTTAGTTGGATGGCCTGCAGATTGTCTTCATACGAATGATGGGAATGTGTTGTAGTTCAGACCTGTGAAATAGAGCAGATACCGTATCAACAAAATGTTTGCTTTTAAAATTGTCTAAGTCGTGATAGATAAATGACTAGAATTAGAATTATTCTTCATTTTCTTTTCGTCTTCCCTATCTTAAAAGAAATCTTGTCCACATGTACTGTCAATCTATCTCGTTTCAAGATTATCCAAAATGTATCAGGCAGAAAATAATTTCATAAAAAACATTGTAAAAAGATCAATTGTTGACAAGAGTGTGAACTTACCAAAATAATTCAATCGAATGAGGCCGAGCGAATATGCTGCATTACACACGATGACAGAATATGCAGCAAGCGTCAGGCAGGAAACAGTAGCGAACGAACGGACTGCTGAGAATGATCACACATTTGCAGGTCCAACGATTATATGGACGAAATTTAACAACCATTAATGGTTTCATCTGCAAAAAAAAGACTTCTGGTTATCATGAAAAAAATTGTCTTACTATAAAATGATTGTAAATCACGAGGTTACAACCTTTGTTCCTCAAGACTACTCCTTAGAAAACAATTCAGCAATCCTCCAGATATGAAATGATAAATCTTACCGAGACAGGCTAAGATCAAGCTTACGGCCAGGCGCCTACCTAATGGGGACCTATGTGTGAATTTTTCCTACCAATCCTGACAATAAACCTAACCTCACAACCTGTCACAGTAAAATTCAAAATTTCATTAAGATCATAAGGTGATATTGCTGTATTGTTCCATGAGTTAGACTTAATTAATAACTCACATCACCATAAAGGTGGATTGTCATTGAACATGATGATCATGACAGCAAAAGGCAAACAGTTCATCACATCTGAGATCATTGTTAGAAAGGTTGATAGAAGAAGTCGATTGCTGATGAGGGCAGATGCGGGGGCAGATGACAAAATGGAGTTCAAGAAGGAACTTGTGTGGTACTAGAAGCTTGCCGTAGTTACATTAGTTGCGATGGCTGGCCTGCAGAATGTCTTCATACGAATGCTGGGAATTTGTTTCTTTCAGACCTGTGAAATAAAGAAGATACCGCATTGTCAAAATGTTCAATTGCTTTTTAAAATTGTCTGAGTCTTGATTTATGAATTACAAGAAACTGTATAGGTACAGATTCTTCCTCATCCTCTTTTTCTTATTCTCTCCTTCCTTGGTTTTCTTTTTGTATCTTAAAAGAAATCTTGTATTATCAATCATTAATGAAGAAAATTATACAAAATGTTTCAGGCAGAAAATAATTACATGAAGAATAATGTAAAAAGATCAATTGTTGACAAGATTGTTAACTTACCAAAATAATTCAATCGAATGAGGCGAGCGAATTATGCTGCTGCATTACACACGATGACGGAATATGCAGCAAGCGACAGACAGGAAACAGTAGCGAACGAACAGACTACTGAGAATGATCAAACAGTTGCCGGTCTAACGATAGTATGAATATTACAAACCAGTAATGGTTTCATCTGCAAAAAAAAGACTTCTGAGTATCATAAAAAAATTACTATAATATGATTGTAACCTCTGTTACTCAAGACTCCCTTTGAAAACAATGCAGCAACCTCCTGAGATGAAATAATAAATCTTACCGAGACAGGCTAAGATCAAGCTTACGGTCAGGCGCCTACCTAATGGGGACCTATATGTGAATTTTTCCTACCAATCCTGACAATAAACCTAACCCCACAACCTGTCACAGTAAAATTCAAAATTTCATTAAGATCATAAGGTGATATTGCTGTATTGTTCCAAGGAGCTACTGTGTTAGCTCCATGATTGTTCCATGGGTTAAGCTTAATAACTCACATCCACAAGTTGGATTGTCATTGAACATGGTGAAGATGGCAGCAGATGATCACATCTGACATCATTGTTAGAAAGGTTGACAGAAGAAGTTGGTTGCTGATGAGAGCAGATGACAAAATGGAGTCCAAGAAGGAACTTGAGTTGTACTAGAAGTTTGCCGTAGTTAATTGGGTGGCGTGCAGATTGTCTTCATATGAATGCTGGGAATTTGTTGTAGTTCGGACCTGTAAAATAACGATAATGCATCAACAAAATGTTTGATTCTAAAAATTGAGTCTTGATGTATTAATTACTAGAAATAGAATGCTTCCTCATCTTCTTTTCTTCTTTATCATTGGCATCACTCTTATTTTAGTGGACAGTCTATCTCACGTGTTTCAAGATTATCATTCATAATAAAGAAAATTATATAAAATGTTTCAGGCAGAAAATAATTTCATAAAGAACATTGTATAAACAGATCAAATGTGGACAAGATTGCTAACTTACCAAAATAATTCAATCGAATGAGGCCGAGCGAATATGCTGCATTACACACGATGACGGAATATGCAGCAAGCGACAGGCAAGAAACTGTAGCGAACGAACAGACTGCTGAGATAATCAAAACTGTTGAGGTCTAACGATTATTGGGACGATATTAGAACCAGTAATGGTTTCATCTGCAAAAAGACTTCTGGTTATCATTAAAAAATGTCTTAGTAAAATCAGTGGGTACAAACCTCTGTTACTCAAGACTACCCCTTAGAAATACAATTCAGCAATCCTCCAGATATGAAAAATAATAAATCTTACCGAGACAGGCAAAGACCAAGCTTACGGTCAGGCGCCTATACCTATTGGGGACCTTTATGTAATTTTTCCTACCAATCCTGACAATAAACCTAACCTTACAACCTGTCACAGTAAAATTCAAAATTCATTAAGATCATAAAGTGATATTGCTGTATTGTTGTAAAGGTTGCAGACTCACATCTATATACAAAGCCAATGAAGGTGATGAAGTGCAACGATACAGCAGCAGACAGGAGAAAGGTGAATGACATCATCGTTACAAAGGAATCAAAGATGGCAGATAAAGTTGATTGTTCCGATGGTTAACAATACGCGCATTGTTTAAGTCAGATTACGAATCGTCTTCCCTTTTCTTGAGGGTTGGTCTGTTCGACAGCAGCAGTACACACCTGTAAATTCAACATATATAAAATGCATGTTATTCAAGAGATTATAGTATGGTTCTGAAATAAGAGTGTATCTATAGATTTTTTTTGTCTCCCCTCCTACTCCAAGCTATCTGCCTCTATCATCACACTACTAATTTTTCTACATTTCTTTCTTTTGTTTTTCTTCTTCTTTATTTCTATCTGCTTCTCCTTGTATACTTCTACTATTACTACTACTATACTACTACTATTACTACTACTACTCCTACTATCTTCCTCCTATTACTACTATTATATACTACTACTACTCCTACTACTTCTTCTTCTACTACTACTATTATATTACTACTACTACCACTACTACTACGTCTTCTTCTTCTATCCTCCTCCTCCTCCTACTACTACTACTACTACTACTACTACTACTACTACTACTACTTCTACTTCTAATACTAGTACTACTACTACTACTACTACTACTTCTTCTACTATTACTTCTATTACTACTACTCCTACTACTTCTTCTACCCCTCCTCCTCCTCCTACTACTACTACTTCTACCCCTCCTCCTCCTCCTCCTACTACTACTACTTCTACCCCTCTCCTCTCCTCTACTACTACTACTACTACTACTACTTCTACTTCTAATACTAGTACTACTACTACTACTACTACTCCTACTACTACTTCTACTTCTAATACTAGTACTACTACTGCTACTATCCTACTACTTCTTCTACTATTACTTCTATTACTACTACTCCTACTACTTCTTCTCCCCTCCTCCTCCTCCTCTACTACTACTACTTCTACCCCTCCTCCTCCTCTCCTCCTCCTACTACTACTACTACTACTTCTACTTCTAATATAGTACTACTACTACTACTACTACTCCTACTACTTCTTCTACCCCTCCTCCTCCTCTCTACTACTATACTACTACTTCTACTTCTAATACTAGTACTACTATTACTACTACTACTTCTACTACTACAATACCAAACATAATTCATTTCTTTTATTTTTTCTAAGTGAAGGAATGAGTGTTGAGTATTTGCAATGTTTCTATATAAAAATAAACCCAGCAAAAATACTTTTTACTACAACAAATCCTACTACTGTCTGGGCATTTCTACGTTTTTTAAAAACTTAAAAACTTAAAAAACTCTTATCTTTCTTATTTATACCGTTCCACCCCTCCTTATTCAATACTTACTAGAGCTACATTCCTAATATCACTCCTTAGTTTTTTTTTCTTCTTCCTCTTTTCTTCTTTCTCTTTTCTACTTCTCCTTTTTCTTCTTCTTTTCCTTTTCCAAAAAAATTAAGTTTCTATTAATAATAAAGAAAATAACAAAATCTTCATTTTATTCTAATAACTAATGTCTAACAACCTAGTGTTGACAATGTCATATACGGTAAGGATTTTACACAATTAATGAAGCATACTGTCTTTACAATGTAGAAATATCTTTAGATATCAAACAAATGACACCAAATTACAGAAAAGTAAATGTTCTAAAACTCACCATGTTCAATTAAGGTACGGAATGGATGCTTCGACGATTTCATGAGCGATCGATATCAGTCGTTTCAATAATTCTACTTGATTTTCAAATTTTCTAAGGACAGTGGCCGATTAACGATTGTACGAATAAAACTGAACGTTCGATGACGAAATAAGAGTTTTACCACTTTTTTGTATTTAAAAAAAGTTGTAAAACTCTTGGCAAACAAGTGAAAAAGAATTCAAAGAAAAAATGAATTATCCATAGATCACAGCGCAGCAACCTTCTTGATATGACACAATGAATCTTACAGAGAAAGGTCAAGTTAAGGCTTAAATTCAGGCTCCTAATGTGTAAATTTTGCCTAACTGACTTAAACTACAAATCCTGTCATTAAACCTATAACTTTACGACCCTTTTCTGTAAATTTCATAGTTTCATTAAGATCAGTAATATTGCTGTATTGTTCTATGAATAAAATGACTCACTCATACAGGAACCATTTGTTCAGTCGATCTCGGCATTGCCATCTGTCCCCATTGAAATCCTTGCCATGCATCCAGGCTCACTGATGACACAGAAAATGGACCAATCCGGCACTAATCCAAAATTAAAAATGATCATCAGTTCCAAACAATTCTTCATTGAGATCCATTGGCATTGCAAAAGCTTTACAAACATTCCTCCATCCGCAGGTAAATGTTCAGGAAATATAAAGTTCATATTGATGAGCTATGCAGGGAAAGTAATGAGAAATATTAAATGTTCGGAGCTCCATCATCAACTTTTCGCAAAGTTCGGATCAAAGTGATACTAGTTGATTGCGGTAAGTCGCCTGAGTGGATCCCACTGTCGAATAGAAGGCTTCTCAATATGGTAATCATCATAACATTGTCTGCAACACCAATTTTCCCCGATAAATTTCAGAGATTTTGACGGATCCGATGTAAAGTTCTCTAGTCTCTCGTGCATGCGGCGGCTTGGAGAAAGGATTCGTCAGTTCGCTCATGTGAAGAATTAATTTTGTTTGCAGTCGTCTGCCGCGGTCAACACTTGCGCCAATTTACATCAAAAATTGCGATGCACCTGCTGGAACCAATGCAAAAGATGCACACAAGCTCGAAAAGATTGTTGAAGTCCAATCGACGGTGTTGATTCTAAATTAGCTTTTTGTCAATCGAAGATTTATTTCAACAAGATATTTTGAAAGGCTAATTTCTTGGTGATATAGGGTAGTTGACCTCGTGCAATTTGGATATGAGAAGGGCGCGGATTCAGGGATGGTGGGCATCCTCTTAACCTCAACAGAACCCTAAAAAACAAAATGGGAAAGATCAAATAAAAGTGAAATTAAATGAAAGTGATATAAAAAGGAGGTTGGGGAGAAAATGAAAACTGGGAAGAGCCGAAGTGGAACGGTGTATTCCCCCTTAAAAGGAAAAAAATTGGGAAGGGCGGGCGTTTTTTTTTTGGTGGGGGGGGGGTAAGAGCTGGGCCAAAAACGGCCATCCCATATTGTTGCTCAACCTCCACATTAAGTGGCGTAATGAGCCAAAATTTCAAAGGGCCAGATATGGCGAATCGGGCAAAAATTTAGAAGGAAATTAAGTTGCAACATTTTGATTCGAAAATGCAATTTTATGAGAGAGTTTGACAGAAGAATATTCAGAAAATGATAATATTTCACCGTTCTCTCTTTCCTCCTTTTCTTCCCATTTTCTCTGTTTTTTTCTTCTTTCATTCGCCCCAAAGACCCCCATCTCTACGCCACTGTCCCCAGCAATAAAGAGACTCAAAAGCAATAAAAAAAGGAATAGGGATTGAAATAAGTGAAATTTTATAGAAAGAGAAAAAAGTGAACAAGAAAAAAATACAAATCAACGAATGGGCAAAGAGAGGAGAGAAAGAGAAGAGATAAAAAAATAAAACAAGGGGAAGACCGAAAATGCGATACAAAAAACTCCTTTGAGCTTGTATTAAAACACATAAAAAATACTATAGCTTTATTCAGGGGTGGATCCAGGATTTTCCAAAAAGGGGGGCAAATTTTCGGAGGAAAATTATTGTGACAAGCAAAAAAAAAGGGTTTCAATCAGAAAATAAAGGATATTTCGTACCTGAAAAAAAAATGACAAGCAAAAAAAAAAAAAATGAAAAAGGCCTTCAATTTCAAAAGAGGGGACACACCTCTATTTTAATGGCATTTTCACATTACAAATTTTAATTTTGCTTCTCAAGGGGGGGGGGGGCACGTGCCCCCTGGCTTTTTTAATCTATCATATCTTATTAACTTTAGCCTTCAAGATCAGTGATCAGAAATTCAGAAAAAGTCACTTTGAATTGTATCTTTTAAAATCATCTAATCCAAATCAGTCCGTGAGAATATAAACCGTATTATGCAATGACTGCCCAGGATTTGTTTTACCAAAAATTATCACCACGAATTTCCACCAATCGATAACTCATCTGACAAGAATATCAAGCTAACATTCTCACATCACTTCTTAAAATATCAGATACAAGAGCACATTGACAATCCCATGTAAATATAGAAATAACAAAGACTTACGCTTGGTTTCTTGATTATTTGAAAAGTAAACTGCCATTCGACATATTAAACCTGGCCATAAAACAAAACTCGGAGTAACTGTTCTCGTGATGAGGGTCTCACTGTGAGGTCACAATTTTCTGTGTCGACCGGCCTTCTGCAAGCACATACTACCCAACATAGCTCCACACGCCAGCTGTGCACTCAAGCAACATGAATAAATGGTGGGGGATAATTTGCATATCAAAAGACCAAGTACAGCTCGCTCATGACTATTAAACGGAGGAAGAATTTAGAGCAGCTGAAAAGGAATGTAAAATGCTTCAAGAGACTGTGACAAAGGGAAGAGAGAGGGAGAGATAGAGATAGAGGAAAAATAAAGACATAATGAGAAAAAATAAAAGGATTTTGATATGATTTATTTGTTTCACATTCTTTTTATCAATTAACAGCATAAAAAATCAGAAATACAGAAATACCAATCAACAAGAGAAAATCCCTGTAAATTCATTGTTATATTTTAGTAATACCGACACAAACAGAATGCATTTATCATTTGGCAATTTTGCCACTCGTAGATGCGCAGTTACTACAACAACAACAACATTAAATACTACTGCTACAACAACTTCTACTACTAAATGATGATGATATGATGAAGATAACGTAGGAAGGTTAATTGTACATGTCGGTTTTGCTTTTGTTTGACCTCTGCTCGTACAGCTAAGTATTAAATTCAGTTCAGTTTAGTTTTCAGTTCACTTTGGTATGTATTTCAGTTATTTTTCAATAGATACTTGTGTCATTATTCATCGCATCATTCACCATGTTCAATCCTTTGCTATTCAGATGTGCTCAAGAATTCTATCCTCTCATCTGGTTCTTTTGTTGAACATTCTTCATAACATTATCACCCTGGTCATTTATCCATCCTCATCCTTTCTCATTGGCTATTTTTATGAATTGGGTTACTACATTTTAGTTGGGTTCTTTCCATTTCATTTTCTTTCATTGTTTATAGCCTTAGGTTAATTTAAATAATGATATATCGTGGATATACTATTTTGATGTTGGCCAGGAAGGCCAAGTGTAAAAGAAGGCATATGATTTTTAACGAGGATACAGATACGGATAGAATTAGACACACGATTCGGATCTTTTCGTTTACTTTATCCTTCGTCTCCGTTATGTTCTTGTTGAGTATCTGAAGTTGTATTTGAACTGATATTATTTCCTTTCAGTTTCATCGACAGTTAAACCTCCCCTACAAGTAGGTGTTTATTTTCAAACCCTACAATAAGAATAAGGAAAATAGCAGAAATAATGATATTGAAAATAACAATGATAGTAACAATAATATCATTATTAACTAAAAAAAATAATGTGACCCGAATTTCCCCCTTTTGATTTGACCTACTTCGACGAGCTCTCAAATGGTTGATTGTGGCTTGATGAATATTGTTTAGAAACTGTGTCCTTATTAAATTGTAAATGTCGTTTTCATCTGGAAAGTTCCCCCAGTGGCAATAAAAGTTGAGGAACGGCAATTTAAAGCTTGATCTGTATTCATTCTCGCAATAATAATCATAATAATAATATAAAATGAAAATGATAATAATACTAATGACAATCAATAATTACTAATAAAAGGGAATCGAGTTTCTATTCAGGGATGTGGGGGGGGGTGCATCACCACAGCACCTGGCCTGGCCTGAAACCCTTGCCCCTATTGGTTTTTATAACTGACACCAGTTATAAGTGTCCCTAGGGGACCCAACATGGGGTGTTAAATTACACCATGTAGAGGAGGGGCAGATCCATGATTTCCGAGGGGGGGGGGGCATATTTTCCCGAGGAAAATTTTGACAAGGAATAACAAGGTTTTCAACCCCAAAATAAAGACACTTCGTCCACGAAAACAAAATTGACAAGCAAAAAGGAAATAAGTCTTCACTTTCAAAGGGATCGAGAGGCGCACTTCTGTTTTAACGGCATTATTACAAACTTTAATTGTGCCTATCAAAGGGGGGCACGGACCGACTGTGCCCCTGGATCGCCAGTGTTTATAACACATAGTTAATACTGATTCGTTATATACTTGTAAAATGTTAGATAACCAAAATTAAAACCTTTAACAGCTTGATGCCATTAGAGCTAAACCCTGAAAATCATGTAAAAATGCACTTCAGATAACACGATGTCCAAATAGAAAGTGACCAGAAATACCAGATCTTTCTTTAGAGATAGACGTAGTTGCACTGTAATGGCACAAGAGAATCGCTTTCTTCATGGAACTTTTCGACCTTAGATATTTTGATGATAATTCGATTCATAATCTTATTCTGGTTATTTATCTTTTATTTTTTGTAATCATATACCTTCATTCGAGGGATCGACTTTCGTATTTCAAAGTTTGTATTTATAGGGATTTATTTACAAGGGCTACATCAGCAAAAATGTGCAATTTATGACTTTTTAGGTGATTATCATCTTCAGATCGATGAAAATCGTTCGACCATGATGGTTAAGGAATGTTAGTCCAAATTCATACAAGGTTTTTTTTAATACACAAAAAGTTATACCATATTACATAAAAAAAACACTAATTAATGTACGCATAATAAATTCACGGCAAAAGTAGACATTCGACTCTCATCATTCTCGTGCTCATGTTCCCTAAGTAATAAGAATAAATAATATGGGCGGTACAGGAATGAATGAGATAGAGTTGTAAAATGGCAAAGATAAAAAGGAATAATAATATGCTTTTAGGATTTACACAGTAATTTCTTGGTGTAATGAAAAATAATCAAATTGACAAATATAATACACAAATCACTGAATGAATAAAGACAATTTATAAAGTACGCCTATACTTGAAACCGACCGAATATGCAAAAAAAAGAATAAAACAAATAATGCACTATAGTTTGACCTCCATCCTCATCGTATTCCAGTCAGTCAGATGAACTTTAAATGAGCTATGCCTCTTCGTTAAGACCTATACAATCGATAACTGTTTTGGTTCTCAGTATACAATGATAGGAGGGAGATCAGAATACAAGATATCGATCACATTATCTTTGTGGTCGTTCTGGCAATAGAAATCATTAACGAGAATACTAGTTATTATACTGTTTGCCTGGAGGGAGGAGTGTGGAGCCTTCAGCATTTCGTCTACTTAAGTACCCTTACCCGGGGTAAACCTTTTAAAGAGTACTTGCGCCATCTAAACTACACAGCAGTCAACTGGTCCTATATCAAGGGCGGATCCAGAATTTTCCAAAGAGGGCCAGGGAACGCATTTTCCCCAGGAAAGTTTGAAAATTTGACAAGCCAAGCAAAAAAAAAAAAAAGAAGGGGGGGGGGGTTCACCAAAAATTGAAGGTCATTTCGTCACTTGAAATATGACAAGCCCCCAAAACAATTTTTTTGTCTACGTAAAATTAGATAAGCAAACAAAAAAAGGGGGGGCCTCACTTGAGTATGAACAACATATTCCCATTAGAAATATATGCTCAGATTATGAGATAACATTCTTGAGCTTGTAGTAATCTACAAGAACAAATTTAAGCAAAATAATGTCAATCAATTGCAAACTAATCTATTTGGGAAAATCCCATTTTTTAAGTATTGTTTTCAGGCTTACATGGTCAAAAGCTATAGTCGGCGATAATTTTTCATGCAGAGTTTCAAAACTTTAGTTTATCAAAGTAAAATTGTTTCAGTTAACCTTCTATGTGACACGTACACTCTTAAAACACTGAGTAAAATTTTACCCAATATCAATAATAATGATATTCCGTTTTTATATAGCGCTTAATACATCGGGAGGACGTGTCTAATGTTGGGAAGAAAGGGAAAATGCACGTTTGCTGGTTATTTTTTTTACCCCATATTGGGCTATTTCATCGC
Organism: Lytechinus variegatus; assembly: GCF_018143015.1. NCBI lineage: Eukaryota > Metazoa > Echinodermata > Echinoidea > Temnopleuroida > Toxopneustidae > Lytechinus > Lytechinus variegatus. The sequence goes on from NC_054742.1 coordinate 73,238,862, forward strand.
AACATTGCGTAAAATTTACAAAATATCTCTCTGCCCAACCAACATACATGTTCCCGTTTTACCCAAAATTGGGTAAACCTTTTTTAGAGTGTATGTTGATAACCGAGGGCCGTACTACCCTTTGCCCCCATTAAAAATATATTATCAAAGCCTATTTATCTGTCTCAGACAAATGAACAAATATTTGTAGTCAAACTAGGCATGTATATTGACATCCAATCGAACAAATTTCTCGATTGAGAATCAATTATTATTACCACCATGTTTTGTGATTTCAAGACCCCCTCTCCTTCTCCATATTCACCAATGGAATAAATAAATTAATCCATTACCTCCGTTCTAGAAATAATGTATAGATAATATATAATCAATATGCTTTACAATTCAGCTCCCGAGAAGTTGAAGATGACCTCGGTTCAATTTGATGCATTTTTCATTTAAACCCATATTGTAAAATAATTATGATTTGTACAATACAATCAAACGCAAATCACCTTGTAAAAACAACAAAAATGTTCCAAATGGAATGTATACATGTAAATAGGTTTGAAATCAAACAGATACAGGAATGAAGTTAGAAAAAATAGACAAATTGCAGGAAGGTGTGTTAATGTATCAATATTGGTTATTCATGTAACGTATAGTATAACGCATGATAACGTGATAAAATGGAGATCGTATGAACATTTGTTTTGTTTGTATCTATTATGTAAACAAGACAAGTGTTCACAATCACTGTATATAATTTTGAATGTTATAATTAGCTTTACAATATACTTTAATTTGGTATTTGGGTGTTTTTCTCGAAGATGTAAACGAAACTAATTTCCAATTTGGAACTTCGAACCATGAACCCAAAAGATGTGGGGGCACTATCGCTTTCAAACATGAGTATACAATCACAGTACTTCATTCAATGTTATTACTTCTTTGACATAATGATGGCAAATTAAGCCCTTCGGGATATTCCCATTATGACATTTCAGCATAATTACCACGCTTGGAAGGAGATATAGCGGAACAAAGTAGACCGTATCTATCGATTTTTTTTCTTGCAACCAAACGATAATCCTTTGAGCAAAGCTAGTCGGCATATATCAATTATTGACTTCCCCGTCGCGTCTTCGGTGTACAATACACTCTCGAACTTATCGGCGCGTAGCAACCAAAGACGCTATGATATCATACTGGCATGCAAGGAATTTTTAATAATATACAATCATCGCAGACGAGGTATTCCATTAGTTCATGGATCAGAAGTTTTTGAACTTTTTAAAACGTTTGACCCAGGGCACGAGCTCTCGTTTTTCACAGCAATATAGGCCGAGAGCATGCCAGACTTAACCACTGTTCAGCGATCTTGTGCAGTACTGGTAATTTTGTACGGTTTCGAGGCGGTTGACGATTAAAAGCTTTAGTCGTGGTATATATGGTAATATCATGGTATGGTATAATACACACTGTCAAGATGGATATCTACGGCTGAGTTACATGAAGGAGATAGTAAAAAATAACACACGGGCGTCACAATGTGCCGCTGGGGATGCCCGACTGTCGACACGGTAAGTTTATTTATCATATCATGCTTTTGTTTGATGGTATGATAATTGAATCATTGAAACTGTCTTATTGTAGAGCATACGTTTGCACCATACAATTGTATTAGGTTAATTGTGAGGGGTAAAAGGTTTAGTGTTTGATAACATAGTATGTCTAAATACCTGTATACGTTTGTTAACGCCGAATAATACGGCGTTTGTTAGAATCAATTCACGAGCCTGTTATAGGAGCGCCTTGAGCAGTATATGAGGTGAATTATTGTGCGCAACATTACCTCTTTCTACTTCTTTTCCTTTTCATTCTACTTCTTCTTCTTCTTGATTATAAAGTGAAGAAGGGACGCTTCCGTTAAAATACAGAAATACTATTGTGGTTTAATCAACATTAAGATAAAACGAGAACGGATCTCCATTTTATGATAATAATAATCCGCATTTATATATTTTATGGGATTGTCCGGCATGAAATTTGCAATATTTTGGGTAAAATCAGAGGAAACCTTACAAATAACACAGAAATTATGGTGAAGATAACAGAGGCGTCTTCAGACTGTTGAAGTTATATGAAATGGCCATTGTGTTTGTTGATGCAAAATAGAATTACACAATCATGAGACCGAGGTCCGTGGTATATACATGTAGAACTGCTGAAGATTGTGAGAAGAGAAGGTGACACTTCACACGCTTTTGTTGACTTGCCGTAGCAACATAATCGGATTTTTCTCTAAGAATAGTTTAATTCAAACATGGAGCTATAAATATTTATAGCTCCAAGATTCAATTATATTACCGGGATCCAAATATTGTCCATCTCCAGGGTAGTAGGCCTATTCATTAGGACAAAAGTGTTTTTATGACCCGAATCTGATTGGGCAACTTTCTTCTTTTTTTTTTTGGTAAGGAGAAATCTGAAAGCTTTGCGAATGAAATTAATAGATATATACCATCAGAAGGCGTGTTAATATTTAATGTTTATGGTAAAGGGCACAATTAGTCGCAAATTGACCGATTTCGGTACATTATCTGGATATATCCAGGGGATATATTAATGCTTGGATCTATATTCACCAACTCTTTCATAAAATTATATTTCTTTTGAAATAATAAGTTATTTAGACATCCTTTTTATTTCACCGTAAACATCATAATTTCATACCATTCTGTTATATCAACTCGTTCAGTCGTCACATTCCAATGCAGTACGTAATATTTTTTTCATGCAAACTTGGGAGCGTTTCATGAAGCAAATAGTGTCCTGAGCCAATAAGATACAAGGATTTCAGTAGCTTATAACAGTTTTCATCGAGAATCGCAAACTATTTGTTTCATGAAAACGCTGCGCTGTCTGTGTGCAGATAGATATCATTTATACATCTTGCTTTTATTTTCCATGTGAATTATTTTTTTGGACCCCCACTGCAGACCTACATGTGTAAATGGTGTGGGACGCGGTATTGCCGGGCCTGCCTTCGAGGGGATTTCACAGGGGTCATGCCGGAGCCCTCACGATGTCGAAAGTGCAATCAGGTAAATTATATGAGAATCCTCTGGGGGGAGGGGAGGGGGGGCATTCAGACTGTCCTGCTGAAACTCGTTAATCTAGTACATTGTAGGGGCAATGGGGGGGGGGGGGGTTGTCGTTATCGTATTTGTTGCATGTATTTGTATGTTGCATTTAATTACGTTTCGTGCACTTTTACAACGAATTTGGCAGAAACATATTATGAACGTGTCAAAGATCCTGAGAAAGTAATGCATTAGGCCTCAATTTGCCGAACTGGACAAACATCCCTGCCCTTTCGATGAGGTAGAGAGCAAAAAAAATTGAGGGACCAGAATTGAATATGGGTAATATTTTATAAAGATGACGTGCGAGGGAAGCAAGTGGGCAAACTTTTGACGAATATCTAATATCTAATCTATAGTCCATTGCCCCAAGAATGTGTCAACAATTTAACAGCCTACTCTTTTCTTTTTTAAATGCCTTACTGATTTCATTCCTTATTAGGAAAGGTATACGTACGTATACCGTACTCAATCTTATCTCATGTCGTTCATTTTGAAACGAAGAGGTCTTCTATGGGGGGGGGGGTCTATGGGGAGCTCCCCCAAAGTTCTGTAACAAAGAAAACAAGAGAAAAGTGAAAGAAAATGAAAAAGGCAAAGATGGAATATAATAATTTGTTGAATATTATTGAAATCTATCACAAACTTGTATTTTTTCAGTTTAAAATAATCAAAAGTTTCGCTCGCTCGCTACTTCTTAACCCCCTACCCCCGAAATTTCTCACGTACGACATGCTGTGCCCCCTCAAAATTGTTGGCTCATTACGTACTGCCTCGACCACTTAAAATGCACCTTAAATTGATATAATATTAAATTGATATATTAATTTTATTCACTGTTTATTTATTTATTATTTATAGAAAAAATGCCAGGGTGAACGCGTGGAGTATGTGGAGCCTAAACATCCGGTAAGCACGGACAAGAAAGGACGAGGACTCTCGTCGAAATCCTCAAGATCGTCTAAATCAGCCAAATCAACAAAGTCTAAGAAATCAGCCAAAAAGAAATCGGGCAAGAAGCGAAAGAAATGAAGCGAGACAGGAGGCATGGAACGCTTGTCACGTGGCCAGCGCGGCAGAGCCAATCAGAATTTGAATTCAATTCGATCCCAAGCTTTTATCATCTTTCACATCCGAAAGCGAGCTTTCGCGATTGCACCGAGGACGAATTCTACAAGATAGTCAACCTACCGAACTTGCTCGTCAAATCCGAATGAATAGATGAGAGGTCTTTGTCGAAAAACTGATCGTCGTGAAAATTCTTAGCTGACGAAAAAGTGCAAATATGTTGTTTGTCCACAGTCAGGGACGAAACTGCTGTCCCGAGTAACCGACCCTCGACAAAGACTCCATTGACATGAAAGACCTTTGACAATAGATTCTCTACGTTCCAGAAAGCATCTACGAAGTGGTTCCGAAAACTTCCTAATGACAAACGACATCGCCGTGTTGGGACGTGAACCCTGTGGGTGTGTTGGTGTCTTTTACCCACCACGGCAACAGTCTACATTCGTCACTCTCAACCCACACTGTAAAAACTGTGGTGTTAAAACTGACACCAGTTGGTGTTAATAGAGGACCACACCCAGTGCTAAAACTACACCCTAGAGATTGAACATAACACCAAAGAGTGTAAATATAACAACCAAAGGTGTTGTAATAACACCTATGGGTGTAAAACTAACACCACCAATTTAACACCGGTGTAAAACAACTGGTGTGGTCCTCTATGTACACCGGTTAACACCATAGTTTTTGCTGTGCAGGTGTACACTGTAGGCATAATTGACACAGACAGGAAAGAAACCTTTGAAGAGCATGCGCGCTGTAATCTTAATCAGCTACTAAAGCTTGAATGATAAAAAAATCGAAGTCTGCAGACACAGACCTATATTGAAACTTTGATCAACAAGTGGGCCTTCTCACAAGACTAGCGCAAATACAATTTGCTGAACACAAGTCAATGCCAAGGATTTTAGACTGCATCGTTCAATGTATTTAGACCACTTTCCTCGAGTGAAGGGTTTGCACAGCAAACTATAGCGGCAAAGCCCCATCTGAGTTCTAAAATTGATGGGTAATATTGAGCTGCATATATTGCAATGATAAGTATTATACTATGTTATGACTATGACAATTATACTTCTTGTCTTGCTTGTGGTAAAAATTACGAAACAGGTTCGAAATAATGGCCATAATTTACTGGAGCTCTGCCAAACTCTTGAAGATGAAAGTTTTATTTACTTTCGACATTAATTTTTCACATAAAGATGAACAAACAGAAGAGATGGCTTAAGACTCAAATGTATATTTTGAACCTTAAAAATTCAAATTAGCTTCCGCCAATGAATGCATTGAAACGCAATGCTCAGAATGTGTCATTCGAACACTTGTATTCAAACATGTAACCAAGCTTAATATAACTCAATATACGCTTGGAGAAACTGATTTGGCATAATTTCTGGTTCCACCGTTTCAGTTGCTCCGAGAAATGGAATCCGGACGTATGGAAATTCTTTGAGATAATTGTGCCAATATTATATTTTTAGCCAAATTTGTGCATTTTAGTGTACCGAATTATGTTGGTACCGTTATTTTTCCGAACATGTTATTTCACTGCCATTTTGCATTTCAAAATAATTTCCGCCATAAAGGACTTTATTAAAAACCTATAGTCCTATCAGCGTTTTAAGCATTGTGAAAGCTTCAAAGTTTGAGGAAAATCACTTAATTAATATGATAGTCTGGCATTCTCAATACATCTTTAGTTCAAATATCCGATCATTTGATTGGCGCCATCTTGAAATTCAAAATGGCCGTCATCGTTTAATGCATTTGACTTTGATACGGTTGCATCAAAAATATTAAAACTTGTAATGTAACCATAACACGTGGAGCGTTGTGGCCTATTCCGACTTTGAAACAGAGGGTCGTGGGTTCGAATCCCAGCCATGGCGTAATTTTCTTCGGCAATAGATTTATCCACATTGCGCTGCACTCGACACAGGTGAGGTAAATGGGTACCTGGCAGGAATTTATTTCTTAAAATGCCACCGCGCTGTAAAAGGCTGCGGGGCTAATATAAAGCCAGGGTAATGATATCCAATTAAGCGTATTTGGACGCATTTGGCAGTGATTTGCGCTATATAAGCATGTTGGTAATAATAATAATTATACAATCTATTCTTTAGGTGTAAAAATATGCCTACCACTTCTCTTATTCAACTTGTTCGTATAACATACCTAAAAACCGCATAATTCATGTGGAATCGCCTTCACAAAATGCCCCAACCCAAATTTTATTATTATCATTATTTTTCAAATTGTGCAATATACAAGTATTATTGAAATACTCATCATTGTCTATTATGTTTTTAATTGGATTGTTTCAATTTTATCAATTGCAACAATTCACTTAGTAATTTCAAATATATTATGTTGTGTTAGTTTTAATCATAAATTGCCTTCTTTTGAAGGGGAATCCATCCAAATAAAAACTTGTTTTCAGTGAAAAAGGAAAAATTAGACAAGTTGATATTAAATAAAGTGAACACGTCGTGAGGAATGTCGGACAAACAATAAGACAGTTATGAACTTTTATAGGTTGTAAATTTTGGTAATCACTATATATCCATGGAGACTTCAAATTGGCGGCATATGTGATGTCATAGTGATGTATACTCTTTCATGTAATCCAATACATAAAATGGCTAAAATGTCTTTTTTTTCAAAAGTTTTAATTGAAATTATATGTTGTCTTTCATGAGGACACAAAACAATATGATATCTGTGTTATACTTAGATTACTGCCCAAGGGGAATTGGTACTTAGGAGAAAATCAGATATCCCTGATAGTTAAGTACATGGCCTATGAAAAAGTTGTCTTTGCCCCTTGTCATAATCATAATAATTTACTTACCCAGTTGAAAATTTGAAATCTACATAATCTTAGGGATCGCAATTTGACAGCAGCCATAACTTTCTTATTGCTTGTCCGATTTCATTCAACTTTCAACATTCTGGTTGATTTGTTTTTCTCCTTTCCAACACAACATTATGGCCAAGGCTGGATTCCCCTTTAAACATTGAACTGTTGCATTTAACCCAGTATTATATCACTGTAATTTATTGCTAGTGTAAAAAAACATAGTAGTTTCCTTGTTCTGAAGTGTATCTTAGTATTTCAGCACTTTTAATGATATCTTAAAATTTTATATATTTTAATATTGTAATATGTATTTTGTCATATGACAAAGCCACATGTATGTACACTGTGAACAAGTAAATAAAAGAAATGAATTGAAATTGCTTTGAATTGATCGAGTAAATACATAGTAGAAACAGGATTAAACATTATGATCATTTAAAAAGGAAAGACAAGAAGGAAAAGAGGGAAGGGGGGAGGAAAAGGGGGCAAAGAGGGGAAAGGGGGGAGTGGGTTAGAAAGAGAGAAGGAGAGGGAGATAGGAAATAAATAAGGAAAAAATGGATAGAAAAGGAAAAGAAAAGGAGGGAAAGGGGAGAGTGAAAGGAAAAGGAAGGGTGAATACAAAGAATAAAAAAAAAAACAAACCAACTCAATCAACAGGTGTACACAGCAAAAACTGTAGTGTTAACCGGAGTGCATATGACCACTCCAGATATTTTACACCGGTGTTAAATATTGATGGTGTTAGTTTTACACCTATAGGTGTTATTACAACACCTTTTGTTGTGACATTTACACTCTTTGGTGTTATGTTTAATCTCTAGGGTGTAATTTCAACACCTCAGGGCGTGGTCCTCTATTAACACAAATTGGTGTCAGTTTTAACACCGCAGTTTTTACAGTGAACTGCTTTCTGTTTAATCTACCTACCCAAACTGACCTAACTGACATAATCTTTACTTTCAATCCTTTTATATTCACCCTGTTCCACATACCGTTGTATTCTGTACCTATTCTTAAAATCACCGAATATCCCAAATGTATAAATACCAGTCACTCTGTTTTATGATTTTAGGCTCATGATGAGGTGTGAACCTCGAAACATTTTCCGTTTTTAATGAAATATAATTATTCTTTTCTTTATTTTTGTCTTTAAGAAAAGGAAGCGGTAAATGTAGAGAAAAAGGAAAGGAAATGGAAATGAAAAGGAAGGGGGAATAAAGAAAAGAAGGAATATGAGAAAAAAGGAGAGGAAGGGAAGAGAATAAATGGAAAAGAGATAGAGAAAGAAAGAAAAGAAAAATAAGGGAAACTTTACAGCATAATATTGCTTGCAATCGAGCTTCCTCTTCTCTCTTTCTCTCTTGCAATGAATGTTTCTGGTTCGTCTTGGGAATACAATTTTCTGTAGAAAAAAAATGACTAAAAGTAAATTTAAATGGAATATCTTCTTTTTTTTTTTACTTTCGTTGACTGATCGACTCACAATCAACGCCTACGGTCGATTGTCACGAAGTCCAAACTTGTATCTTGTCTGCTCTTTAATGTGAAAGAGCGTCATCTTGTGGTAAGGTTTTTATAATTTGTGCGCTTGACTTTTGCTACAAATCTTCAGTTTGGCTCGAGTCATGGCACATTTTAGATCTAACTCTTGAATCTGGTTTATAGGTCAACAAAAGTGAGAGAAAACAAAGAAGAAGGTTATTGTACTTTTAAACAGAGCGATCCTAGATAAAGTGGGTTGGAATGAATAAACGGTCAGTTAATTTGCTTCTGGATGATGACTATTCACAGTAAAAAAAAAACTCTATATATGTGTGAAATAGCGCCCTCTCATGGTAGACCAAGTTCAATGACCTTTCAGGACAGAACCACGAATACAGAGTCCAATGGGACTGAATAACGAAAGGTGTCTGTCAGTGTCGGTTCATTAGCTCTATCTTGCTCGTTGATCTCTTAAATCCAAAACTTTTTTGATTGGCCAAAAGAAACGCCCGCTACTTCTCTTATTCCTAGAATTTCAGACCCCCCATACAACTTTTGCCCGATATGCTTTCATTGCTGTACTCTGGAGAAAAACCGATATGACCGAGTCAGATCCATGCTATCGGGCATTGCAATGAAATGAGCTTTTCCATTTTAATTGTGGTGTTCTTTTTCTTTTCATGGTTTCGGAAAGACATTGAAATAGCCATTTTCTTTTTCATTTCATGATTTCGGATGGAAATTAAGATGGTGAATTTCTTTTTCGTTTCATGGTTTCGGATTTCTTTTCATGATTTCTGATAGAAACCAAAATGCAATTTTCTTTATTTTTTCTACTGGTTATTTTCACCTTTCTCCCTCGTCTTATGTCTTTCACCTTTCTCTCTTTCCCCCGTTATTCTTCAAAGAAAATACGGTTCTCTGTTTTATTTCTTCCGTTCACATCAATATCTGACTCTTATACTCCTGTCCTTTTCGCATTCGAATGCTCTTTCGTAACATTTTCTTTATTCTGTTTTTACGTTGTCATGTTCTCCTGTAGCTTGTTCAACAAAAGCTCATGCTTGACACACATCAGTCGATCGATTACTCCCTCACTCATTCACTGCACTCACTCACTCAACCAGTCAGTCATTAGCCAATGATCATCCACTTAACCAATCAATCAATTATCCAATCAATCAGTCAGTCAGTCAATCAATCAATCAATCCTTTCTTTCGTCAAACCAGCCGGGTATAACCCTACTGAATTCGATCAACTCCATCCCCACTAAAAAAAACATGCTCACTGCACCTCACAATCATCTTAATAATACAAAATAAACGATACCATAAACATGAAATTAATTTGTAAGGTGATATAAATATATATTCTCTTTTCAATAATTTACACAATCATAACATATCGATGTTTATAATGACCAATGCGGTGTCCAGCACGACCACTCAGTGAATAAGGCATCATAAATATGAATTTTTACGATAAAGCGGCGATTCGTTTACAATTACTTTTGTGCGTGGCATTTGAGATCAAAGAGTACATAATCAATATTCATTATAAAGCAACATCTTCAAACATATCTGATTTGCATCCCCCCTTGATTATCGTTTCGCCACTTGTCAAAATGAACCCTTTATTCAATTTCGAAGAATAGATGATGTAATTCATCGGCAGATGAATTCATGAATTCGTTTGAATTCATTTCAGTTTGTGTAAGTTTCAGACATGATAATATTGCACAATAGTACTTAAACCGACCACGAGGACAAACAAAAACCTAGAAGAAAAGTTCTGAAATTCGAAATTTCTCTTCAATCCAAAAAGTCTATGGTTTGGGACAAAGCAACTTCTCCTTCGATTTTGTTGCGTCAAGAAATACAAGAAATGATTATCAGTATCAACAGAGTGATTATACTACAATGGCACACAAATTGCACTTCTTTCACGGCGTTGATAAATGTGGTGCAGCAGATTTAGTGTTCTAAAGTTCAAAAAATGTTCGTTTTCTTTTTTCACCTGAAGAGGTAGGACGGCACGGTGTTGGAGGGCCTACCTTCCCACGAGTGTGATATTCTTAGGGAAGGTCGCTTGTGAGAGGACATGCTGGCGATGGAAGCATCATGCGGGCACCTCCTGGCTTGGACACTGCAGTTGGAAGGGAGTACGCGGATGGATTTCATAGTGGAGCTCCTGGTCGGACTCTCCGACCTGATCTTGGAGGAGTCAACGTTTGACTTTGAGCTTGAAGCAGGAGGCATCTTTTCAGTGGTTGATGATTCTTCAACGATAGGCTCGGACGGAGATGGGCTGCGAGAAAGGGAAGTCGTCTCAGGAACGGGCGGGAGCTTCAGCCAGGATGGGGTACCCTTGCCACGGGCAAGTCTTGGTGATCCGGAGGCGGTCTGGTTGTGGAAAGGCGTGATTCTGTGGACTTTGTTGGGGCCGCCACCATAGACGCAGTGGCGAGCGGACGGCAGGGAATACCTTCTCCTGATCGGTGCACGCTTCCTCTCCTCCTCCATCTCGGCCTCCTCCTTGAGTTCACCCTCGCTGTCTTCAGACAGCCTCTGGAGCCGCTTGCTAACTTGGAACACCATGCTGTTGGCTTGCTGAGCGTATTCTGTTGGGAGTGGGTATGCCTCGTATTTCGAAGCCACCGACAGTTTTGTGGGTTTAAGCCTTTCACTCCTCGGGCAATGCAGGTTGGAGTTCTCGATGACCTCTTTAAGCGTCTTGTGTCCCACTGCCTGACGGTGTTGCCTGGCGTTCAGCTTCCTCTGCGCCACTGGTGACAGGAGCAGGAGCTCGGGAGTGGAACAGCGCCCGCTCTCGATGGCGAAATCGAACGCTGTGCAGTAGGACGTTGACTCACGAATGTTGACATCTGCACGACCTTCTTGTACGAGGGCTCGACAGATTTCGGTGTTTCCTGCACGAGCAGCCTCCATCAGTGGCGTGACACCTGCACGGGAAATAAAAACAGGAACTTACTGGTTAATCTCCAAGGTTCTTCTTGTTTACTCCAGAATACATCAACAAGATAACACGATAAATTACCAAAATGTATCATATCCAAACTAGCGATAATCGGGACATCATCGAAGTCCCATATACTATGAAACATCCGATGAGCAATGCATCTAAACTAATTATCTATGCTAAAATAGGCAATTACAGAACAAGGAGACAATTTCGCTAAGCCCCCAGAGAGTCAATATTGTGGGCTTATCACAGATGATATATTGAGTAGCACTCACGTGGCACTGATGCGTACAATTATTTGTTTTCATAAGATATTTAGCTCCTTTATGTTGTTTCATGGGGTGGAACCGTGGTAAACATCAGTTACGGAAGGAATTTGAAGATCATAATGACGTAACATCACATTTTAGTATTAAGACCAACACATTTACAACTGAAACCCTAACATAAAAGTCTAATTGCAACAATTAATTGAAAACTAAACAAGATACTCATATCTGATGTGGGCGTACCAGACCTAATTAATGAAATATCAAGTTTCAATGAGTCAGTGGCAACTTGAGGCATGTAACAGTCAGAATGCAAACTTGAGCCTCGGGGAATTTGTGCATTGCCTTCCAGTTTTCTTCAAAATTTATCTTCAATACTTCTATGTTTTTCACATTTCAGAGAGTGCATAGTGGGTTGATACTTGTATTCTTTTTCTTAATAAACGTTAGTTACAAAAATAGATATAAGTAGTCTTACCTTTGTTGTTTGTGTCGTCAATTTTGAGTCCAAATCTCCCAAAGATGGTTAGAAGTGCAGTGACGACTTCGGGATGACCAGCTCGGCAGGCGAGCATGAGAGGTGTGTTACCGTCGACATCGGCCACGTTGGGATCGACGCTGCTGTCTTCGGCGAGTAACCTGACCATTCCGACGTCGCCACAGCTGCAGGCGATGGCAAGAGCCGTCAAGCCGTCATTATCGGCGACGTTGACATCGGCGTTCTTGGCGAGGAGCAGTTTGGCCAGATCACGGCGAGCGGTGGCGGATGGCTCACTCGATGCGCAGACCTTCATGAGCGGTGTGCGGCAGCTGTCCTCGACGTCGCAGTGGTTGACGTCCACACAGGGCATCTTGATGGCGGAACGGATTTTGGAGAAGCTGTTCGACTTCAGTGCCGTCATCAGGTTCTGTGTAGGATCCATGACGATCTCACGAAAAGCTGTCTTGGAGAGCAGAGTGGGTGTACCACTGCAGTTGGGCAAAGAGCGCATAGTATAACTGAATATCCTCGCGTGATAGCAGACGGTTTTATCACGCTGATCAGACGATACGATAGCACACGAACATGTGACGATCACAGGTGTCGTCTGCTCTTGGATTAGAAGGGTGATAACTGATAAGCTGTGGTCGACCACGGGATGGAGTTCCACTGGAATAGAGTCCAAAGTCAATTACCTGTATTGGGAATACAAACAAAAGTATAATGATTAGTTAATGATTATTCAGCTAATATGCAGTAATGATCTTGAGTGGAAATATACACCCGATAAGCAAGAAACAATAATCAAAATACAAATATGCCTAATCGATTTAAGTTCAGAGAGAGTTCAGTATCCATCCTTATACTATGAGAGTTAAACCTCCATGAAAATTGGAACATCTAGAAATAAACATCAATGAAAATGATGATTTACAGTAGGTCCTATATTGATTAAGATAAATCAAACATAAAAGGATACTTACAATTTTACCAGCAAAAGAAAAATTAATTCCACAAAGTTGTAGGAAAACTCAAGTGAGCAGTTTGATGAATGCAGTAGTATATATTCAGTATCAATATTGTAGTATACTACACAAATTATTTTATCCTTAGTCAGAGCGGTTTTGGTAGGTGTGTTCCGAATGAAATAAGGCGAAGTTCTGACTCACGGATAGTCGTGCCAGCCTATTTATTGTACCGCGCCAGCGAATTACTTATTCCTCGGAATCGACGTGCTTTGTGTTGTTACTGCGAACCGTTCGATATTCAACTTCATCGAAGGTGTGTAAACGGGCGTTGATATGCTATTCACTCGAGTGTGTGTTTTGTGTGTCATTCGTCATGTATGAGCTCTGGGTGAATGGAGGCACGCCAAACCATGACGTCACTAGGTTTCGCGTTGCTCAGTGGCCAGTCACGAGACCAACCAACGGAGAGTAAACAAAGCCTGTGTCGTCTGCTAGTTACCTGCGATTTCGAGAAATCTCGGGCATCGCAATTTCTCGACACTAACAGCACTTCATCACTACGACAAACAGGCCACCAAACAGTTACTCCAACTACAGTAGGATCACGGGTGAATCAGAAAAGTATGATGGTTTGTATCTAATTCTCGTTGATGAACGCCGAGACATACAACAAAAGATAGGGCATTGTATTTTGTGCCTCAATGAATAGTATTGCGTTGAATGTTACGTCTCGAACAGTGACGTGGGACACGTGAAGATGAGCTCCGAAACAAAAACCTCGATGGCACGGTGCCAGAAAGGTGTCCCGTCCCACCTGCTTTTTCCACCCACTTTCCATTTCCCCTTCTTTCGTCAAATTTTCTTCAAATTCAATTCCCAGTAGATCTCTCAAACCCCCTACCATTCGTCAATCGCCATTCTATATCATTTCCCCCTCCATTTAAGACAAACCTACATCCCCACCTTCATGCATGTTTTTGGTATAATATATAGCCTAAACAGCATGAACAGAGATTCTAAAATGATACATGCTGAACATTACCCCCAACCCTCTCTCCACCCCACCCCTCTCTCTAGATTTTACCCTTTTCCCTCCCTCTCTCGCCCCTCTCTCTCTTGGTACACCTCAACCCCTCCCCAAGTTTCCTTTCCATGTTTCCCTGTATTTCTTTCCCGATTCCTCTTCCTTTCTCATTCTCTTAATTCTCATGGCTCTTTATTTCCTTCCCCTCCATCTGTGACATCCCGTTTCTAATCTTTATTTTTAGCGGTATGTTCTTACCCGCCCTATACTTCATCATGTTCACACCATTCAGGGACTTGGGGTTTGCGGATGCTGTGAATATTCACACACAAAAAATAGAACGATGCATCGTTCATCCATACTAAATTCCCGGAGAAACATCTTAAATCAAGCTCGACACATCATAACAACATTTTTATTTCCATAGTCATGTATAAAGGTAGTACAACCATAGAGCTGCTCTATGGTACAACATTCACCTTGGCACTGCAAGGATTGTTTAGTCTTGCGTCATATTTGTTATGCATCCCGGTTCCTGATAATGAATAATGAGACAAAAATACCACTCAAGAACCAGTCATGATGCAATAGGGAGATAAAGAGAGAAAAATATCGATCATATTATATCAACACATTTGTGGAAGTACATGCATCTTACGTTGTGTTGTGTCCCCTCTTTGATACGGTGCCAAAAGTCTTAACCCTCTTCGTGGCACAGCTAGGCGTGCAGATGGGAGGGGGGGGGGGGGGGGGGTGCTAAGGGGAACCATGGACACCAAAAGTCTTATTACCAAAAAAAAAAAAGAAAGAGAGAGAGAAAGGATACAATCTCAGTGATTTTGTCATCTAAACATCATGTCGAAATATATTACAAAGCTAGATTTCTGAATTTAAAAAAAGGCAAAACTTCTGCTCGCTTGCAGCTCCGTTAACAAAAATCATGCCCCATATACGCCATGTCTGGTCTGACCCCCTCAAAATATTTGACTCATTACGCCACTGCTTCGGGGATGATAAAAATATAGATTCCATCCAGTATATACAGTTTCACCGTTTTCAAATGATCGATCGAGCGATGTGAACATGCTTTTCTCCACGAACTCGATCTTGCATGCAATACGGAGAAAAACCATGTTTGGATTAATACCAAATAACGGCACACCGTAAGCTCAGGTGAAAACAAAAGACAATAGTCAGACGATGCTGGGCTATATCCATTGTAAAACAAAGCGTAGGAGATCAATGATTTGAGGTTAAGGCGTTTTGCACCCGATTTTGCACTGCACTGTTGTAACTTGATTTATATTACCCATGGTACTAAATCATCTGGATCTTTGCCAGTTTATAAATAAGTAATTACAAGAGAGAAAATAACAATGACTTAACTTACTGCAACAACGATTTCTGCTGAGCCAATTTAAAAAGCTAAGTAATTATAATTAAGATTTGTCCAATTTCGTCGAATGGTTACAATCGGCTCTCTGTTGCTTTTAAGTCATTAAGACACATCTCTTCCGTAAATTGTAATCAATCTGATTTTCACGGTTAATTCGTCTGTCGCTAAGTTGGTAATTAAGTTATTTGAGGTATAAGTAATTGAGTTTAGTTAAAAGTAGTTAGATTTTATAATTTGAAGCGCTTCGATGGATTTTTACAGGCGCTATGAATATTGAATTATTATTATTATCATTATTATTATCATCATCATTATTATTGCTTTTCATGTATGCTGTGTCTTGAAAACAATTACATCAAGATTGGATTTCAGTGTTGCAATACATTTTCATTTCAATCATTTACCCCGTATATTTTCACCGTAGAATTGTCCAATAGTTAACGTCTTCATATTTTCACATTTCGAGGGCTTAATCAAACACGATTATAAATATTTGCCATATGATATTGATACAGCCCGATGCTTGCTATTAATGAGATAATGATCAATTGAATGATTCACTTTACTGGTATGTTGGTTTTGCCAACACCACGTGAAAACACAATCACGTTTGAGTGACAGCAATTGTTTGTGAATTAATAAAACTTTGTGAATTAATAAAATTTTGGGAATTTAAGAAAGTTTGACGAATTAATAAAATCAATAAAATGATATGATAATTAGTTCAGATAAGACGAACCGATATAGCTCTATCACACTGCAGGCCATTACTTATACAGACACCATAAAAATAGCCCTTAACGAATGTAATGAAAAGAGCCTAAACATCTCATACAATAGTTTTCGGACTAATTTTGTGTTGAAATATTGATTTGAGGCGGGCACGTGCAGAAAAGGGCCATAAAAAGCTAAAGATGCGGGGTACTGCCTCTTGGGAAATAAAAAAAGGGCATTATCCTTCTTTAATTACCCGAGTGCATGTGGTATAATATAGACTTGAAACATTGCCAAATAGGGGTCAAAACACGTGAGACATTGATTATTTCTACCAGGGAAGTAGTATCTATATTGATTGAATTCGTTATTGCTTACTAATGTGTTTGACATGCAAACATTATTATGTTTATAAAAACGGATAAGCACCTCAACATGATAAACATGTGTATCGCTATGAATCAATTTCAATTCGAGGTTCAAGGTTCAATTCATATCTACATTCATTGGCGTATAGAGGGGGGTGGGAGGCGTGGGACCATTGACCCCTCCCCAAAGTTTCACGACCAAGAAAACAAAAGAGAAAGAGAGAGAGAAAAGGAAAGGCAAAAGAGTGAAATGTGATTTCTGAAAAGCATGTAAAATCAATCACAGAATTATATTTTTGGATTAAAATGTTTGCTCACTCGCTTAGCTTTCTCGCAGTTTTCTGGAAAATGTCTTTCAGACGACATGTCTGCACCCCTCATTTTTTGAAAAATGCAAACAAAGTTCCCATATTGAACAAAAAATATTCACACTCTGCACACGCTAAACTCAATGCAAACAGTGTTTGATTTGATTTATTTTTTTCCTTCTGCATAACAATTTAATATTGTAACACAAGTATATTAAAGAAGACGGACGACGGATTGCAAATAAAAACAAATATGTTTAAGAACTGACGAACCAAAACATATCGTTATATGTTATTGAAAGAGCAGAGTTGATGACAGAAAATGACCAACTTAAAAAGCAAGAGTTATGATAATAGGACGATATAATCATGACGACGACGATGATGATGACGGTGATGATGATGGAGATACTGATTGTGGTAGTAGTGGTATGTAATCAATAATATGGACATTAATTTGTAATACACCGGTATCCATCACAAAAAGGTGCTCATCATGGCACAGTTAAAGATACAAGACAAAAATAATGAAAACATAATTATAGAAAGGGTAAAGAAGTGATTACTTAAAGGTCAAGTACACCCAGGAAAATGCCGACTTGAATAAATTGAGAAAAATCAAACTAGCATGTGTGCTGAAAATTTCATCAAAATTGGATGTAAAATAACAAAGTTATGACATTTTAAAGCTTTCGCTTATTTTGCACAAAACAGTGTTATGCATAAGTAGTGAGTCAGACGATGATGTCCATCACTTACTATTTATTTTTTATTGTTTGAATTGTACAATATTTCATTTTTTATTGATTTGACATTAAGGACCAACTTGACTGAACAATATAGTTTTAAACAATGCTAATTACACATGTTCAGGGGGGGGGGGGGAATTAATCGTTGTATCACTTGACAATGGAGAGAAAATTAGAATATTTCATATAATAAAATACAAAAGAAATAGTGAGTGGATGACGTCATGGTCTCCTCATTTGAATACCAGGCAGGATGTGCATATAACTGTTTTGTGAAATTAAGCGAAACTTTAAAATGTCATAACTTTCTTATTTTACATCCGATTTTGATGAAATTTTCAGTGTTATGCTTGTTGGATTTTCTCTTTTTATTCAAATCAATTTTTTTTTGGATGGACTTGTCCTTTAAATTCTTGAGTGAATTACCAGGTTTTCAGTGAATTTTCGAAAGTGGGGAGACAAGACATATTGCGGATGTTTTTTTTTTTTTAAAGTTTATTCCATAGGAATGGCCCAGCAAATTGAAATTATCTGAATTATGACACTGTGGTACATGTATATAGCAAGTAAGGATGAACTAACAGACCTATTAGGTTTCGAGAGGGATTTATCAAGCTACAACTGTATTGTGGTGCAGTTCCGTGTAATGAATGAAAAAAACAAGTAAGAGCAATTAGAAATAATAAAACGAATGTATAATGATTAGGGTAGCATTAACTTCATGACGTGACCATCACCATGACTACTGCAACTAATTGTTCCATGAAGTATACAAGAAGCTGCCAAACACACTTATTTGTACGCATGTCTGAAGCTTGACAATCTCACTTTGTTTGGTAACCTTCTAAACTTACGCAAGAGACGGGTTGGGTCGCTTTCTTCGAAAGTTAAAGATGAAGTAGAAGCAGTAAACAGTGAGTTCCGTCTGTAAAAACAAGATTAACTGTTACTAGTACGCCATCGTGGATCTAGATCTGGTATACAGTTTCATCAATTGAACCTTTTGTGAAATAATGACATCTAAGCTGAAAAATGATAAATCTGTATATTGCCAACACAGATTAGAACATGTGGGACAGCATTATCGTTGAAAAAGACCCGACATTAAGCTCGAATCACATGTATATTTTGCTAATAACATAGCAATTACATAATATCTTCCAGACTCCTTTGGCTCATATAATAATAATATTATGCAATTTTTTTATATAGCGCTTAATACAAATGTTTCTAAGCGCTGCATACTATTACCTGTATATTTGTTTTATTTATGGAAACAGACACTTGGTTATTTGAATTCGATTTTGTACGAATACACATTGAAAGTACCTCAACTGGTATTTATTTTTAAGTAATTACTACTATTTCCTCCATTTTCGTTTAATTATCAGACACTAGTCAATTCAATTCAATTTCGGTTTATTAGATATAAAACATAATAGAATGCTGTAGTCAAAGACTAATTGAGCAATGTTTACATTTATTATAATATCAATTGCATTCGGAGATCGTATATACACTTGAAATCATTCACATTTAAATGATAAAAAATTGATTAATTAAAATATGCATAAGTGTGATTTTGTTAGATAATACCAGCCCTGTATTGCTTTTAATCTATATTGTATTTTAAAAAATTATATCAATGTTAAGATCTATTTAAACTTAAGCTGTATAGTAAATTTCATTTGTTAATGTCCTATAATTTATCCTTATGTTTTCATCAATGTCTTCATAATGTCATATTCCAGTTATGGTATTTTTTTTTTTTTTTGATAATTATAATCCCGTCCTTGTTAAAGAGATTGACTTTACTGGTATACTGTCTTTTACCAACACCACGTGAAAGCAGAATCACGTTTGGATACCAACAATGTCAAGACATTATTTCGTGAATCAATAAAACTTTGCGAATTCAATAAAATTTTGTTCATTAATAAAACCAATGAAATTAATGATAATTAGTTCAGGAAGGACGAACGGGAGCCCTATCACATGCAATGCCGGCCGTTTTAGACCCCATGAAAATAGCTTTACACGAATGCAATATAAAGAGCCCAAACAGTACATTTCGGGCTAAGTTTGTGTTGAAATATTGATTTGAGGCGGGCACGTGCATCAAAGGGCCATAAAAAGAAAAATATGCGGGATACCGTGTCAGTGCCTCTTGGAAGATATTAAAAGGGGGCATTATTCGCCTATTAATCACCTAAATGCAAGGGTCTAATAGACTTGGAACATTGCCAAAACACGTGAGATAATTTGTTTCCTTGAGGGGTGTGTCTCCGTTGATGGTATTACTGATAATACTGAATCGCTCTCTATGAAGTTCAGTATAAAGGTTCAAAAATCATATTTACATTTCGCATGAATCGAAAACTAAATTACAAACAATAAGGACACAGATTTTCATTTTGGCATGTGAAATGGAAACAAATTCGCCATATAGATGAGAAAGTGTATTCAGAAATAAACATATTCACTAATTATTGAATATTCTGCGCGAGCGGCATAGGCTTATTCACACAATGAATGCACTAAAGAAAGTAGATAAAATGTGGTATGCTATTGCATTTTTTGCAGAAATTGGTAGACTCGTTCGATGAACAACTTCACACTATCATAGCGACAATATGGTTGTTTGATGAAAAAAAATCATCACTTTTCGGTTAAAAAATATTACTCGTATTACTGCAAAGTTGGTTGAGAAACGTTATCATTTGCCTTAATATATTATATAGGTTTTTCGCCCCTAAACTCCTTCTGGATTTGGGACCAGCATGAACCTGGAGAGAATTTTGTTGTTTAGAAATTCATACAACCTGTTTGATTTTAAGCAAGTTCCTTGCAATATGGATTTATAACCGCACAGATCAGTCAGCATGATCTCTCGGTATCATTTAGCCAAAATGAAATGATTTCAATTACAAGTAAACCGAATTTACATGGTTGTCATCATCATTTATATAACTTCTAAAAATATGTTTCATAATCTGTCATTTATTACAAAGGTTGAATAATTGCTCTCCTGATATGTATGTATCTACTCCATTTTTCATCAATTTGTATAAGACTTAAGTTTTTTTTCCATTTGAAGGAAGATATCCTGAGTAATCGCTTCAAGAAAAAAAAAACATCCGTCTTTTCTTAATCTCTCATTTCCTACCATATATAATTTCAAGAAGTTTATTTCTCGACAAAGTATATAGACTGAGGGATAATTTTTCAATATATATTCATCTATTGAGGCCAATTATATGCGTTTCATTCTGAGCGCAATAGTTTCCCTGTATATCCGCGAAAGATCAAGATGATCATCAAGCAATATTTCGAAGCTTTTTATGCTAAGTTGTCAAGGAGATCTTCGGGGGAGGGGGCATGACAAACAACCCCTGAACATTTTTTTCTTGATTGTAATATCCCTAATTATTTCCTTGATAAAAATGAAACATAATAAATGAGTCGTTTTGTCTTTCTCTATCACAATGCATCTGATTATGTCTATTTCGATATTATATTTTGTAATTTTGAATTCAAACGCATTAGGTCTGCATCATAATTATATTCAAACCCATACACGTTTATTTTTGGCATGTCCGTCCCCCCCAAAAAAAAATCCCCAAGTAGAATCCACTCTTTGAACAATTATAACTAAATTAACCTCAAACAAAATATATATTACGTTTAATCAATAATTTTTCAATTAAACAAAAAATGTTCGAAAATTTCTTGTCCATATCTATACACAATTGTCTATGGAGTGCTCACAATTTTACAAAAGTACATGTATCATAATTATTTTGGATTATCATAAAATTTTGCATTGTAAGTTTACTTGGTCACGTTGGTTAAAATTCTACCACCGTCCTGCCAACCACATCCTATGTGATTTGATACTCCACAACATATCCACACTACTTCAATTATTAAAATCTCCGTAAGTTTTCACGGAATTTTGATTTTAGTTGTCAACCTGCTTCTGCTCACAGACATTTGATTTCGCGGAGTATGTCTCACATACATTCGATACGCAATAAACATTAGTATCCAAAACCACATATCTTATTCTCTTTGTAACCGGATGTCAACGATACGTTGTTTGCTCGATGTTTTGGTGTCTCTTACCTAGCTCCTCAAGCTGTTATGCTTAGGTTTGTTTGTCACCCATTTACTCGGAATTAGGAGTAAACTTTGACTCTGTGCAGGATGAGAAGGAAGAATTAACTCTTCTTCGCCTTGGTACCGATTAACTTTGTCCAGAGTTATAAAAAGCGACATGTTTGTGAGGTGAAAATCTCCTGTCATGCATGATATAACCAAACCAGGCCATGGAGATCCTGTTGAATAAGCTGGCCATGGAGGCACTTCTGAACCAGTGAAAGGTGTGGCGGGGGGGGGGGGGGAGGGTGTGGCTAATACGGTACAAAAACATGAAAAGTGATCATCGAATTCATAGATGTCCAGCTCGACCCAACCAACCTTTTGATCAGCCCCTCCACCCACTTGGAAAATCATTCCACGGCCCCTACCGTATACGGAGTGACCACTGGTTTAAGTAATGGATACCCACGGTGTAGGCCTATGTTTTGTATCATAAGGGTAGTCAGAACATGACGGCCCGTATTCTGAAGTCGGGTTTAACTTAAACTCAGGTTTAAAGATGTGGTTTGAGTATGGATAGCCAAGTGTTACATAAATCACTAACAGTAGAGATATCATACTTCAGCTCATTTGGCTCCCAAATCATTCGTAATTGTCTAGGAAGTATAAATTGGTGGTTTTCTTCACCATTGATGAATCAAGAAAGAGTACAGTGAACATAAAAAACATACAACTTAATAGAAAATTTTGACACATATGGCTTCCCGTAATTTTAGTACATAGTTAGACCATGGTCTAAGTTAAACCTGACTTCAGAATACGGGCCGACATGTCTTGCAAGTATGACCACTTCAGTTTTGTATTAAAAAAAAACATAAAACAGAACCATCCGAGGAAAGATTGGATGAATGTGATCTTTGATCATCACAGCCGGTGTTCAGTTGGTATCTTGCCCGTCTCACAAGCGGGAGGTCGGGGGTTCAAATCCCGGACGCGTTAGACCAAAAGACGTTAAAAAATGGAAGTGGCAGCTGCCCTGTTTGGTGTTCAACATTTTACGGAACATGAAAGTGAGGGCTCGTATGGTATTAATTCATCCCATAGGATTCTTGGGCTGAGACTGAAGCGAGTCGTTTCCGTTTGATACACAGTAAGGAGTTTTTGCAACCACTACGTAGACGCCTTCTGAACGTAGATAATCTATTGTCAAAGGTCCTTCTTGACACATCAGTCTTTGTCGAAAATCGGTGGATCAAAATGACAGTGTGGTCCTGGACTCCGAACTTTGCCATTTTTGCCTATGTGGCATCCAATCTTTGTCCGTAACAGTTCGTTGATCGTGCCTAAAGTAAAAAAAAAAATAATAGGTGAAACCATAAAATAATATCCGCTAGACATACGAATTGGTACGTCTCTAAAGATTGGTCAATATCATTCGAGATTTACCCTGTCATCAGGGTGAACATCCCCTTTAAAGCAGAGAGACAAGCCACCCCCCCCCCCATTTAGTATCTTTTTACCCAACCAGCGTGCATGTTCTCATTTTACCAAATATTGGGTAAACATTTTTTTTAGTTCCTGGCAATGATCAGAAATAAAAGGTCGAAAATTTTACTTTGGCATGAATTATGGCCCTACAGTTTTCTTTTTGTCATAATTACGATGACATTTGCAAATGAATCTTTTACATGTTATGCAAACAACATAAATTGTGGTTGGAGATTTGATTTGATTGTTGAAATATGAAACATCTGCATGGCTAAGTGCCAGTCCTTAACAGGTACTTTTTTGATCAGTTCAAAACGCATATGAAAACTTTCCGGTCGCGCTTTGCGCTCGCATTATTAATGTAAGGAAGATTCCCTATTACTCATCCTTTTCATGATTTACAAAACATGAATAGTGTCTCGTTCAGTAGGTCTAGATCTCGAAATTATCCGCTCGCGCTTCGCGCTCGCATCAATTGTTTAGTTATATACCTATTCTGTTTAAGTTACAAAAAGTGCATAGAATTTCCATTCTTTCGGTAAAAAATGTCAAAAAAATTCTGCTCACGCTTCGGGCTCGCATTATTTGATTTTAAAAATATATAACGTCTTCATGGCTAATTGCATAGAGTCTTTAACAGGTACTTTTGTAAATAAGGATTATATTTATGTTGATTAATAAGGATATAGCTAAAAAGTGACTATTAGGACCACCCATTCAAAGAAACCAAAAATCATCTTCGAGCGGCAGATCGGGGAAAATATGGCTTAAAAAATTCCCCCCCCCCCATTAGCGAAGGCTGGATCCGCCCATGCTCTTGAAGTGACGCCTGAAGTATGCTTTTTTATTTCCTCACCTCCGGTATAAAAGTTTTGGATTGGCACTTGTATATTGATTCCCATATTGGACTCTTGTATGTTTGATTTCCTGTAATGATACACCTCCACCAATTATTTATTTCCATTAAGTATGTGATACCATATGAAAATTTAAAAATATATATGATAATAGCTTCTGCCAGATGTACTAATCAATTAGCATGCACACCAAAAGGGAGTTTTAATATATTTTAAGGTATTAACATAGTTGAATGCCTTTGTATGGCATCTAATCTATGTCCGCATAGGTATAACAGTTCGTTTAACATGCCTAAAGTAAAAAATAATAATACGTGAAACCATAAAATAATATCCGCAAGACATACGAATTAATACGTCTTTAAAGATCTAACTTAGAAAATATGAGTCATTTTCTTTTTTTAATGGATTGTCTGTAATAATGTCTCTTGTTGATTATTTTTATCGAACCCCTGCTAAAAGAATCAATCACACCCTAAAACTTTTCGACACTACGCTGAAAAAGACCGGTGTTGATTTATCAGCAGTCCGGTATCTGTTAACACCAGAGAAGTGTTGAAATAACACCCGTTGGGAATCAACACTCTAAAAAATGAAGTGCTAATTCAGCTCTTAAAGAGCGTGTATAGTGACTGCACTTCGGAGTGCTGATTTTTCTCGTTCAAATTTGAACTAGACAAATCAGCACTCTGAAGTGCAGTCACTATAACACGCTCTTTAAGAGCTGAATTAGCACTTCATTTTTTTGAGAGAAAACGACATTGGTTTAAGCATGGACCTATAGGTCCATTGTTTAAAACTATTAAATTCGTGTTGCTTTAATGACAAAGTGGTGTTAGCCTAACGCCAAACCGTTGTTGTTCCAACACCTCTCTGGTGTTGACCGATATACGCTGCAAAAACTCCGGTGTTGATTTAACACCAGCCCGGAATCTATATATATCCACACCAGAGAAGTTGAAACAACACCTCAAACCGCTGCTGTTTTAATACTAATTGGTGTTGTATAAACACCTATCTGGTGTTAGACTAAAATACCCAAACCGGTGTTGTTTAACACTTGTCTGGTGTGGACATATGTACATTCCGGGTTGGTGTTAAATCAACACCGGAGTTTTTGCAGTGCGCTTCTTAGTAGTAGAAGTAAAATAATAGTAGTAAAATAAATTTCGTATAGTTTCAATATCAATTGTAGATTAGCAGCAGAAATTTACAATTTGATTGCAAATGTTTTCTAGCAGCACCCTATTGACTATGAGAGAATGGATAGAGGTAAAAGCGGATTATAATTACAGTCCTTTTTAAAAAGATACTGTACCTTCTAACCTCTACTTTCTCGGCTCTACATTTCATTTCTATACCCCTTTCATGGACTATACTCATGGTGTGCCGTAAAGCACGTCCAGGTTTCTAACGTATTTCCCCCCCAAGTTTTGACCATTTTTTATCTTTTTACATTTTATATGGCTTCCAATCTAGGCTTACACTGGAAGTGATTAATTGGAGTAATGTATGAATTATTTTGTGACATTACTGCCGATGATATTTCCTTCCCCTCAGTTATCATGGTTATACAAAGTCAGAAAAAAATAAAAATATGAAACAACCAACCTACTGATTTCGTATAAGATGGGGGCAATTTACCTGGTATGGTATCATTCTACATTCTATCCGGAAACCGTTAAAAACAGATGGATGAAGAAAGAAACAGAAATGCGTAATGAAACTGAAGAAAATATTTGATTTTTATATACACGACATAATCTTTAAGACCGAATGCATGGGGGTGTGGCCCGTTTATTTTACACCCGTTAAAGTATCAACTCTTTTTTTTTGGTTAGTAATATTAAATATTCCTGAAAATGATGTAAAATTGTGTGGACGATATACAACATAAGAACCACGAAAGTCAACATGGATCCTTGAGTAAATTGGCTAATTTTCCGGTTTGTTTCTATTACAAATTTCAACCCTCTCTTTGCGCTAACACTATTGATCTAGTCCCTAAGCCCCTTTCACAATTGGTGGTGGACTGCTTACAACAGTTGCGATTCTGTGCAACATATATTGTGATCAAGTGATGGTAAACGATCGCACAAGCAATTGTGAAAGCCCCTTTGCGAACTGCAAAGAAATCTCACACGATCGACACCAAAGAATGCATGTACGCACCCTTAAAGGAAACCAAACCCCAAGAGAAGTAATCTTATTGGAAAGAGTAAAATGAGAGGAATAATTAAAAAAAAGTTTCATCAAAATCGGTTATGAAATAAGCAAGTTATGGGAGTTTGAAAACTGTTGTTGTTCTTTCTATGGGCAACCTCATATTGGCAAACGTGCTTCAAATGGCTGATTTTGTGGACATCTCTCCATTTGTTTTGTACACAATTTTTCAGATTTTCCTCATTATCTTTCAAATTGCATCTTGCCTCCTTCTGAGCACAACATATGTCATGGGAAAATATAATCCACACCATATATGTCAAGGTCAGGAGGAGATGATATGAAATATGTAAAATAAAGGGGGAAATCTGAAAATATGTGTACAAAACAAATGGAGAGTTGTCCACAAAATCAGCCATTTTGAAGCACGTTTGCCAATTTGAGGATCCACATAGTAAGTACAACAAGACTTTTTAATCGTCCATAACTTGCTTATTTCATAACCGATTTTGATGAAACTTTTTTAAAAATTGTTCCTCTCATTTTACTCTTTCCAATAAGATTGCTTCTCTTCTTGGATTTGGTTTCCTTTAAACAGTCGCGGATCGTTCACTGAGATTCAGTTGGACTTTAGTAGGATTTATACCGGGGATTTATTTCTTGACTTTACCATGTTTAACGAGACTGATATTTTTCCATATACAATCAGAAAGAAAAACCCCTAAAAATATTGATAATATTTGGCGCGTCTTTTAAAGCGTGGCTCTCCATGCATTTCCTCAGATCTTTATATAATGTTTATAATTTGTTTTTATATAACACTTTGTTTTTTATTTATGGAACACATATCATATATCGTACCTACCTCAATTTGTAATGTTTGTTTAAGTTTCATTTGCAAATGTCATCGTAATTACATATACTATTTTACATACGACTATTTTATTTTCTTCTGTTGGAAATGATATAAAAAAACAATATTGAATTCGAATTTCAACTTTGTATGGTATCATTCGAGATTCACGTTACATATGGTGTTTTCAATAGATTGTTTATACTCCTACCTCAATTTATGTTGTTTGTATGAGATTCGTTTGCAAATGTCATCGTAATTATAACAAAATGAAAACTTCGAGTAGGGCCATAATTCATGCGGAGTTCGACCTTTTATTTCAGATCATTGCCAGGATCTGAATTATTTACAGCAAAACAGGATATATACATACACTCTCTAAAAAAGGTTTGTCCAATATTTGGTAAAATAAAAGCATGCATGTTGGTTGGGTAAAAATAAATAATAAATGGGGGGGGGGTGGCTTGTCTCTCTCTGCTTTAAAGGGGAAGTTCACCCTGATAACATGATAGTTTTGATAAAAGCAAACAAAAAATCAAGAAGAATATTGGTAAATGTGTGATGAAAACCCATCCATGAACAATAGAGTTATGAATGTTTTATTTTATTTTTATTTTGTGAAGTCGTATGCCAGCAGCTCTCATAATAAACCCCATACCTTCATATTCTTAAAATATAAAAATGATGTGTGTGATGATATATCCACGGTACAAATCAAATCGTAATGTTTTCCAAACGAGACGATTGCAATAGTTTTAAAGCCTTAAAGATTGCCTTTACTTATATGCATATATTCATTTACCTATTCACGTTTTCTATTTATTTATCATTCATTTATTCACTTTCTTATTTATTCATATATTTGATTGAGTAATCAATTACATTGTCAATAAAATTGACTTGTCAAGATATTAATCCATTTACAGAATTTATATATGAGTTAATTTTCATCTTGCCACTGACTCATAACAAGTCGTGTAACGGGCCTTCAGATTCAGGAGCCCCGTTGTCTGTCATGTAGTAGTATGGTATTTATTCAATAAGAAAACTGGCAAAACAGTCCAAAGACTGGACAAAAAAAATGGAAGGAAAAATGGAAAAGAAGACCAACAAAAGGGGAAAAATAGTAGGAAAATATGGACGCAAAGCTGGTTTTAACCTTGTAAGTAAGAAGCCCCCGTGAATTTCATGCAATCAATATTAGTTGGATAATACTTGTGTAAAACGATACTGAAATTGCATCAGATTTTTTTTACAAGCAATTACCTTATATATATCCTACAAGGAAGAAGTTGCAAAACCAAAATGCGTTACATGACTGCACAGTGAGAGAAGGCTTCCACACAATTGCATAATACGATGACGTAGATTGGGCACTGGCGTATACAATTCTAGCGCGTAATTCACAGAAGTCCACCCCATTTACAAACATATCCAGGGATTTACGATCGATATTCCATTTCATTGTTATGTGAGTGTCACTTGTTTAGTATTTGATACATGCAGAAAGTCCACTGTTGGCCTTGTAGGTGTTTCATAAAGCTGTTTGTGAGTTAAGAGCGACTTTGAGAGCGACTGGTGATCGTTTCTTGTGGTAAATGGTGTACACCAAAATGTTCATTGATGGTGATGGTAAAGTTAATTCAAGTAAAGTAGATGGTTTGGAGGGTAAGGAAGGATCACCAGTCTTTCTTAAAGTCGCTCTTGTAACTTACGAACAGCTTTGCGACCCTCCCGTTCTCATTCCAATTTCGTACATTACATCTTCATTTTGACAAAGTATCATTTATACACGAATCATCTCGTCAATTACGCACTGTAAAAACTGTGGTGTTAAACTGACACCAGTTGGTGTTAATAGAGGACCACACGCTTAGGTGTTAAAATTACACCCTAGAGATTGAACATAACACCAAAGAGTGTAAATGTAACAACCAAAGGTGTTGCATAACATCTATAGGTGTTATACTAACACTGTCAATTTAACACCGGTGTAAAATAACCGGTGTGGTCCTCTATGTACACCGGTTAACACCACAGTTTTTGCTGTGCGTGTAAAATACAATATTCCTTTCCTTTAGTTTTGGATTGAAACGTAAGTAAGCAAGAAATTATCTTATTCGGCACTCGTTAATCTATTTAAATGTTTAAACTGACAAAATTCGTACAATAATCAAGGAATTGCACACATTCTATTTTCTTTTTATTTTAATATTGCCCGTACCTTATTTTTGTGTTATCCATATATTCCAGATTTCTTTGCAACATCCATTGTATACATAAATCAAGCATGGGCTGACGAACATAGGAATATGAAAAGTATGAATATGAAATAAGAAAACCATTCAACTTACGTTCATTTCTCAATTTTATTTCAAATTGGTCGAATTCGATAAATTCCAGAAATAATGATATTTTCGATTTCGGTTATGGGTGTTTTATTTTTAATGATACCACTAAAAAAAGCCCAAATCATATCCCCACAAATAATAACATTTCATATACAAGAGTGAAAACAGATTTTGATACAATGAATGAACAAAACTAGAAATACACAACAATCAATACATGAAAGCATAACTGCACTCTAAAAAAAAAACGAAGAGCTAATTCAGCTCTTAAAGAGCGTGTATTATTATAAAGTCACTGCACTTCGGAGTGCTGTATTGTGTGGTTCAATTCAAATGCGAAAAAGAACTCCGAAGTGCAGTCACTACATCTGCTCTTTAAGAGCTAAATTAACTCTTCGTACCTCTTCGTTTTTTAGAGTGTAAGAAGTCCATCTTACACAAGATTTAATAAAACACTGGCAAAGGAAAACCACACAGAAAGAAAAGTTTGTTAACATTACACCTCATCTGGTTTAAATACATCTAGCACTGGCGTGCAGATCGTGGAGAAGGGGGGGGGGGCTTGAGGTTTGCCCCTAAATAAGTTCAACGACCAGGAATGAAGGATCGGAAAATGAAAGTAAAAATGTAAAATTCCCTCCCCCCTTCCCCTCTCCCCTCTCTCCCGTTTGTTGAAAACCCTCCTTAAACATGTTAAACAAACAACCCCCTAAAAACGTGATGTGAACAACAAACAACCGATCCAAAAAAAAAAAATAAAAAAAAACAAGAAACACGATAGACACCAAGCACATAAAATCTTATCCAGGGTCCCATTGGATGGCAAAGTTACCATGATTCTAACTTATATGCAACGGGGCTCAGAATATTATTTTTCAGTTCATGATTTCAAAAGTGTGTAGTAGGTATTAATTATACGGCGAAAAAATTAGGGCCGATGAATATTGGTACTCTTCGCGGCATGGCATTACACTGCAAAAACTCCGGTGTTGACACCAGCCCGGAATGTACACATGTCCACACCAGAGAAGTGTGAAACAGCACCAGTTTCGTTTTGGTCTAACACCAGAAAGGTGTTAATACAACACCAATTAGTATTAGAACAGCATCGGTTTGATTCCGAACTGGCTATGTTTCAATACTTCTCTGGTGTGGACATATATAGATTCCGGGCTGGTGTTAAATCAACACCGGAGTTTTTGCAGTGTACTAACCACTGCAGTGTATGTTAATCACACCGGGGAAAATACAAAATCTCGAATCGTGTCTATGAATGTTCAATTACCTATGGACTGTTTGAAGTCTGAGCGTGATTCATTTCTCTTCTTACCTCTCATCATACTTCCCTTTCCCCTGTCTAGTGATAATTGGTCTCATCACACTCATTTTCCGCGTCTCGTGATGGCGGCCCCCTGTTGCACGGCGACTTGTAATCAAATGGAACTAAAAAAATTGAATTGCAACTCGATTTTCAACCAACCAGAAGCGCGCGTTTTGGAGTTGCTCGTGATTTTGTTTAAATTGAGTTTAAACATATCTGTCGTAAATGTACAACTACTACTACTTATATTAGGGGAATCTCACCTCAATATACAATCAAGGGCTATAATAATACATGTATAGATTCCAAACCAAAAAGTAAAATCTAACTACATAAAAAATATACAAATAATTGTTAAATAAATTAATATAATAAATTCATGAAGAAACAAAACAAAATATGCTCTGAATAACATAAATGAATTAATAACTTAAAGGAAAAGTCCATCCCAACAAAAACTTGATTTGAATAAAAAGAGAAAAATTCAACAAGCATAACACTGAAAATTTCATCAAAATCGGATGTAAAATAAGAAAGTTATGGCATTTTAAAGTTTCGCTTATTTTCAACAAAATAGTTATATGAACGAGCCAGTTACATCCAAATGAGAGAGTTGATGACATCACTCACTCACTATTTCTTTTGTTTTTTATTGTTTGAAATATGAAATATTTTGATTTTTTCGTCATTGTCATGTGAAATGAAGTTTCATTCCTCCCTGAACACGTGGAATTCCATTATTTTAACATTTTGTGCTTCAGGCAAGGAGGTCCTAATCGTCAAATTCGTAAAATTTGAAATATTGTATAATTCAAACAATAAAAAACAAAAAAATAGTGAGTGACATCATCGACTCTCTTAATTGGATGTAACTGGCTCGTTCATATAACTATTTTGTTAAAAATAAGCGAAGCTTTGAAATGTCATAACTTTCTTATTTTACATCCAACTTTTTTTCTGAGGTGGACTCGACCTTTAAATAGTGACGTACGTGGTTTTTCTCATATCTGCATAGACCCACTCTAAAAATAGAGAGTAAAAATTTACCTAATAGTGGGTAAAAAGGGAGCATGCGCGGTTGCTGTGCATTTTTTCCCTAAATTTGGGGTAAAATGCATGTTTGAAGGGTAATTTTCAACGCAACATTGTGTAAAATTTACAAAATATTTGGTATCTTTTTAACCAACAAACATGCATGTTTCCATTTTACCCAATATTGGGTAAACCTTTTTTTTAGAGTGCAGCAATGATCTCCCATTTGATGCTCTCCCTTCCTTCTCGATTCTTCCCCTTTCTTGTGTCTTTTTATTCAATTATCTATACTTCTTCTTGAAAAAATATCATATTGAACAGTTGCTACTTCCGCCCCATCGTCTTTTCAAACATGTTAAAAGTTCATGTAAATTGGAGCAGTTTTAAATACTGAAAAACATGGTAAAAAGCTGCTTTGTTAATTGTAACTAGGTCAACACCTACGTTGTCTACTAATTATTTGCTTTGCCTGTCATTTCGTTCATTTACCATTTTGTCTAATTTCCTGTTAGGCAATACCCATTTCGCAGAACTGTTTGTGAATCAAATTTTCTTGAGAAAAAAATAGAATACAATAAGTAGATAAAGAGGTCATCAGACTGTTATAAAATTAGACCATTTGGGGTACTGGACTAAACGACAGTTAGTCCAAGAAATGTTAGACCAAGTGATAATCGGACCAGTATTCAGAGTGGGGGTGATACGACTTAAATAGTGACGTACGTGGGTTTTCTCATATCTGCATAGACCCACTCTAAAAATAGAGAGTAAAAATTTACCCCAAATTGTGTAGAAAGGAAACATGCATGTTTGCTGCGTATTTTTTCCCCTCAATATCGGGTAAAATTGCATGGTAAAATTTCAAAGTAAAATTGCGTAAAATTTACAAAATATTTGGTATCTTTTTAACCAACAAACATGCATGTTTCCATTCTACCCAATGTTGGGCAAACTTTTTTTTAGATTGCAGCAATGATCTCCCATTTTGATGCTCTCCCTTCCTTCTCGATTCTTCCCCTTTCTTGTGTCTTTTTGTTTAATTTTCTATACTTCTTCATTTCTGTAATTCTTGAAAAAAATATCATATTGAACAGTTGCTACTTCCCGCCCCTTCGTCTTTTAAAACATGTTAAAAGTTCATGTAAATTGGAGCTGTTTTAAATACTGAAAAACATCGTAAAAGGCTGCTTTGTTATAATGTCACTAGGTCTACACCTACGTTGTCTACTAATTATTTGCTTTGCCTGTCATTTCATCCATTTACCATTTTGTCTAATTTCCTGTTCGGCAATACCCATTTCGCAGAACTGTTTGTGAATCAAATTTTCTTGAGAAAAAAATATCAATACAATAAGAATGATAAGTAGATCAATGGGCCATCAGACTGTTATAAAATTAGACCATTTTGTTGTAGTGGACTAAACGACAGTTAGTCCAAGAAATGTTACACCAAGTGATAATTAGACCAGTATTCAGAGGGGGGGGGGGGGGACAATATGACTTAGATAGGGACGTACGTGATTTCCTTATTTCAATAAAAAGGATATTATGTGTATACACAACAAAGATCTCCATTTTAATGCTCTTTCTTCCTAATTCTCGAATTTTTCCCTTTCTTCTTTGTTTGCTTTTTGTTACATTTTCTGTACTTCTGTTAAAAAAATCATATGAACAAGTGTTACCTCCGCCCCCGAAAACGCCCCTGAAAACAACAAGAGATTTATGCCTATATCGAAAGTTTTTATTCAATTAACGTTCACAGAATGTCTGAAGTGCTCTTTATAGAGACGAGAGAATAGCGGTTCCAATCAATCAATTAACGAACTTCTTTTGAAATGCTTTATCGCAATAATCATGTGAGAAAAAATGTTCAGGTCACGGCGTAGGCTTGTTTCTAAAAATAGTTGTCCGTCTAATGCATTGTAATTACCTGTGGACAATACTGAATGATTAAACAACCGGTTATGTTAATCAAGGGTTAATTAAGAGGACGGGGAGAAATCGTCTTGAGAAGGGTAAACACCGATTAAAGACAGTTGCCTCTCACTTGCATGCACTGGCGCTGACCGGACTTCAAATATCCTTATATTAGTATAGGAGAGGGCTAAAGGCAGCAAGGTCACGCCTTCGTATATAGTGAAGAGGGGGCAAGTCCCATTTTGGTATTTTCTATAACCTCCACTGGTAATTCAAGCACGTATTAGACAGTGGCGCAGGAGGGGGGGGGGTGTTTCCTCTTACCCCACCTCTCTGCGCTGTCACAAGACACTTCTTATTCCTCGGGAGGGGCGCGGGGTCGATTGTCCCCCCTACCCCTAGATGGGCCAAATAACTCATGCCTTAGAAGCACCCACCTGCCAATAACGCTCTTCTTGACATGCAACCTTGGTAACTCTCAATCTCGATAACAAGGGGAACATAAATGTGTAGATTCGAGACGTGTTTTTGAAAGTATCAAAAGGATTTCAGGAAGATGAATATTATTTTTTTATATATGTATGTTTTATTACATCACAATCATAATCAAGGTAAATTTACAATATTTAAAACTTATTAAAACGGTTCCGATCAGAGTTATCGTAACAAATTAATAGAAATCACTTTAATATGGAGACGGGTAAATTCTTATTGATAGCTAGGGTTGATGTATTTCTAAGACATAACTGATCAGATAAAGGAAAAACAAAAGTATGTAACACCGACGCTTTTAAAACAATAATATTCGAGACTGCGTCTATTTACTCTAAGTCATTTCATAATTGTTAAACTTTAACATATTTTCGGTTTCTATATTCTGATTATCTTCCAAAGCATTTTGAAATGTTGGTATATATAGCTTTATGACTCCTCTATACTTCATTCCTGAATGGTAACAATCACATCGGGCGTCAATGGTTATATATAAAGTTTCACTCTGAGTGCGATAATATCTTTACATCACTTTCTATAAATAGTATGAAAACCTATAAGTAAAACCGGGAGTAAAACAACGATCTTGAATCCTGTAGATGAATAAAACATGATAATTGGCATTGCATTAATAAAAAATACCTTCATAATCTAGAGTGTTGCTATAATAAGCATTTTTACACAGCAACGGTCAGACAATAAAAATGATCGTTGCATTGCATAAACCAAACTATTCGTTATACAGATTCAATAGAATTGTGATATAACTGTTTGATGTCGGTTTTAACAACATATGAGACAATGTACACTGCACAGCAAAAAACTGTGGTGTTAACCGGTGTACATAGAGGACCACTCCAGTTTTTTAACACCGGTGTTAAATTGGTGGTGTTAGTTTTACACCTATAGGTGTTACATTTACACTCTTTGGTGTTATGTTCAATCTCTGGTGCCATTTTAACACCTCAGGGTGTGATCCTCTATTAACACCAATTTGTGTCAGTTTTAACACCACAGTTTTTACAGTGTGCACAGTAATTTTTATCACGTCGTTTAAGCCCATCATTCCAACATCAAGTTTTTAGACTTTTAAACAATTTACTTAAATGTTTTTAAGTTGTTTAAAGTAAAAAAAAGTTCAAAACTTTTGAAAAATATTTGTTAGAGTGACAAGCTAAAACAGCGTGCTTTAAGAATTAAACAGCTCTATTACAATGAGGTGAGCGTAATATTGAAAGATGAAAATGATAATGTATAAGAGGCGGTGTGGGTCTATTTTGCTGACGAAAGTTAATGACGAAATGACGAATGACTTTCGAAAAGCATAATCAACCCCACCCCACTCCGACCCCTTCTCTCCCCATTTTGTTCATTCAATTGAGGGTGGGGGCGGCTCATGAAACATAGCTGTGATACATGGCCCGGGGATGCTAGGCGTGCTAGGGTAAACGCACCCCCATTTTTTAAGGGGCTGTTGAAAATTTGTTTTGCCATAATGTATATCATTAGGCCTCTTTTACCACCCCCAACAAAAAAAACCCACATATGTCAGAATCACTTTTGTAACCACGACCACCTTCATCAAGAAATTAACACTTTTCTGTTTAATATGTTGCTTATATGTTTGTTTGTTGGTTTTTTTTTGCTTGACATTTTTTTTAACAAACCAGCATCGCTTTTGAAAGAATCGTTCCCAGGCAATAATAGGGATTTTTCCCGGATTTTTCACAACTGCAACGTTTGTTCAGAGTCCAGGACAAAACTGCTTTTCTTATTCACCAACTTTCTAAGAAAAAAAAACTTCTTACTTGTGCTTTGTCTTGAAGGTCACCTGACAATACAAATACTATGTTCTTAAATCCGTCATGGAAACGAAAACTCCCTGATATAAAAATAAGACCAGATTACCACATCTATAATTATAAAGATGTGTGATTCTTTGTTTTCACCTAATCCACCTGTTGGGAACGACTGGCAAGTGTAATTAGCGTAGTTAATATAGACGTACTTCACAGCCACCGTAGATGGGGAAACTGAAAGCGCGCGAACGTGTTTCGGTCAGGTGACAACAATGTGATGATGATAAATGGACGCATTGAGAGAGATAAGCTGACATTTCCCCCGCCTTTTATTACGTTTTCCCTTATTTACTTAATAACTTGTTCTTTTCAAGCCTTTTTTTGGATATTATGAATTTTTTTTATAACAACACACCATGTGCTTTGAAAGTTAGTTGCCCAGTGAGATAATTTACCCGTAATGTTAGAAAGTTGTGTATAGGGGAAGACGGGGTAAGTTGTGACACTTTTTGCTTTCTGCATGTTAGAAACTGATGTGATTAATGATCTTGAAGAAATAATTACCTTGCCTTAAACTCTAATTCTTCTGAAATATTTTTCACCGATATATAACGTTCTACCCCCTCACTGAAAGTAACTGTCACCTTTGAAAAAAGAGCTGTCAAATGGCTCAACTTGCCCCATCTGTGGGATAAGTTGAGCCACCATCTGGGGTAAGTTGAGTCACAAAAGCTATGTACAAAATGTATAGGGGAGGACCACCCTGTCATTTTTTTTATTTAAAGTCTTTTCACTCACTAATTCTCTATAAATACCAACATCCTCTAAAAGGAAAAGAACAATCATGTAAATTTGCTCCTTTCTGCCTGCATATCGATGGCTTTTAAAGGTTTTTTTTATATATATACATTACCATAAGGATTACCATGGCTCAACTTGCCCCATGTTGATTTGCTCAACTTACCCCTATTCTAACTTAATGCAATAATTTCGCATCCTCTCATTTCTTATCTATCCATCATGTAAAAAAGTACAACAAGAATGAATATCCATACCTGGACCAAAATTGTTGTTCTTATATCTTTATTATATTTAAAGGCTCGTGCGTGTAAAAAGCACTTATCTTTTTCACACCCATTTTTACTTTTTTGGCTGAAATTTTTTGTTTTTTTCCCTCTTAAAAGTACTTTTTGTTTCAAAGTTGAAAAAAATGTGGTGGGGTTAGGGGTTATGCAATGGGTCATCAATACATGGCACCACCACGACTGAGGGTGGTGGCTTAACTTGCCCCTATGCTCAACTTACCCCGCCTTCCCCTACTAAATGTTGTGTAATGCACTGATTATATAAATGAACTTTATTGGAAGTTATACCTCCACTGTTTCAATGAATCATAAAGTTTTCGATTTCCAATTTGTCTTTTTGTATTATGAAATGGTTTTATAACAACACACCATGTACTTTGAAAGGTAGTCACTCAGCGAGATAATTTACCCGTAATTTAAGAAAGTTGTGTACTAAATGTTGTGTAATGCACTGAAACTTTATTGGACGTTATACCTCAACGGTTTCAATGAATAATAAAGTTTTCGACTTCCAATTTGTTTTTTTATATTATGAAATGGTAACAACACACCATGTACTTTGAAAGGTAGTCACTCAGCGAGATAATTTACCCCCGGGAATTTATACCCGTAATTTAAGAAAGTTGTGTAAGGCACTGACTATAAATAAACTTTATTGGACGTTATACCTCCACGGTGTCAATGAATCATAAAGTTTTCGATTTCCAATTTTGTATAATTATGAAATTAGAGTTTTATAACAACCCACCATGTGTTTTGCAAGGTTGTCGCTCATCGAGATAATTTACCCATAATTGTGCTCTTGCATGAGCAACAATTTTACCCGTATTTTTTCTTTTTAATCAAAATGTGTAACAGATATTGTGTAACGACCTTACTATAAATACACTTTATTGGACATTATACCCCACTGTTTCAATCAGTCATTACGTTTTCTAATTCCCATTTTGCATAATTATGAAAGAGTTTTATAATCACACACTCTGTGTTTTGTAAAGTAGTCCCTCTGAGATACATATATACCCTTTTCTTTATAACGGACTGTGTCAATCATGACTCTAAATAGACTTTGTTGGATGTTATATATCCACTGTACTTCTTCATATACTGTATTTTCCCTTTTCTCTTTGTTTCATTATAAAAGACTTCTGGTAACGTACCACGCACAGGGAGAAAATTTATCTATTTTCATATGAATTTATGAAACACGTGGAGCGTTGTGGCCCAGTGGATTAGTCTTCGAAACAGAGGGTCATGGGTTCGAATCCCAGCCATGGCGTAATTTCCCTCTGCAAGAAATTTTTCCACATTGTGCCGCACTCGACCCAGATGAGGTGAATGGGTACCCGGTAGGCACGCTTTAGTGCTTATTAATATATGGCGGCTCAGCTACAGCCGGGGTAATAATATGATACCAAGTATCAAAGCGCAGTTGAGTATGTGCATATAAAAACTGCGCTATATTATTATCATTATTATAATTTATCTGAATGTAACAAAAATTAATGATGAAACGTTATATTTTAACAATTAATCGACATTATGCCTCTATCGTTTCATATTCAAGATTTCTACCACTCCCGTTTATTTTTAGTGGAGATTTTCATAATAACACACCACGTGTCTTGCATGGTATAGCTGCACAAGGAGATATGGACTTATTTGTCTTTGGTTTTTTTTCTTATGACTGTAACGCATTCTAACATTTGCCGCCAAACGATCAACAACGTCATACTGAATTTTTTAAAATGAAAATTCTAATTGTTAAACAAATAATAATTAAAAGGAATATTTCAAACAGAACTCCTAAGGGATCTTGCAACCAATGCTTGCCCCCTGTTCTATTCGTTTTAACTGTCAGTGATTTTTTTTTCGAACCCTTACCGGTATAGTTTCTATTTAGTCTGGAAGTACAGACTCATATTTGACACTTTAACCAATAACAGGTCTAGAGTAAACACTAGACACCAAAGGCTCTGTCTGTCAGTGCCTTGATAGAGCCAGACTCAGTACTAGTCTCACTACCTAAGACTCTACATTGTGCACTATGTCTGTGCCTGCAGACCAGTTCCTATTTGGCACAGAATGTTACATATTAATAATGATAATAATAATAGCCAATTTTTATAAAGCGCTTTTCCCAGAATGGCCCAAAGCGCGTTACAGCATATTGGTCATTGGATTCATTTCAATCAAGCACGAAAAGTGCACAATTTCCACTCCCTGGGGAGCATTCCTTGCATTCATCGCAGCCACATTATGGCGCTGGCAAAATCAAACATACAATATCTTTCGCATCCTACCGGGGTACCCATTTAGCACCTGGGTCGAGAGTGGAAAAGTGTGGATTAACGCCTTGCCATCAAAGGACGCTAGGCCGCGGTGGGATTCGAACACACGACCCTCTGTTTACAAGGCGAGAGTCAGAACCACTACACCACGGCTCTTCCACGGAAGAAAATATACATTTTCTGGAAAGTATACATTAATCCGTCATATTTTCCCTATCACACGTGATGGATACTTTCCATTACAAAACTTTCTTAAACATACTTTCGATTATTGATATTGACGTAATACTCTCGCTAACAAGATTCATATAATTGTAAAAGGAATGACTGTTATTCCCTTCATTCAGATGGCGAATGCTATTTGTAATGATCGTTTTGCGGTTTTTTTCTATGGGCTTTTTCACACGTGAATCTTAAATCTTCATTGTAATGATGATTGCTATTGTAATCGTGATTGTGATTAGCGTTCGTGATTCTTAGCATGTCCTTGTTTGGTTTCACACGTGCTAAACATTTGTCTTTAGCCTTATTTTTCACTGGAGTCATCATTCAAATTGCATTTTTCCCGTGTGGAGAGGCATTTAGTTATTTTCACCATGCTTTAAAATCGTATGGGGTAGAGGGAATACTTTCTCAATTTGTGTGAACTTGTATACATGAAACATACCTTCAATATTTCACCACAAAAAGGCATTTTACACAAGGTTGGGTAATTTCTTTAGTCAACTTATTGTAGTAAAGTGCAACTTTGTGCACGTCGTTGGTATAGTGCCTCATCATAAGTGTTTAATCACAGAAGAGCAGTTCCTTATTGGAAGCAAATAGCGCATCAGTGCGCTTGGGTTACAAGGTTGTATTTAGGGATTGCAGGTACAATTGACCGATTAAAATAATTAAACAAAAATACTCGTGAAGAGAATAGATAAATGAATGAATGGTAATAAAGGCGGATTTGCCATCTTGCCTTGGTATATCGGAGATAATCAGAGTCGGAGGTCCCATCTCACGCACTTTCCCCTTAAAACAAAAATAAGCTAATGGATTTGAACCGATTCGAAATGGCGAAATCGAAAGGCTGTACTCAAGACATGTGACGTAATGAGCTAGAAATAGTAGAGGGGCGGACAGCAGAGAACACTTTAAAAAAGAAAATGAAAAAGCGAGAGAGAATTATGACCTTTAAAGAAAAAAAAATTCTATTCTTATGATTTATCTAGACATGACTGGGTGGGAAATTTACACCATGTTTGGAAGGGAGAGGACGGGGAAAAATGCGTCCAAACCAATCTTTACGCCAGTGCCAAGGACATTATGATAGGCATAAACTTTTTTTTAACAACGAATGCGACGGTCTAATATGCGTGTAATCCATTTTTTTTAATGAAAATTTCCTGGATTGAGACTAGCATGAAGGAGAGTGTGTTTCTTGTGAAATTAAAAATGACCGATTGGCGATGACAGGCGGGCCGCCTCAACTGAATATTACATTTCGATTGTTGAGTATTGGATTGCGGGGAAATCAATGTTGACTATTGGAAGAGTTGAAAATGATAGATGGTTTTGTAGAGAAACGTGAAGAGCTATATCTTTCACTTCTTCTAAGAAATATCTGGTTAAATGTGAAAATGGCTCTCTTATCACCATAAAGACGAAGGTGATGACTGATTGGCATACTCGATGACTTTTCTTAGAAATATGCCATAGAGCCAGTTCCAAATAAAAAGGAGAGAAAGAAAGATTAAAGAGTAAAAAAAGAGTAAAAGAGTAAAAGATAAAGAAGGGGATAGGGACGGAGAAATAGAGGGGGAAAAGAAGGAAAGAAGGGAGGAAGAGAGGGAAAGGGGAGGGGGGGGGGGGTAAATGGGCTTCAGCCTTCAACCCCCCAATTTTCGAAAGAAGCAATTCAGAAGGAAAAATGTATTTCCAACCAATTATACCAATGGTCGAAATTATCGAGGACGATATTGATTATTCGTAACATGAACGTCATTCATCTAT
The DNA here is from genome assembly GCF_018143015.1 of Lytechinus variegatus. NCBI lineage: Eukaryota > Metazoa > Echinodermata > Echinoidea > Temnopleuroida > Toxopneustidae > Lytechinus > Lytechinus variegatus. The sequence goes on from NC_054742.1 coordinate 73,280,408, forward strand.
AGTGGTTTGCCTTTCTGTTTCTGTTTGTGGTCACTCCCGTAGGAACTCGGCAGGACAGCATTTTGCTGGTAAACGCCAATCTGGTATATAACCAATTACCTTTGAAACGTTTTACGTCTAGGTTAATCAGTCATAGTGGCTGACGTTATAGACGACAGATATCACTCTCGGGCCTTTTTATCAAAGTGGAGACAATGGCAGAGTTGGGGTTCGAACTCACAACCTTGCGATTATGAGTCCAATGCTCTAACCACTGGACCACACGACCCGTGTGGTCCAGTGTGGTCAAACGCGTCAAAATGGAAAGCGCATCATAGGAAAGGATAAAACAGTAGGTTTTTCCCCTTTGAATAGTAAGCTACATATAAATTACTTTTTTACTCCAAAGGAAATGAAATACATCTATTTTATTTGAGAACTTGAGAAAAACAGATCAATACGAAATGGTGGCGATGGCTAAAATTCTAGGTACTCCAGTATATACTCTACTACCAAGGAGATCAAACATCTCCTGGGTTGCTTAAGGTACCAAATCAGATTAGCTAATCATGCTTATTGATGATGACCTTTAAATTCTCTCACATCTCCCCTTCCCTCCACCCCCCATCTCTCTCTTTCCATCTCTCCCCTTTTCTCACCCTCTTTCTACTCCTCTCTCCCCCTCTCCCTATCTTTTCCATCTTCTCTCTTGGTTCCTCTCACTCCCTATACCCTCGATGCGCTTGAGCGGAGGCATACGTCATTTCTCATGAAACCATGACTGAATAATACATGATAATATTTACCTTTCCTCGACACCAAACATTTCCCTTTGTCAGGAGCCGGGTCGCTAAACATTACCATCGATTGGTATAGAATACGAGGAAACTGGACCTCGTAAAGTGACAGCCAGTTTAGACTGGCCATGTGAAATATTTTATCTATTGCATTATCTGTGGTGTCATCCGTGATGTAGCTTTTTCAGTTGGATTTATTATTATTCGTCGGAAAGATGACGTGCGCATATCCACGCGATCGTAAAGGGTCCGGTGACCCGATGACCTGCCGGCTGAACTTGGGTATCACTCTTCCACCCCAACAGCGTGCGAAGAAGCATTAAGTCCATGCCCGAATAAAATTGTTTTAGTTAAAAGAAGTTTCCAAAATGCACGTACTTCTCTTATTATTTATTTAAAAACAAACATAAAACACTGAGCTGGTTTCCAAAGGAGATGTCCATATTTTTAATTCATGTCAAGCTAGGAACAGCAACATGGATTATTGGATCATGGACCTAGGTCCATGATTTGATAAACATGATAAAGATAGATACATAGGCGGGTCCAGGTTTTGGAGAAAGGGGGAGGGGGTGGGGCGCGTGCGGTTCGCGTAAGTTTTCACGTATTCTTAAAAAAACCCGCAAAAAACATGATTATTATCATAACATATCGGAAAATCAGGGATATAGATCGATAGGAAGATGATTATTAATACACATAAAATCATATTTTAAAGGCCGAATTAATTGCGATGTGTTTGAATGGTAAATAATGACACGAAGACCGAAGACAGAAACATCGAGATATGGTTAATAAAAAAAATATATATAATGTGGTATTATTGTTTATTATTTTATAATTTTGGAATTGAATATTAACGTAAAAATCAAAGGGCCAGGAGAATGGGTTATGAGTCAAACATGAATCAATGTTTTGCTCAAGTCCCTCCAAAATATATCTGGATCTTTTAAGTCTAAATTATTGTCGTCAGGTATGAGCAGCTTCAACTAATATTAGATATTTTATATTAAACGAAAATTTCGAATGTTTAATCGTCTATGATGATTAAAAATCATTTCTCCATAAAGGTTTGTTCACAACTAATGTGTCTGATCATGGGGTATAGGTCCATGGTCTGATTATGTGTCCTGAATACACAATTCTGAAATTAAGAAAATACCACATAATTATAATCCGCTATCTCTACAAATATTCAAAGATCGCTATATAAAATGTGTTTTGTGAATTGTCTATTAAATAAAAGTGAAGTCATAAACTTCGTTATTCTTTGATACATGTTTGCCAAATTTTCACTGATCTTCCCCCAATTTGCCGCTTCTCAACTCAATTTCCTCGTCGACGTTCCCGTTAAACATTTTCTTCAAGTCGAGATGAACGCTTGGAGTTTGTGTAACTCCTACATTCATTGCAGGATTCAATACATTTATTATTCATTTTTTTATGACCAGGGTGTTTTGCGAGTGCATTCTACACTAAACATGAGCCCCACATCATGTTTAAAGCTTCACCGCTTGAACTCCGCCCTCCCACGTCACTTTGAAAGGTTGAGCGATTTGGCAGTCCCAACTTAAAAAAAAGGATTTAATTTGCCATTTTCTTCATGTACTTCCCAGAAAAAAAGAGAACATACAGAAAAGACTTACGAGAAAAAGAGATCCACCCGGATGTAACCTTTGACCCTGTGAAATATACTGGTTGAACACATTCTGTTAACTTTTTTTTCATATTTCCATGCATGGCATGCCCGCCTATTCTCAAAATCTTCGTCATTGGTTTATACTTAGCTCTTCCGACTGCTGTAAGATGGGCATGCTTTTAAGAATAAATAAAAATTTATCAAGCGGAAAGCGATTCCAATCTCGTGACAACGACACTCGGTCCATGTGCACGGCACAGTTGTATCACGACTTGTACACAATAAGTAAAAACGCTGTTTAAAATGTCTGAACAACGCTGTTCACTATACGTATTAACTGTTGTTTAATCGTTTAAACATAGAGCTATTAAACAAGTGGTTCAAATCTTGAACAAGAAATCAGTAATAATTTTTGACATCTTATCTTCAATAAATAAATCATGGTTGTTTAAAACTACCGTAAAGTCCATATAGTAAGCATCGTTGAAAAGATTTTAAAGAGCGTTTTTACTACACGACAATTTTGCTGTTTAGTATTTTTGTTTGTCAGAACACTGCTAAAGTTACATACGTTGTTGTTAGAACAAAAACTAGATATATCAACGCTGTGTTGAACGAATTCAATAAAAACAACTAAAAAACTCAATATTTAAAAACGTGCAAGTTTTGATTTTTTTGTGGTGCAGAAAGCTAACGTCTCAACAAAGCGTCTTTAATTTTTGAAAAAACAGAACTACATGTAGTACGAGATCTAAGATCTAGTTATGGAATTGATGACGTCATGTCATGTGGAGCTTGTGGTAAATTTTGCGTAAATCAGCCACGGCTAATTGTCTTTTTCTTGGGCCTACTGTGATGTCGTCATCTCGTAACCTCGATATCATGTCGATAATGTCGATGTGGAGGGGTGCGGAAAATGGGGTTTTAATTAGATTTTTGTGTTCTTTACGAAGTTATTTCCAATGTTAGACGTGTTTGCAAGTTAGTTTTCAATTAATACCATTCAGCCTACGCTTCATCACTTGTTACAGCGAAAACACTCTCTATACCTAGTGATTATCCTATATCATTTTGTTAATTGCGTAATCGCTATTAATCAATGGTTTAATCAAGGGCGGTCCTTGAAAGGCTTCTGTTTAATTTGAAATATGACCTCCAAATAGTTGGAATATCAACGTATGTAATACAGTTGAGGGCACTCAAACTAAGAAATTCATTACAAACTTACAATCAGTCGAGTATAGACCATATTCATATTTAAGAAATAGATACATTATCGTCCGATATTGTATATGAAGGAGTCATATTATTTGTCAATTAAAAAAGTCCAACTTCCTGCTGAGTTAAAAACATTATAAAATGTTTATTGCCATTTACCTCGTTCTGTAAATATTTTATGAACTTTCTTTTCTTTTCATTTCAAACAATCATAGCTATCGCATTTGCTACTCTCATGTCGTCTCTTCCTCTGTCAACATGGTCAATCACCCATCCCTCTCTCATCTTTCATTATTTCATGTTACTCTTCCCCTTTCTCCTAAAGTCTTTCTTTCTTTTTTTTTCTTTCTTTCTTTCTTTCTTTCTTTATATATCCTCTGTCTATCTATCTATCTATCTATCTTCATGTAGCTAACCTGTCTCATTTTTCTCCCTCTGCCAGTCACCCACATTTGCCCCCTTTTAATCCCCTTCTCTATCTTAATTTCTGTTTCGCTCTCTTTTTCTTTAACAATTTGACTGCTTTTATTTCTCTCTCTATATATTTAATTCATATGTACTCCTTGTCTTTCCCTCCATGTCTATTGTTTACATAACCTCTCACTTTCTCTCCTTTTCACCTCTGCATGAATAACGCCCTTTTAACCCCCTCCCCCCCCCCCCCCTCTTGAGCACGCTTCAGTTGCAGTAAATCTCGTCGCGACGTGCCTGCCGAGGCATCGCATCCAAAACGACATCGGGCATGTAAGTCCACGTGGTTTCCATATATTCCATTCTAGCACAAATAATATAATAATACTGTAATACCCCAGATCATTCCGAGGTTTCCACCCATAGACCCCTCTACTACATGTGATTTACACCTTGATTATCACAGCAGCACTAGTGATATCTAAAACCACCCCGAGATCCAGAAAATTGAATAAAAACGAGTACCGCCGTCGGGAATTAGCATCTCCACTTATATCGGCTTCGTATACCTGTCAAACAAACACACACCCTCACACACACACTGCACACGCAAATACACCCTTCCACACATACAGACAGACACCAGGTTGAAGCTTCCATGCTTTTTTTCCAACAAAATTTAATGAAATCGACAAATGATTTTCAATAATTTTGCTTGGAAATATGCATGAAAGTTTTAACTCTGTTTTTTCTAAATCCCTTTAATTAAGAAAATAACTTACTTAAGAATGTGGCCAATTTGAATTTTAACGTGCAGAATCTATGAAGAAATAATCAAAAGGGCTCACTCGAAAATGAAAGGAAAAGGTTCAGCAGGATTTATTAATACTCGTTTTCTTTCATGGAAGAAAAATAAGAAAGTGAATACGTTTGGTCCCTTGAAAAATATATTGCACTTGATGTGAAGATGCTAAATATGGAACGAACCATAATGCGAGAAATAATGAAAATGTAACAGTCTTAAAATAAATGTTGGTTTTAAATTGATAAAAGATAAAGAGCAGATAAAGGGTTTCCTAAAGTGTAAATGTGTTGATAACAGCAGTGCGTTTGTATATCAGTTGAAATAAAACAAAGAAATATATTCTAGAAACATAATATACGTCCTCTTTCATATACTAAATGACTATGTCTAGGACTATTAGACGTTGCAATGCTGTCTATCCATCGATATAAGTCTCACTGAAAAAAGACTTGTAGACGTAATAAGATTAAACCACAACGTTGAGAAATAGCCTAGCCGCGAAGCGCTCGTTTTATTAACCCTCATTCCGAATTAAATATAACACACATTTGTTATTTCACTGAAAACATTGAATTTGAATATCAAGTGTGAATTTCACGTCGCTGTCAAAGCAATGTTTAATACATACTTTGTCGAAGTTGTGATTATTGATTTATTTAACATATACAAAATAAATGAAACAATAATGCAAGAAAATTGTTTTTAAGACTACCATAGTTAATAAAAATAGATGCTTCATGCGCATGGTAAAGCAATGTTTAATGTAGCATGATAACATGGATAATGTATTCCAATATCACGGATAGAAGTGATAACAATCATCATTACTAATAGTAACATTATTTCTCTGAATAAAACAAAATATTTAATCTCAGTATTTTCTCTGTTAATAAAATAAGGGTAACAAAAATAGATTCTCAACAATGATTTACTGACGGGGCTATAGATACTTTCAGAAATTATATTTAGCATCCTTTCTGATAAATTCAGTATTAATAGTTGATTTTCAAAACCTCATCGTGAATAAATGTATTTTTTTGAAGTGAGGATCATTATCTTATTGCTCAAAGACGCATTAAGCAGAAGAGATTGCCTGAGTAGCATTTGGAGTCGAGTTTTCATTTCTACTTTTGTTTTCGTTCGATCCATCTTCGTTTATATATATATATATATAGTTGTTAATGCTTTTATCGTGTATAGCTGAATTGGTTACCCTGTATAAAGATGTGAAATAAATATATAATATATATATTTATATATCATCAGCGTATACATATGCTTAATATATGGCGCTAGAGCGCAATTTTTGTATGAATTTGTTGTTAATCAATATTTCACTTTCTGAAGAATTAAAGACGAAACTAGTTAAAGTGAAATATTTGAGCATTCTTTGACTATTCTTCATTTATTTTGATTATTATATATATATATTATACATATATACATATTTCCAAGGCTGGAAAGGTAGGGGGACCCGGGGCTGGAAAATTTGACAACAAAGAAAAAAAGAAGTTGTCATTTCGACCTTTCCCTTCTTCCTCATTTCCTTCTTCATCATAATTAATTATCTGATTGCTAAACAATCGTATGTTGTCATGTTCAGCTTTATAAGAAAATATGCCAGGGAGTTTACAAAAGGGTAGGGCTAAATCTCTAAAACAACTTGCTCTCAAAAATCTGATGGATACCGTTACTTCCACTTAAAGTGGATGCTCTGGGCTGAAAATATTTACATCTAAATGAATAGAGCAAAATTCACGGAGCAAAATGATGAAAATTTATCCAAATCGGGTAATAACAAAGTTATTGATTATAAAGATTTGCATTATTCCGTTGAAACAGTTCTAGGCGTGTCTCCATGAATATTCATTAATTAATTGGGCTGATGTCACATCCCCACTTTCCTTTTTCTGATATTATTACATGAAATCATAATTGTCTCATTTATTCATACACGTGTAAATGGTGCGTCGCCATTTTGATGAAATAAGTTGCAGCAAGAAACAACTAATGCACTTAATCAGTTATCAATCCAATTGTTTGAGTTCCTGGTAGAAAATTTTTGAATAAACCTAATTTCATAATAAAATACAAAAGAACAAGTAGGGATATGACATCAGCCCATCTAATGATATTCATGAAGAAATGCCTAGACCTGTTTCACCGGAATAATGCAAATCTTCAAAATTCAATAACTTTATTTGTTATCCAATTTTGAACAAAATTTCAGCATTTTGCTCTGTGAATTTAACTTTATTTAATGAGATATAAATATCTTCAACCCGATGCATCCCTTTGAGACAGCTGATGATGTAGATTTTTGTGTGCGACAAATTCAAGATTCGTGATTTATACATGGAAAAGAAAGAAACACAAATCAATGAAAACAGATTTCCAGCATTGCGTTTTATCGTTTCCGTTGAAACCAGGGAGATTTCCAGGGTGACGTATCCTCCCGCTTCCCTCGGGAAGACTGAAGAACGCAAAAACAGGATTATGGTATACCGCCTGTATGGCTTCGTAGTCGTCAAGCTCGATGTAATTACGCGGGAAACAATTAAAGTCGAAAACAAAAACAAATCGTGATTCAAGCATCGATGAGTACTCGTGGTTTCCGTTTTGTCTGTGTGCTTGTGAGTTGTCATCTGTACTTGCGTGCGCTCAAGAAATGTGTGGGGTATGTTTCGTGTCCTTGACTAATTGTTATTATTTCAAAAAAAGAAATAACAAAGGCGTTGTGTTGGACTACATTGGAACCACGCCCCGTCCCTGGCCCGTATTCTTGCTCGTTTAATGTAGGCCATGGTCTAACTCTGTGTTACTAGAAGCTGAACATGTCAGCATTTAATATTATATCGCATGATGGTTACGTTGAGTATGTTTTTTCACATGCTTTAATGATGAAGAAAGCTGATTTATTTATTATAGAGTTATGAATGACCAGGGTGTATGGACCACTGAAATTGAACCGGCGATGTTAAAGATTTGTGTAGCATCGGGCTTTCAATAGTTAAATCACACCATTATAGACCAGAGTTTAAATTAAACCTGAGTTCAGAAAATGAGCCCCTCACTCTTACACTGCAAAAACTCCGGTGTTGATATAACATCAGCAGCCCGGAATCTATATATGTCCACACCAGAGAAGTATTGAAATAACACCAGTTTGGAATCAAAGCGATGTTGTTTTAATACTAATTGATGCTGTATAAACACATATCTAGTGTTAGACCCAACACCAAACTGGTGTTGTTTAACACTTCTCTGGTGTGGACATACATAGATTCCGGGCTGGTGTTCAATCAACACCGGAGTTTTCGCAGTGTACAGGAATATGACTGGAACTGATGACAAACTATGTGACACGAGATGATAAATTCGTGACTTATAAGAAAATATCAACACGTCTATCGTTTAGTAATTAATGCCAGCGTTGCGTTGAATGTTATCGCTATATCACAGACACACAACATATTTCATAGGGCGATGATGACATGACTCATAGCACTTTTTAATCCATTAAAAAAAACAACCTCCTGGTTTGGAAAACAACAAGACAGTTAATTCCGAATCTGATAAACATGACCTGATTCGAATTACTAATTGGTGAAATGCCAGGTAAATTGGTAAACAGATTCTAGTTTGTTTGGCGATCGATGGCTCTCAGTGGAGTTCGTTTCACACGAGCGTAGACGAGCGAGACGGAAAAAATAAGTAAGAAAGAAGACACAAATAAAGTGAATATTCTTGATACATATAAAGTATAAATAATACCAATATATGATAGAATAGAATAGTCTACTATAAGACGGGATATTATGAAACAGAGTAGAATCGAATGGTCTCCGGAAAATAGAGAAGAATCTCATCTTGATGAAAAAATATGCACAAAGCAATCCCCTTTACTCTTTTTTTTGTTCGGTCGGACAATTTGACTACTGATTACTATATGTTTTTGACTTGTTTTATATACATGAGGATGATTTTTTAAGAAAACAAGAAGGAGGATAAATGTAGAATGGCAGAAAAGGAACAGAATATTGCAAATAGTTATAACTGGGGGGAGGGCACGGATCGGAATCCTGGGAATGAGGCGGGGGGGGGGGGGTTACGATCCTCTCAACCCACGCATTCTCCCCTTGTCCCTTCATGGTCACATCAGGTCCGTCATTGAAAGAAGAATAATCAACGCCAATCTTTGTATTCGTTCGTTTTCTGAACTTTCGGCCCTTTTTTCTTCATCAATTTTAATCATATAGTATACCCTATAGCTACCCCCTATAATGTCACATGTTTCTGCACGCATGTGAGGAAGCGAACGAGAGTGATCGAGAATGTCGTGACTAGAGACATTAAATGTGGCAGCCTTAAATTAAAGGACAAGTCCACCCTAACAAAACGTTGATATGAATGAAAAGGGGAAAATCCAACAAGGGTAACACTGAAAATTTCATCAAAATCGGGTATAAAACAAGAAAGTTATGACGTTCACTTAGTTTCACGAAATAGTTACATGCACATCTCGTTCGGTATGCAAATGAGGGAACTGACAACATCACTCACTCACTATTTCTTTTGTATTATGAAATATGAAATATTCAAATTTTCTCTTCATTGTCCTGTGAAACAAAGTTTTATTTCTCTCTGGACGTGTTGAATTAACATGGTTTAACATTTTATGGTTCAGTCAGATTGGTCCTTATTGTCAAATCTGTAAAAATTGAAATATTGTGTAATTCAAACAATAAAAAACAAAAGAAATAGTGATCGAGGGACATCATCGCTTCTCTCATTTGCATATGACTAAATTGCGCATATAACTATTTTGTGAAAAATAAGCGAAATTTTAAAATATCATAAATTCCTTTTTTTAATTAAGATTTTAAGATAAAATTTTCAGCATTAATATGCTTGTCTGACTTTTCTCTATTGATTCAAATCAACATTTTCTGGGGTGGATTCGACCTTTAAGGAGCAAGATGAATCGGTTGACTAATATTGACTCGTATGTCACCTCACCGCGCGCTCATATCCTCAAGTCATTTTAACGATCCAGACTAATTGGGAGTCAAACAAGCACTGTGACCTTTCAAGAAAGGGAAACGAATGCCGAGACGTACCCCTCTATCAATATTAGCCGATTAATAAAAATGACAAAATATAAGGAAAATGCTGCAGATCAATTATTGACGCTTCAGAAATTTGAAATAGGAGAGTAACGAAAAAGCGAAAAAAATTTGATGCCCAATCAGGCTTATGCGCATGCGTATATGTTCCTCCTCTATTCCCAATCTGTTTCTGTGATTATCTTTTTTTATATACTGTTCGTAAAAAAATCCTTTGTTTTAGTGCTTATTATATTAAGATGTATGGGACAGAACATATTGTAATTGTTGATATGGAAATAAAGGAAATGAAAATGAATGAATTTTGCTTAAAAGACGAATCGATACTTGGATTTTATATCTATTATGATCGAAAAAGCGGGTGACGGGGCTTATGTATTATCATTATACGGGGTCTATTATGCAGACATAATGTTAGTGGTTGAAAAAAACAATACACTTGTAGATGCCATGAAATGAAATATTCTCCGACGTGTTCTAAATCTGTTCATTTCATTATATTTTTTACAATAATGTTCTTTTCATTATTAGTGTTTGATTATTTGTCTTGAATTTGGACATTATGCATCCATAATCGAATTATTACCTACATACTGTACTCTTGGTCAATGCCATAAAAAGATTTCCATAATAAATTTCAGGAGTGTCCAATGGCTATAAAAATCATTTGAAGTAGGCCTATTTTTCCAACAGCGATCTATCAAAAATAGATTTATAAATCATTAGTCATCTCTCAGAAATAGATCCAGATCTCTGATCGTAAATAGATATATATATTTCCAAGGCGCTCTATAATGGTGATGCACACAAGGACGTTATTGATCATAACATTTTAGAGCTATGACGAATGCGTTTATTGATCATCGTACGCGGACATGGCCATGAGCGTATGATATCTCAGTCATGACTAACGAGGCGGGAAAATGCTGGTATACCTACAAAATGAGTGACTCACGTTTGCATTCTGTCTGCCTGATTTGAAATAAATATAACCGTTGTTGTGATGACGAGTAATGTTTCATACGTACACCTGGTAATTTAGAATGTGATGATTTCATATTACTCATGCATGTCTATTTTGTTGGTGATGTTCAAGGGCGGAACCAGATTTTCATTATGTAATCATTACAATTCTTACATGGTTTTATTTTTTTTAATCAAATTTTTTTCCACTCTGATCTGATTGTATTTGGATTTGTAAGTTGAACACATCATACGTGCTACCGCGGTCAATACTCTTTTGTTTTATTTGTTTTATTATTTTGATTTGATTTGTTTATTTTTGTTCTTTTTATGTGAGTACAGACAAAATTAAATTGGATCGGTATAACGTGTAGTACTTGTCTCAGCACCTTGATTCGTTTATTTTGTTTAAGCATGTGGCTTTTAAATTATGTAAATTCTGTAAAATGTAAATTTTATATGATTTATACATTGATAACTCACTTGGAAGCTTCATTTTAAAACTTATATTTCAGATTTGGGTTCCTATAAATAACTTTATGTACAATATTTCTGATATAAACTGTGAACTGTGTTTAAGAGGGTGAAAACATGAAACAGCCCAACCAGCAAATGTAGCCTGTTGCCTTCATGGGAATGTATCATTTTTCAATTCATTCATGACAGTCGTCTGATTGGTCCTGTTTTGGTGATTCATGATATTTCTCGGAAAAGCAAGATATACCAAGACGTCACATCCTAAAAAAAAAGTCAAAACAAAACAACGAGATGAAAACAGCAGCTACGAATAATTTTGACCTCTGCAGCAATCTATTGGTATTCCGGAGTACGGTGATTACATCGCAATAAATCATTGATATGAGTTTTCCCTTAATTCTTGTTTTGCAGTAATGTCTTTTTTTGTAGTGATTGACTGGAAAGTCATGACCGTGGAATGGTTCATGATCATGCATAGGCTACACGACAACAATAAACATTAAAGTGTACAGTACATTTTCACAGGGGCCGCGGAACGGTTTTGTAAGGGGGGGGGGGGAACCATGCAAAAAATCATAATCAGATCGTCATATTTTTAACGTTTTTGTAAACGGTTTTTGGTAAAACGTGCAGCCCCTGTTCAACACGTTATTTTAGATGAAAAAACATTATTTTTTTATATTATTTTGATAGGCGCTGAAAGCTTTTGTTGCATGGTTTCGTGTATAGTAATCAATATAACATTGTCCGATTTCTTAAATAGTTAGAGGGAAATTTTATACTGAAATCAAGTTGGTTTTGATGAGAGCAGTATGACAAACTAATCATGACTCGGAGATGATCAATCAAAGACATAGAGACTTCCGTGGGATATGAAATTCCACGAAATACCATCTTCTCAGGATATTGAAATTATTTCATACATGTCAGTTGTGATCAGAACACTACTAGTAATGCATACAAACTTGTATGAAAAAGAATATGTTAAGTAACCTTTAACCGTTAAAAAATGGTAATATGTACATGGAAATTAGGGGTAGAGAAAGAGAGGGGGGGGTGGAGGGAAGCATATTCGGGAGGGGTTGTGAATATATGAGAAGGTGCAGGAAAATAGAATTGATATCGAAATAATATGATGTTGAATTTCTAAGAACTTGGTTTTTATCTAAAAAGAACTATTATTGTAGAATGTGGTGAAGCCAACTTAAGAAGCAATGAGGCAAGTGTACAACGAGGACTAAAAAAAGAATGAAAGGTGTAGAATTTGTTTTTAACGATTTCCAGTCACTTCTTCCCATTGAAGCCCATAATGTACCGGATGAGCAAATAGAAACAATACTATTTCGTTTCGAAAGCATGCATCATTTTATTTACATTGAGCCACATTTTTCAAACATGGCTGTATTTAATTTTCAGGGTTTTTTCCGTTGTTCACAATCGTGCGACCTTTCGAGTTTGATAGAGCAAATAAAGCATATCAATATTTAACAGGGCTGGGCTATTTACAATTATGAATTCATGAATGGGAAATCTACCGCATGCAGACACATTCTAAGTGGTATACAAAGCAGGGCTTACATGTATCTTATGACTATTCCTGATCTAAAGTTTAGTGAACCGTATAGGGCGATTCCATGCTAGAAAAATCAGCCATTTCCACAACATTTTTCAACCTATTGTAACAAAATCAAAAAAACTGAATGAAAAAAATTACCAACGAATGAAGAACTTTAATTTGCTTGGTGGTAATATTAAAGAACTACTAGGGAGACATGCAAAAAACTGACAACCAACAAAAATAAGTCGTCCATTGGTGAATTAAAACTTAATATGTTGCGTGTCGTACGGAACGCAGAAATGCCAACATTTTCACCCATAATTTACCCATAATCATTTTTTTGTGTGTTGGTTGTTAGTTTTTCACATGACTACCCGCTATAGCTTTATCATTGACAAAAAAATATTTTATTGCTCAAGCATTCGGCTAGGAAACTAGAAATTGTTGTCAAAATGTCCCGTACGACACGTAATTAGACAAGCACAAAAAAGAGGGGGGGGGGGGTTAACGAAAAAATAGGGACATTTCGTCCACGAAAAAATTTGACAAGCAAAAAAAGGGGGGGTTTAACAAAAAAATTAGGACATTTGTCCACGAAAACAATTTGACAAGCCCAAAAAATGTCTTCACTTTCAAAGGGGGGGGGGGGGGGTTATACTTCCATTTAAACAGCACTTTTTCATTGCAAATTTTGCCCCCCCCCCCGGCCCCTGCATCCGCCAGTTTCAAAGACTGATTGTCAAGCGCACAGAGTACACATGCTGTTCATGAACTTAAACAGTAGTCGTATAACGGTTTAAAATCTGAAGTGTTTAATATCTTTAACAGCAAAAGTTAAATGTGTAATATCCGATTTTCAGTAAATAAAAGACAGCAGTTTAAACGGTTGAACAACAGTTTGTAAAAATCATATAATGATAAAGTAAATAGCATTTTACTGTGGATAAGGAGGCAAAAACTTATGTTGGCTAGCCGCCATTTTGTCTCATTGACTATTTTTTCTTCACTAACTTGAAAGATAATGTGGCGGTCGTCACTGCTTCCAAATAGTGGCTACCCGTCCCAACCCAGGATGTGTTCAATACCAGTGAATCATTACACGTTGATTATGAAAAAGGAAATATGAACAAAAGAGGGCGCTAATTCCAATTCATGCAGTCAAATAAAAATGGTCCTATATTAGGTTACTTTCACACGCCAAGCGATAGAATGACAGTTCACAATATAGAATCTTTACAAATATATATGTATTTTTAAGTGTGTAAAGTTATCAATGTACATCTTTGGCAACTCTTGTATTTAAATATTGTAAAGAAATGGATGAAGAGAACAATACATATCTTGCAAAGGATTACCTTTGTTCTCTTGAAATCCTTCTCTTTGCAAGATATATATATATATATATATTGCAAAGGAAGTGATGAGGATAGAAATCTTTTGGAAGAGAAGATTATCCATCGCCTTGGATGTCTCCAACCCAATGGACTCGATGTTTCTTTCCATTCATTTCGTGTGACGTAGATATTTCTTTTCTTCTTCTTTTTATTTTACTTTCTTTTTCTTTTTATTTTACTTTCTTCTTTCTTTACTTCTTCTTTCTTTACTTCTTTTTTCTTTCTTCTCCCGCTCTCTCTTTCTTTCTCTTACGCACTCTCTCTCTCTCTTCGTCACTTTCTCTTTTTCTCTCTCTATCTTCCTCTCCTTCTGTCTTCTTTTGTTTCCCCTTCATGACGTATCCCATTCGTCATCCTTTGTGCGCTTTTGCTCACTGTTTTGGATATGCGCATCTTTTTATGCAATATTTTGACGCAATCTAATAAATTTGTCATAACTTGACAAAGCCCTAGGGGCGAAAATTCGTTAAAATATTGTTGTCCACGGAGTTTTTGTACTCTTCTTTCTAAGGTAATCGAACCTGAAATAAAAAATAACTTTCATTCACATTTTTAGAAAATGAAGAAAATGCGATCCGTTTTTATTGTGATATCAATCATACAAAATCGATTTTCTTCATGGATATGATTTAAACAGGATATGTTATTTCCGCTTGGAATGATATATCGAGATTTTAATATCAAATCCTAGCGATAAGATAAAGGGATCAACGCTTTATCCATCAATAATTTCATTATTAGAATGATCTTTTCCCTCTCATTTGCTTTTAATGAATATGTTGTTCCCTTTCTCACTTTTTTAAGGTCACTGTACATGAACAGAATCATACAGGTTAAAGATTTGGAGTCTAATCTGTAAAATCGTTCGACTAGCTATCTTTTGATTGGTTCAATTTCCTCCGATTTCTTTGTGCTCCTCTTTTCCGAAACTCGTGTTTATTAATATTAATATACTGGTCTCTTCATCAATATCTCTGTTTTTGTGTTTCTTTACAAAAATAATGGGCGTACTCAATCCTCACACAGACACACGTACCCCACATACGTACAAACACAGCCTCATGCCTCATCATAGGGAATTACTTGATAATGAATACATTAACATGTCTAACTCATTATTATTTAAAAATAGAAACCTTTCGATGTACTTAAATCAAACATTCTTATTGATTAGTCCTTTGAGAAATCTACTTTGTGATAATCAATATTAAACATATCTCCTTCTATCCACCGAGTCTTTGTATATCCTGCTGTGAAATATATCTATTCATTCCTCTCTAAACATATTTAGGAATTTTATTTTTTTTCATGTTTTCAGCATTTCGATGGGTCGCAATATTGTAAACATTATGATATATGCGTGTATCCTCTCTCTTCTCATTTAATAATAATGATAATATTTCGCATTTATATAGCGCTTAATACATCGGAACGACGTCTCCAAGCGCTTTACAGACATATTATTCCCCCTGCCTGCTCCTTTTTTTAAACTGTAATCATCTCTCTTTTGCCCAATGTGGTCGATGCACTGAAAACCTATTCCAGATCAGTTCTCAAAGGGTGTCCGATTCTTGGTAGTGGATAGTGTCAGTTTCTTCCGGATCCTCTTCAGTCGGATCATATTCCATTTTGTGAAATCTAAAACCAACTGGGACGTATTTCCTGGTTGGTATATGTGTGAGGGCTTATTTCCAATTCGTCTAATGCCAATTCGTCCAATTATTACCAATCAAAAGAAAGACGTTGGATACGTTGAAAGGCCATATTGAGAATACACACACACACACACACACACACACACACACACACACAAAAATCAACACTGAAGTGTGAAGAACGATATAGTTATAATTCTTTAAACGCCGTCTTGAATCATTGCTCATAATTCTACTACTATAAAGCGTTTGCGATAGATGTACATAATTGAGACAATTAGATTAAAAAAAAACATTAAACCAAATGTTTGCACAATGTTTGTGTTACAAATTCACTTTTTCCAATCTTGATTACGAATTGGAATCGACCACTACAATAGAAGTTGAAATCAATTTATATCGATTTCAAACATTCAACTTCAAATTCAGTCATTTAATTAATCATCTCTAAAAAAAACACAATACATCGAGATCAAATCAATCGTTTTTCACTTTCATTCTCTATTTGAAATAATTTATGTTAATCATTACATTTTGATATTTTGATCTTGAATATGAATTCCAACCATATATGCTTATGCCATTTTCAGGCGTCACCTTATTTTTTTAACGAATTTTGTAAACATTCATCATTCACTTGAAACCCAAGTGCTGAGTATCTGGATATTTTGGTTCATTCACTCATTTTCCACAATAGATGTCTATCGTATGTGACAATACAAAATTCGACATAACTCTTTTGAAAGCGAACTTTCCACTTTAATAATTATGACTCGTTCGTTTCCCATCGTGTGAGTATAAGGTGATCAATAGACTAAAAACTTGTAAAAAAAAATAATTACCATGACTCGACGAATGGGGAAAGTTCCTAATTACTTTGCACTCCTGAAAATGCACTCTCCTTAATTTGATTTATACGTCAATGGTGAACCTAAAACAGTTTTAGTATATCCTCAATGATTATCATTGTTTGTTCTTTTTGAATAAAATATGTGTTCCTAAAAAGTCAAAGATTCTCCGACAAGAGACATATTTTGCAAAAATTCAGAAATGAATGAAAATAACAATTTGATTTTGAATAAGGACATAATAAAAGTAGACTTAATAAAAACATTTGGTAACATTGAACAGAGGGGGTTTATTATTGTAACTTAATTTCATGGTGTTTAAGTAATAAAAAAAAAAATGCGGAATATAAAGGTACTTTTACAGTAAATGTTTTTCTCTCAAAAGCATTCATTGATATCTATTCAAGGAAACTCTCTCTCTCTCTCTCTCTCACACACACACACACACACACACACACACACACACACACACACGTTCAATTGGATTTGAAGCCGTGCACTGTATATGCGTTGGAACCACCCAAGCTTTTATGATTGTGAATGTGAATTTTCATGTGAAAGTGAATTGCATGTGAATTTGAATCTGAATATGAAAACGACTACAACTGTGATTGGAAAAGGGAATAGGTGTGTGATTTTAAATGCAAATGCCAATCCCAAATGCAAATCTAAATTTGAATTATACTGTGAGCGTGAATGTAAAAGATAATGTGTATGTTACTTTAAAATGAAAATAAGATTGCAAAATGTGAATACTAACGTGAATGTGGATGAGAACATGATTTCAAAAATGTTAATGTTAACATGAATGTGTAAAAAATGAATTTTTTTGAATTTGTATGTGACTTTGAATGCAAATAAGATTGCAAATGTCAATGTAAAATGTGAATGTGATTTATTGATGTGAATCTATAATGGTGAATGTGAATGTAAAGGTGAATTTGAATGTAATTCTGAATACAAATAATACTACAAATATCAATGCAAAATGTGAATGAGAACATAGTTGTGAATGTGAATATGATTGTGAATAATGTGAACGTGAATGTGAATATATGTGAATGTGGACTTGTATGTAAATATTAATGAGAATGTTAATCTGATCGTGAATGTAAATATGATTGCGAGTGTGAACGTGAATGTTAATGAGAGTGTGAATCAGAATGTAAATAATATTGTGAAAATGGATGTGAATTTGAAAGTGATTATTAATGTAAATAAGAAGTGCAAATACTAATAAGAAATGTGAATTTGAATGTGGAATGAATGTGAATTAAAAAAAATCGTTACTGAACATAAAAGAGGGCGTTTATGTTGTCTTCTTTACAGACGCTCCTTTTTCATATAAAATAATAAAAAAAAGGAGTCATATCTAGTAATGCTCCTATATTGAAATCAAATCGGGAATTAATATCTTCTTTATATTATACAATGTCTTAGGGCAGGTTGGGGGCTTAGTGGTTTGAATATCAAACTAACAAATCAGAAGATGTCTTTTAATTTCAATCTCATACAGAAATAAAAAGAAAAAGATTTCATTAACTTACACCAACAATCAGTCATTTTTTAATTTCCTTAGATTAAAAACATCCATTTCTTTAATTGCTCTTGTCACAAACCATATACCAAAAGCCTAAGGAATTATGGAATGGGATACAAAAATCCTCAATTTGCATCTTGATATGTTTTCCCTTTTTGTTGATATATTTCCGACATTGATTTATTTAGCGGAATCAATAATTTCTAGAAAAAAGTGTTAGAAAAAAAGAAACAAAGCATTATGGATGGTGAATGGAAAATGCAATGTGGTCGATGATTATGATTACGGAAAACGACAAATTAGATTAAAATGACCTTACAACCAATTTTGAGCCCACACATTTCAGGATTTAATTTGAAATTTGATTTTGATCGAAAATCCACAGCGTTGAACATTTTATAGGAACGATTAGCCTGGGATAGATTCAAACAAAATCGATAAATAATATGATTAAAACGACTGTAACTTGATTTCCCATCACCCTTTTCAAGATATAGCTGTCGTATTCCAACACAAACCATAACAGGATCGGGAACAATCGACTATATATTTGAACGGAAATTCGATTTTAATGAAATGTAATGTTCTCTTCTTACATGAGATCTTTTATAAGTGTACGAATGAAGGATAGAAAATATAAATTGATAAGGTGCATCATCGATGTCATCTCAGAATAACCTAGCCAAAGGGAGTTAAAATGTCAATTAGTGAGCTCGCATCAAACCTTGGGCCCCCAGAGACTACGATTGGCGATTCCTGGGTCCCGTAACACAAAGATTAGCGATTAATTGTATGCTTGATTTTGACGATTGATTGTACATTGTTAGTCAATTGAATCAATCGTAGAAAACTGTTTTATGATCATTGCTAAGCTTTGTGAAACGGCCCCCTGGGCTAGTTTGCTCTATGATAAAATAAGGTAATTTTAAACCTGCAGAAGCCGGCCTCCTTCGAGTCCTTTTGAGAAGATCCCAGTGGCTTCCATTTACTAGCTTAAAGCACTTTCAATAAGCTTTTTTTTTTCTTTTTTACAAATTGGCTAATAACAGGTATAACGAATGCATCTCTATTTCAGGAGCTGATGGAAATCTGTAAAGAAACCTAGGGTGGGGAGAATAAGAAGAAAAAGAAGAAGAATTCGAAGAAACATAAGAAGAATAGAAAGAAAATGAGAGAATTGGTGATGTCCCTCATTCAATATTTCCTATTGTTTTATTGTTTGAATTGTACATTATTTACAGTTTTACAGTCTTAACTATATATAGGGACAATTTGACTGAACCACGAAATGTTAACACAAGGGTAAATTCACATGTTGAGGGAAGAAAACCACTTTGTTTCACATTACAATTAAGAGAAAATAAACATTTTACACATTTCATATAATGAAATACAAAAGAGATGTGTGAGTGGGAATTGCCATCAGTCCCTGATGTGCATACCGACTATTTTGTGATGAAGCGAAACTTTGAAATGTCTTATTCTTACAATGGCTTCTTATCTTTTACATTCGATTTTGATGAAATTTTCAGTGTTATGCTTGCTTGATTTTTCTATTTTCAAATCAACATTTTGTTGAGGGTGGACTTGTCCTTCAAGAACTTTTGATACCGATATTTGAAATCCTTGTCGGACCTAAAGAAAAAAAAAATCCTAACCCGTTGATTATCCGTGCAACGCACGTGCATGAAAGATAGTATGTTGTGGTAATATCATATTCCATTCTTGATTTGCTTCACGTTCTTCGCCCATAAAAAGATACATGTACCTGATAAAATAAAATGGTCGTTGGCTAAGATCAGGGCCACCAAAGCACGTGAAAATCAGATCTACACACACGTGAGACAAACTAACGAGATTTTCTAATCATATATTGCATGACATGGGTATCTTGAAGCCACGCAGTCATCAAGAAAATGGAAACTGAAATGTAGACATCGGCAAAGTTTACAAGAAACGTGTAATAATTGAAAAGAAAATCACGTTCACGTCACGAGCTACTCTCTCTTTAGAAGTCAGATATTTCAAACAAGAAAATGTAAATATAGGAAGTGGAAAACAATTCCATTTTTAAATAGAGGACAGGAATTCTGCCTCGCAACTGATTCAATAGCGAGTCATCTGGTATGTCGATGTACAACTGCAGAATAAGTTGTTATCGTCACGATTGTAGCATGTAGGTTATTTTTCTCTCTTTTTAAACGTTCTTGGAACTTCTTGCAATAATGTATCCACAAGTTTAAAGCTAAACCATTTTGAAGGGATGGTCCAGGCTGGAGATATTTATATCTCAATAAATAGAGTAAAATTCACAAAGAAAAATGCCAATAAAAAATGATCAAAATCGGATACAAATGACGAAGTTGTTGAATTTTAAAGATTCGCCTTACTTCGGTGAATTAGTTCTAGGCATATCTTTATGAAGATTCATTTTTTGGGCTGATGATGTCATATCCCCCTTGTTCTTTTGTATTTTATTATATGAAATAAGGTTTATCCAAAAAATTTCTACGGAGAACTAAAATAATTGGATTGATAACTGATTAAGTGCATTAGATATTATATGCCACAACTTATTTCATCATAATCATGATAATGGAGACACATTTACACATGTATGAAAAAATGAAACATTTATTTCATGTAATAGCATAAGAAAAAGGAAAGTGGGATGTTACATAATCAGCCCACCTAATGAATATTCATGACAATGTGCACATAACTGTTTTCACAAAATATTGACATGTTGATAAACTTTAAAAATTCAATAACTTCGTTGTTTATTATCCGATTTCGATGAAATTCTCAGCATTTTGCTTTGTGAATTTTACTCTATTTATTTAGAAATAAATATTTTCAGCCCGGACCATCCCTTTAATGATGTTTTGAACCTTTCCATTGGGCAATGTATATGTATTTACTGCAGATAAACAATCGGGACCTAAACTGATTAACACGAGGAGGAGACCATCAACTGATGGTACCCTTTTGTGTCAAATAAGTTCCTTCAAATATTTTCCTATTGTTTATGAAAGAGAAAGTGTATATTATGATTTCCCAAAATGTTTTCGCATTATTATCATTATTCTAATTAGTTTTCACGACTTAAGTTATGAACTTGAGTGTCAACTACCTTACCCATAATCCAACGACACTAATAGGTTTGTAGTCAGCTGGAAATTTAAATGTAAGAACATCTCACTATGGTATGAATATGAAATGAGAAAGACAAGGTGATTTGCAATTTATTTAAAAAAATGCAATGATAATTCCTGTACTGATGGGATAAACTAAAATATTTTGATTAAAAATCGCATTACATTTTGATAACAATTAAAGTCACATCTATTCTATTTCATTGTAACTTTGCCATTCTGTTATGACCAAACATTGATCTTAATTAGAAACTGTAAGCGTGTTAACTATGTGAGCGTCCAGGTTATTAGTTTAATGAAAGTGTAAAAATGTCTAAAGTTTGATATTACTTTTTAGAGTCGGTTTTCGTGTCGCTGCTGAAGCAGTAGACTTTTCTGTTTATCGTTCAATGAACCCTTTTCAAAGAAAAAACATATTGATAGAAAATAGTTTCAAATTTCATTTAATTACTTTTGTCCGAAAAAGAATATATATGTGTGTGTGTGTTTCAAAACGAGATGACGCATGACAGACAATCTTTTTTTTAAGCTCTTACTTACTTAACAATAATTTTTTTTTCCATTTTGAATCAGTTTTGTTTTCAAGGATCTGTTGGGTGTTCCATAAGACCGAGCGTACAGCTAACGAACAGCTTTATGAACATGATGAAACGCAAACCAGAAGCATTTTGATGACGTAAGAGCCCTACTTTATATTCAATAAATCATGCTCTTGTTGAAAAAAATACTAATCAACCGATCCCTCTAATCGATAAAGTGTAGTTATGATTAATTTCGCAGATTGATATGTACGTAAATTTGAAACGTGGATGCAATTAGGAATATTGTTATTTAATGTAGGTTAAACACAAATGGCGGTTTGGTAAACATCTAAAATGAGTTCCAACAGAATCCAATGAAATGACCACCAAAGTGCTAGTATGTGAAATTTGAAAAGAAAAAATGTTTTAGAACATTTGTAATTGAGAAATAAACTGAGAAATAAGCATGGCATTTCAGCCAGATGTCGTCCCCCCCCCCAGTCAACATAAAACACTGTTCCACATGTGCTTATCGGTGTTAGTGTTCTTCAGTGTCATAACTTTTCAGCTAAGATTTATCGAAAAAATGTCTCTGCCGGGAATCGAACCCGGGACCCAGCTTTGAACGCCGGTGCCTTAACCACTAGACCACAGAGACGGGTAGTGGCTAGGGCGACCCCGATCCGACTGACCGTCAGAAAGACAGATTTTCGACACTATACCAATTGTAATTTCCTTTGTCGGGTGTAGGTTAGTTTTGAACAATGACAAGCCGCCATGCCTCAGCTGGATCAAAGCTATTGCTTTGATACAGTACACGTATGGGAGAAGTATACAAAATGTGTGAAAATATACATGTACAACAGCCCTGGCAACTAAATATTTTGTGAAAGGAATGGATCAAGAGAACAATGGAAGGCGTAGCTTAAATCAAGGTTCCCCAAAGCTATCTGCCCTTAAACATATATAAATGAATATAAAAAGGGCAGATAGCTCTTGGGAACCTTGATTTAAAGGTCAAGTCCACCTCAGAAAAATGTTCTTTTGAATCAATAGAGAAAAATCAGACAAGCACAATGCTGAAAATTTCATCAAAATCGGATGTAAAATAAGAAAGTTATGACATTTCAAAGTTTCGCTTATTTTTAACAAAATTGTTACTTGAACGAGCCAGTTACATCCAAATGAGAGAGTCGATGATGTCACTCACTCACTATTTCTTTTGTTTTTTATCGTTTGAATTATACAATATTTCAATTTTTACGAATTCGATGATTAGGACCTCCTTGCCTGAAACACAAAATGTTAAAATAATGGAATTCCACGTGTTCAGGGAGGAATGAAACTTCATTTCACATGACAATGACGAGAAAATCAACATATTTTATATTTCATATGATGAAATACAAAAGAAATAGTAAGTGAGTGATGTCATCAGTTCCCTCATTTCCATACCGACCGAGATGTGCATATAACTGTTTTGTGAAATGAAGCGAAACTTTAAAATGTCATAACTTTCTTATTTTACATCCGATTTTGATGAAATTTTCAGTGCTATGCTTGTTGAATGTTTCTCTTTTTATTCAAATCAAGTTTATGTTGGGGTGGACTTGCCCTTTAAGTTACGCCTACCATTGTTCTCTTCATCCATTCCTTTAAAAAAATATATAAATAAAAGAGTTGCCAGGGCTGTTGTACATGTAGAATGTCACACACACCCTCATATACACACACACACACACACACATATGTATATTTATAAGTATGAAATGATAAAGTGGTGGTACTCATTTTACCTGGATCTTCCTGGCTGGAATATGTATTATGTGTCTCATTATGGATGTCTGGTGTGATATATTCTGTTAAGTCACGTGACAGAGGCGCCCGTCAGTGTCATGAGCGTGACTTAATAAGTTCAACTTGACCGGAATCGGTAAACGTGGGAGGATCGAGGTGATTGTATGTCATTGAATGTGTGTTTCAACCTATGCATGTACATTGTTATCAACCAAGGTCTCCCATCCAATTACATACTCCCCACCTACCGTCTCCATCTCCCGAACTCTGCACAAACATCTCCTTATTCTACACCAATCAAATAAGATGAAAGATATATTTTCTCAACCCCCTACAACATTTTTCCATCGAGGGCGCGCTCCTAAAGATTTACTCGTACGGGCACGAGGCCCACCTCAGCTCACCAAACGACCCCACGACACTTCTGATACCGGGTTCTCCAAATGTCCATCGCCCAAATGTGTTCTCCACAATCGTATAGTAGAAGCAAACAAATTTCGGAACACAGTTACAGGACAAGAATATCCCAGAACATCCAACATAAACTACAAATCCCACTGGGCAATATACCTCATTACATGTTCACAGTGTGGTAAAATGTAGGAATTATGTTTATATTACTTTGTCCTGGCATTGAGCACTCTTGAAAACCTCATCCAATTCAACACCAAGTGGATAAAATATATATATATATATATATATATATATACAGTGCGTCCCAGAATAAACGAAACCGAGATTTAGCGATCATTTATCATAACTTAATCATAAATAGAATAGACAAATGACCTACCAATTTAAAGCTTAGAATCTCCTCTTTCATCTGATATTACTTATTTCTTATTCACGCATGAGTGAGCAATAACAATTCGAAGAAGGGATTCCAAAAAGTTATTTGGCGGGGGGTATCTGGGTTTCAAAAAGAAACCCACATTTCTGGTTAAGTTTAATATCTGCTCTTTAATTTCGTACCTAAATTACAGAAAATGGTCAAGAAATAAAAAAGTTCTGGTCATTTGAAATAAGGCTTGTATTTCCATAATTTCATGAGATAAACGTGTTTTCACCGGTTTCCCACGGAAGCTTTCGCATGGTGAACAAAGGATTTAACATGTTTAATGCATGGCTGATCGTCAACAAAACAGAGTGTCGAGTGAGTTTGAAAGCCAGCCTGGAGAACCTCTTAATTTTATGAAATTATTGAAATTCAAGCTTTATTTCAAACTAACAGAACTTTGTTATTTCTGGACCATTTTCTGTAATTTAGGTATCAAATCAAACAGGAGATATTGAACTTTTCACAAATGTGGTTTTCTTTTTGAAACCCAGATAGCCCCGCCAAATGAGTTTTTGATATCCTTTCTTCAAATTGTATTTGCTCACTTATGCGTGAATGAAAAATAATCTAAGTAATATCAGATGAAAGAAGAGATTCTAAACTTTAATTTGGTAGGTCATTTGTCTATTTTATTTATGATTAAGTAATGATAAATGATCGCTAAATCTCGGATTCTTTTTTTTTCTGGGACGCACTGTGTGTGTATATATATATATATATATATATATGTGTGTGTGTAAAGTTATACATGTACATATATATATATATACATATATATATATATTATATATATATATATATATATATATTATATATATATATATATATATATATATATATATATATATATATACATATATATATATATGCTTGCATTGTATTTCAGTAGACCTCCTCAACTTGTTTATGTTAGTAAATGCAGATGATGTTATTATTCTTCAGATGATTAGTGATTTGTGGAATATAAATGAATAAAGAATAACACTAAAATGAATCAAACGAAAAGAGTGATTGTATGTGTCAGGACGCTATGTGAATCGACACAAGTACTAAACTTATTCTCAGGTGCAGTGAACTTTTCATCAGAATCTTTGATCGGACTGTTTATGAGTCTTCAAAACAAATTTCCCGAAAACACTCATGTATATTTCAAATAGTCAAAGGAGCATTTCCAAACCTCAGCGATCTGGCAATATGATGTCAGCTAATAATTATTTCAAAATATGTTTTCCACATCGTAACTGTTCCCCGGAATAAGAACTTCATCTCGGAAAATCCTCAAGATATCCAACGTCTGGTTGTTTATTGAATCAGTACCTCACATGTCAATGCCATTAAAGGGTGTTCGAGAAATGCCAACCAGGCGTGGAAACTTCTCCATAAAATATCCGCGTGATTACGTCTGAGGCAAAATATAATACGAGATTGAGGAGTACGCTGAATTTCGTTTAGAGGAATTTCGGTGAATTCATAAAGCCTGAAGGGTATTAAAGGAGGTGCATGTTTTGGTGTATGTGTGTGTCTCTCTCTCTAACTCACCCACATGCACGCACTTTCCCCTTCCCCTCCCTTCGCTACTCTCTATCTCTCTCCCCCCCCTCCAACACACACAGAAACATGTACACGCACACTATGGTTGTAGGTCCATGCGTGTACGCAACCTATTCCCCTCTTTGATATTTCCGCGAACTCAACATATCTTCTGATCTTTTTAAAAAAATGTGTTCATTCTTTGCCTAGCAGTATCGAAAGTGACAATTGATTTTGAAAATGAAATTTCGCTACTTCAGACCTGAAAATTAGTATTGCAGGATATAAAAAGATCCTAACTTAAAAAAAAGCATATTTGAATAGGAATTCAACAGCTTCATGGTAAATGTTTTATTTATTGTTTTCATAATTACCTGGCACCTATCTGTATGTTGAAACATTTAGACATGATCAGAGTTACTGTTTATTCCCCCCCCCCCCCGATTTTTCCATTCCATGTGAAAACATATTGCAACAAAATCACCAATGGCACGTCCATGCGTTCTAGCGAAGCGCAAAAAATCTATCATGACTTGTGTCGTGTGGAATTGTAATTAGATTCCTCTTTCTCTGCCCCCCTTTTCCATATCTCTTCCTATTTTCTTCAATTTTTCTCCCTCCCTTACACCCCCTCTCTCTTTAGCAGTATTCTCCCCCCTTTCCCTCAAATTGTATACCCTCTCTCCCTCTCATCGTACACTTTCACTATATTCCTCCCTCTGTCCCCTCGTTCTAAATCTTCAAGCACACATGAGACCTCTTGTGATCTGTCATGCGGTGGTCGCAGATATTCCTTGGAAGTCCATTGAGGTTCGATGAAATATGACTTATTGTTTGATATATAGGAACTAATAATTGTTAGTCCCTAGTAATAAGGTAAACAGGATCGTACATAGCCGTCGCCAAGTGTGCGCGAACACACACCCTCACTTTTTTTTACATGACTCACACACACACCACCCCTCACGCACTATCCTTGCCCACGCCTACGTCCTCTTACACACGTTCGCATACACACACATACACAGATAAATGCACCTCAACATACCACGATGTATATTACTTCTCACGTTGTATATTGAGTAACATTGTAATATGTTCATATCTTCTACTGATAGCTCTATGGAAACAGAACAAGTCCGTTATTATCATTGTAGACATACATTGTAGGTATCATATTTATATTTACCCCAGTCATCGGATTGAAACAGCCATTCTCGCACACAATGTATGCACATCCTCCACTCTCTGTGGAGTACTCAAGATAGTCGCCTTTGAGCAGCAAACAATACTTGACAAGCTACAATGGCTGTCACATCCTACCGGGTACCAATGTAGGACAAGTGTGGAGAGTGTGTTGATTAATGCCCTGCCAAAGGACGCGAGGCTACTTTGGGATTCAAACACACAACCCTACAATTAGGTGCCCGTCAGAACCATTAATAATAATAATATATATATATATATATATATATATATTTAGGTAAGCAATTGAGTAGTGATATACTGCAATATCTAATAGTGCTCGACTGTGTAGGAGCTGAGTATAAATAATTTATTGGTTGGATGTTTAACTTAAGCTGGTCGTACAGACTGTTTCACCCGAAGGATCATCAGCGACTGGTAGTATGAAGAACACAATTTAGGATACAGAATAAAGTATATACAGAGCATGTGCATTAGGGTATAACATTGGGTTGACAGAGCATGTAAATATGAATGGGGTTACTGAAGGGGTACATGTGCTTTGTTTATTACATAAGGGGTACTTAGGGGTCATTACTGCATGGTTACAAGTGAGGTGTGGGGGGGGGGGTAGGGCTATCCATATCCAGCAAGGAGGAACTTGACATGCTCTGTCAACCCAATGTTATACCCTAATGCACATGCTCTGTATATACTTTATTCTGTATCCTAAATTGTGTTCTTCATACTACCAGTCGCTGATGATCCTTCGGGTGAAACAGTCTGTACGACCAGCTTAAGTTAAACATCCAACCAATAAATCATTTTATATATATTTATATATATATATATATAAATAAATTCTTAAGCGATATTTTCCAAACGTGAAATTTGGCAAAAAAAGTTGTATCGTCTTTTAGAAAGTACCTTTTATAAGCCTTCTGACTAGTTTTCATGATAAGAATGTGGAATAAGTTCCAATAAAATGGAATCAAAGTGATGATATTTGGCTTGTGACTTTTGAAAAGTGACATTTTTGCCTTCTGACGGTGCTCACTGAAGCATGACGTAAAATACGTCCATAACATTTTCTCAGAGGGTAGCTTATAAAATTACCTACACGCTCATGTAAATATGTATTAAAAACTCGCATTGGTTTGGAAATTATTGATGTTTGTTTAAGAGGGGGACTTACTTTTTTTGTTGTGTATATATGTACATAAACAAAGTGGGAATATTCTGCTCAGGGTTGGTCCAA
Source organism: Lytechinus variegatus (assembly GCF_018143015.1). Lineage (NCBI taxonomy): Eukaryota > Metazoa > Echinodermata > Echinoidea > Temnopleuroida > Toxopneustidae > Lytechinus > Lytechinus variegatus. Next base: position 73,309,102 of record NC_054742.1, read on the forward strand.
TGATTTATTTATGTTTTAACTGTATATATATTTTAAGAGTGTTCAATGCCAGGACAGAGCAATACAAAGTCCAATTACAACCTTGATTAAGCTCGAGTTGCCGCTATATCAAATACACATTTTTCATTCAATGAATTAATCCTTCCTGGTACCCATTTACCTCCCCTGAGTATAGAGTGTAGCACAATCTAGATTTCTTGTAGGAAACACACCATCACTAGAACAGTGTTACAAAGAGATATCAATATCATTCTGATCTGAAATACAGCTCATTGAGGATTAACATTTTCATTAACCATGACCTTAACCCACGATTCTATTGGAAGTTTGATTTGACATAATATATTCTTATATACAGATCACTAAGATTATGGTACTTTGGTCATTACTTTGGGATAATACATGTCGCACCGCATTACAACTTAATGAAAAAAGGGTATTAGCGATATGTGCACCTCGAAATTGCACTCTAGTTTCTATGACATCTACTAAGCAAAGTACCTGGGCATGGTGTTTCCATTTTTTTTTTCTTTTAAAACCCTAAAGCTAATGGGGAAAGCCTATTCATCATAACAAGTGGATATGTCGTTTGTTAACACTGAAGATAATGGCCTCCCTATTTCATTAGGATAAACGTGGCCACTTTAGAGAGTTAACGACTTTTAAAATAGCACAGGCTCCGTAAGTAGTTGCACGTTTGTAAGAGTCCATTGTTAAGATAATGGCTTTTGAAATCTAAACTTTATGCCACAGTCACATTAACGAGAAGCGACCGACGATGTGCTATTCGAAACAACGTATTAATTTTAATGGGTGTTTTGTTGGTATAACTGCAGCACGCATGCTTAATAAACCATATTTCTGGTTATTACCGAAAGAAAGTGCGAAACTAAAAACGCAGAATATTAATTTCTGATTTGGTGGTGATGATAGTGATGGTATTTAAAAAGTTGGCAATGATGATAACGACGACGTCGATGATGATGATGATGATGACGATGATACAAATAATCATATATTATAATTTGGTTGTCAACAGTTTTTATACACGAATTAATGACAAAAAAAATGATAGAACCCCATCTTAGATTTTAAAAAATCCAACCATTATCTTGCATTTAGATAATTCGATTATTTTCTTTGCTAAAAAAATAAAATTGAATTAAATCTATAGAGATTTACTGTACGTATGTAATTATGAATATGATAGTAACGACATCTTGCTTTTTGAAATGACAGATACAGATTTCATGAACTTTTTTTGCATTAATAATAATAATAATAGTACTAATAATAATAATCCGCTTTTATATAGCGCTTAATACATCGGAACGACATCTCTAAGCGCTTTACAATTATTACCCCGGTCATCAGATCCTTGAATACTCGCATACAATATATGCTCCTGCTCCACTCCCTGGGGAGCATTCCAACAAGAGTTCCAATAAAGACTCACTTGCTAGGCATACTACATAAGCTTACCTCGGAAAAGATCTTGGCTATATCTGATAGCTGGAGACCTAGATTATGTTTTCTATTCTGGTTTGATTTTAGCATACTGAGACCTGGTGCAGAATACATTTAACGCAACAACGTGAAACCATTATCTCTATATACATCTATGCTCTCTCTTTCTCTCTTTCTTTCTCTCTTATCCTTTTCTCCGTTTATCTCACCCTCTTTTATCTTATTTGTATTTCCCTTCCTCTGTTTCTGTTTATATTTTCTTTAGCGCCCCTCACTTTCTTCAATCTTTCTCTTCCTCTTTCTCCCAAAACCTCGAGGCATCTCTATTCATTTATTCCACTTTGCATGGGAGTGTAAAGCTTCGATGCATCATGTACGAAGACCAGCGCAATCGGTTAAATCCCTATTTAAAAGCGATCAGTTCCTAATCCTAAGGGAAGGGCGCGATTTGATTCGAAGCTCTGGGATAACCACCGTGGTCCTTCCTGATTTAGTAGAATAGTAGAAAGGCAAGGGTTTGATTTTGTTTTGTCTCACAAAAAAAATTCTCAAGAATTGTTAGATTAACTAGTATTCAATTCAATTAGATACTCTGAATTGGAATTGTCTCGATCGACATCTAAAAACGATTGACTATCTTAGATTTAAAAACATCCAACCATTATCTGTAAAATCTGAGTTTGACTTTTTCAAACAAAATATTGTAATGTATAGCTATTCATTTTGCCAATTAGTTGCTTTTTGTTGGGTTTCCGTATTTGATCAAGCAATTTTGCTTTTACTCGGAAATCCTGTCAGTAGTAAAATTGTCGTATTCAAAATAGGCCTGTAAGTATTATAATTTTGATGTGCATTATGTATTTTCATTATACTTAACAATTGAATGAAATTAATAGAATTGGACCGACTTGAAATGAATTTGATTTAATTTTACAAATATTCCAGCTGCACTAGAATACCAGTATAACGATTTTTTTAAATTGTGCTTATGAATAGCATAAAGCTTCAAAGTTGATCTTTATTGATCCTATTTTGTTTGTATACGTTGTAAACTTCTACTTACACACGCACAGAAGGAATTTTGTGTTATTTATTGTACATATACTGGCATTCAACCAATAAACTATATTTGCTTGGAAAAAAACGAACCTCGGTTTTATTTTTCATAGTATTTTGAAATACATGTTAGAGAAAAGGAAGATTTCTTAACTCGCAATCATCCAAACGTTTGAAATGTACTGGAAATGGGATAAAGATAATTACTTTTCCAAATTAAAAAAAATCTAAGACATGGGCTGGGTTAAGGAGCTATTTAAGGAGTATCTAATAATATATTGAAGGCGTCATTGGAAAGTCTAAGCTCCTACGTGACCAGGAATAAGAAGCATTTCTTATACATTTCTATTGCATTAATCGAAATGTCATCATGGTGTTCAGAGTCAAATCCTAAATTAGATTTAAATAGTCTATTTACATCTGATATATTCAATGTCACAAACCAGTATACCAATCTATTTTTGAAGACTCCATTGTGGCATTCATGTGGGTATAACAATTCTAAGTTTGGTGATATGATTTAGATTTATCCATGATACATACCATCATTCTGTCCTGCCCACTCACACTACCACATTTAGACACACTCCATCAACCCAAACGCACCCAAGTTTTTGTTTTAAATGATCTTTAATTTCTATCTGTTCAAAAATTGAAATTATTACTGAATATAAAGTTATCAGATAGAAGCATTTTTAATGAGATAATACAATTATTACTAGCCTAATGATTTTTTTTTGATCAATCGAAAATGAAAACTTAAGACTTACATAACTGTTTCCCTTTTTCATACGAGACACATTCGTTAATCTAATATATGAAAAAAATATTTTGAATTAATGAAAACAAGGAGGTACGGACCTTAAGGACGTTCCACAGTTATGTTTGTGCGCATCATGATCTGCGCATTGTTTACACTCGCGCGCTGATGTCACAATGGATGCACAGGTGATTAATTAGCTGCGGGTATGAGCTGATTTTCTCATCTTCTGCACTTTAACTGCAGATCCGATGCGTTATTTCATGAAGCTAAAAAATGGAATCATTCCATGGACCATTAAAAAACAATTATCTACAATTTCAAAATACTTTACTCTACAGTGCTGCCAAGAATCACGAGTACTGCCCCGAGTTTGAATAAATGGTAGAGTGGTTTTGATTTTTTCTTCACATAAATACAAAGCATTCGCCGGCGCATTTCTGGTGTTTTAAAAAGCACATTTGCTCTAATAATATGCTAATAGTTTTATAAAAAAGCACATGAACCCCTATTTTTTAATGTTTGTGCCTCTTAGGTGTTCCTTCCTCTACAACTCTGCAAATTTTGGTGAAAATGACATGGATTTTGAATTAAGTGCAGCTTTTATTGTATTTTTTGTAGTTTGTTATTGAAATTTAACATTTTTTAGATTGGGATTTTATCTTTTACGCCATTTTTGAGAACTGACAGTGCTGTTAAACTTAAAAGTGCAAACAAATAGCACTATAAATAGATTCTCCATTGTAGTAATCTTTGGCGGTCTAAAAATGTCAAATTCTTTTGGATGCCCAATTCCTAAGAACATCAATTTGGGTGAACTTTGAAGCTCTATAGCAAAAAAATCAAGCACATGGACCTATGTTAATTTTTGCATATTTTGTGTGTGAGGGTGTGTGTGCGTGTGTATGTGGATGGGTGGGCATCTCTAAATAAAACAGGTTGTAAGCAAATAACGAGATGAAGATATCAAATTTCATTACCGAAAACCCGTCACCACTAATTGATCCCTCCAAGCATCCAACCGCACACTAACATAACCACGCATACACTCCGTACCCAAACACCCACACATAATTCAACAACATTACTTCTCTATATATTCACGTCTCTGCGTATTGTTACTGACATTATTCAACATTTGAAAAAGTAATGTGTTCATATCTTCTTCTGATAGCAAAATAACCCAAACTACCTTCCTGGTAAGTCTGTTTTGGTATCTATCCCGTCTGTACCCCATTAAGAATATGGTTACCGAAGATTTTTTGATACTTGATTGCAACTCATATTTTGATTAATAAACGTTTACCAATTATACACCACCAATGCCATTGTAGTACATACTTAATGACTATAATGATAGGAATAACGTTTTATTTACCCAGGGTAGCCACTTTAGTCTGAAAAAACTGCTCTCGAATCTGAATGATGGGCTCCTAGCCAGAAGGCAAATGTCTTGATTTCATAAGTCGTTGGTATGACTCGGCTGGGGATCGAACCCACGACCTCCCGTTCATGAGGCGGACGCTCTACCACTGAGCCACGATGCCCGGTTGATTTGATCGGATTTGTTTTATGTGATTTATATGATCTGATTTACATATTTTATTTCAAAATCTTTCTTTAAAACACTTATTAAAGACTATCATTACATAGATTCGAATCTAATTCGAATGGACTCGCATGATATAATTTGATTGGCATTTAATTTGAGCCCTTCCACAATTATAATTCATCAAAGCTATGGTGAATTTATATGGATTCATGTCATGTGAGATATGGATAGACCATGATGTTAGATGTGGTAATTTTTTTTTGAGAATATTTCCAGTCATATCTCGAAATTAGCAGTTGTTATCGGTATCAAACATTGTAATACCTCATAAAATTAATACCTCACAAAATAAACTCGAAATTAAATGAAATGAAAAGTGGAGCAAAACCGTGAGATGATTATTGACAACAGGGTGGGATAAAGATAGGGAGAGAGAGAAGGAAAGAGAGGAATACTGATCAGAAGCACACACACAGACACCCTCCCACACATTCGCGTTGAGAAACCAAATACACACACACCCACGCGCGCGTATCCTCACCCACAAACACACACCCTCACACACCGATAGAGAGACCATGAAGGTCCATGCAGAGAGAGAGCGAGAGAGAGAGAGTGCGTTTATGTATCAATGAGGATATGATGCATCAACGAGAGATAACAAAGAGATAATAGTAGAGAGTGCAAGAGCACTGTAGAAAAAAAAATGAGAGTCCCTCATAATTCTGTTAAATGGCAGGTAATCAACGCGTCTAATTTCCTCTAGGGGGCAGTCTACTCCCACCCGTCTGATATGGCCAAGAATCAAGGAGTATAACGTGAAGCTTGCCAGAAGCATTTTGATTAGCTTATCTAAACTTCAATGTTATTCGTGAAAATACTCTTGTGTATGCATCGACTCTCGTTACATGTTTCTTCTTTCCTTGACCCCCTTTCAGCATCTGTCGATCTATCATCCAACATCGCGGGCATGGTCCCTTTGTGACCGGGTGTGTGGGATGTTCAATATTGTTTTCAACGTGCTCATGTGTAATAAGGGATATCTTTGCTTTAATTTGTGTACCCCTGGTAACTATTAAAGCGCAGGTTTCTAAGAGAGTATCATAGACCGTCAAGGGTTGGTTAATTGGTTAAATGTTAGTAATAGCAGTTGGTTAAATTACTTTATTTATTTATTTATATATAAATATATATATATACATATATATTCATATATATAATTTTTAGCAACATGCGCCATGCGTATACGCTGAGCAGAATGACCTGGAATTGGTTTTTGTCGATATTTTTTTGACAATTTAAGTAAACGCATGATTTATGTGTTCTTTCTTGTTTTGTTTGTTTTTTAATCCTCTCTAAATGTCTTTTATTTAATTGATTGGTAAATTTTTCCAACTTCTTAAAACAAATTGACTCGACTTTGCTCCCTGATGATCACAAGTCTATTTGGTACAGCTAGCAAAAAACTAAATCTTACGTCATTTTTACATTTAGTCTTTCATTTGGTAAAAATCTTATTTCACTTATTTATTTCAAAAAATATTTTTCATTGGTTAAAATAACCTACTTATCAATTATAGTAATTTTTATTTTATTTCAGTTTTCGGGGTGAATTGTTCCTCGTTTGGATACACCCCCCCCCTCCACGTCACTGATATCAATCTCTCGACATTGACTTACATTCCAGATAGATTATTCCACAAAGGATTGACGTTGGCAAACGTTTTATAAAACACGTCAATGGCGGCCTTTTTAACAATAAAAGGCATTTTCATATTTTTGATTAACAGGATGATGATTAACAATACCAATGATGAATAATAAATAATATAAAATAAATAAATTTGAAAAACAAGGTCAAATGCCCTGCCCCCAATAAAGATTAAATCTTTCTTAAATACAAAGATATAAAATTTTGATCTGTGTTGTGTTTAACATTGGTTAAAAAACCCGAAAGCCTGTAAAAAAATATTTCCTCGGGAGTCTCTTTCGTAATACATGTTCATTTTGATTAAATGGACAAGATATTTCCTGCCACTTCCGTTCATTTACAGTAAAAGGGATATTTGTTTTGTATATCTGTTTTGTGTTAATTTGTATGTTTGTTTTGGACAAAATATTGGCGAATGCCAGTGGTGTTCTAATAATAAATTCAATTAAATTCACTTCACTTAAATGAATGGCGCTTGTTCTCCAGGAAAATTGATACCCCCCTCAAAAAAAACTATTTTTTTAATATAAATCCCAAATAAAGACACTTTTGTTCGTTTTGATTTAATTATTTTCTTTCTTTCTCTCTCTCTCTTGGGGGATTTGGGATGCAATTTTAAAGGGTGTGTCCGCCCCACATACATGTATAGTTATATTTCGTAACACCGTGAAGTCATGTTATGAATCGAAAAACGCATACCCCTCATGATTTTAAAATATATCGTCAAATGAATTTGGTTCTGGGGAAAATAATAAACGTTGCTACCAGCTGACAAGCATAATTTCTGGTAATTTAACTCGTACTTATATGTTTTTTACTCGTATACGATAAGATCTTTTTGCAGGATCTTCTGCATTTATTGGATTTGATATACAAAATAATTTAACAATAAATAAGCATAACAATAACGTGGCATAACGTATATATTACTACAAAGTGTGAATTTTATATTCACAGAGTTAGACATAAATACAGTGTGGCAAGCACAACTTACTAAGGAAAATGCAGTGGCGAACTATATAAGCAAGTGCTTGAAGCATAGTAGCTAACAAAATAGATAAATAACACCCTCGCAAGTCGCAACAGTCAATTGATTGTGTTATCTCTTGTAAACGGCCTTCAGATTGAATGGGTTGTCTGCAAACACCATCAATTTGTTTTTCTATTCATAATTGAAATTGTATTGCAGTTCCCAGGTGAAAATGACGTGTTTTAAGGTTAAAGGAAGAAGAAAAGCTGCAAGGCTGAAGCCTGCTTTCGTGATTAAATTCATCCTCCTCGACAACACGTTTCTCAAAAGCACGGTTTCATTAACTAGCATTGGTATTCAGAATGTTTTCATTTCCTGTTTTCATTTCCCGGTTTTTATGCATGAATACAAAGCGAGGTACGCGAAAAAAAAATTATTGCAAGGTATTTGACTTGATCATTATCACCAACGTGTTTCCGTCCCCATAAGTTTCCTTCTTTATTTTTTACGATAAGGACATATAAATGTGGCATGAAAGGGGATATAAATTGATTTGTGAAAGGATAATCCGACAGGGATTATAATCGCTTGTCGTCTCCACTAATGAGATCCTAATTGATATCTATTTCATACGGTGCTTATTCCTTTGAAGCAGCGAGTAAAATGCCACTACCGGGATTTCGAAGAAGCAAGGGCACTACCGCCTACGCTGATTGCAATTTGCCAGAAGGTGTTAGATGCTGAAAAGCCAGGATATTAACCGGGGCAAGAAAAGTACCTATCCGTGTTCCCGACGAAGCAGTTTTGCTCCTTAAGGGAAGAAAGTAATGAACTCAAAGTAAAAAAAAAAAAACGAAATGCAGGGAAGCTTATTAGCACTGTGTTCCTTGAGAATGTTTTTTTTTCAATAATTAAGGAGCGACCTTCGGTGGCAAGTAACGAGTTTTTTGCAATTGCAACGGAACGGATTCTACAACATGGCAAATCTATTGAAAATATGCGTCAAGTCACTGCTTAGAGAGAGGTCTTTGTCGAAAATTGTAAACCGGGAGAGCAGATCGCCCTCAGATTTCGAGCTGACTGAAAATTGCAATTATGTCGTTTGCCCGTAGAGTAGGACAACAATGCTGTTTTGATTCATTGATTTCCGACAAAGGATGCTTAGTCATGAAGGGGCATTTGACAATAGATTCTCTACGTTCCAGAAAGCGTCTACCTAGTGGTTGCACCCCCTCCAACGAGTCTTGTATCATGCTACGGTCATACCGGTGAAACCAAATCCGGGGGGACAATTCATGTTATTTACTATGACAGATTTGAAGAGGGTTTTGTTGGGGTTGATTGTAGCATGATTCATTGTCTAGATAATATATCCTTACCGTCATCATGAGCAAAGTCATCAACGTTTTCCTCTTTAACATCTCTATCACGTCATCATGATAACCGTTATCATTATCGAGTTTTCACATCCAGACGTTTTCTGGAACGTTGAGAATCTATTGTTATTCATGACAAAATGAGAAGATATAGAAACGGGGGGGGGGGGGAGAATAACGGAAGAAAAAAATTTTAGTGAAGCTGCCGGGGGGGGGGGGGCACCCTTTCGATGTTCATCTCAGGGGCGCCAAACATCATGAACATGGAGGAGTCAATTTGAACTTGAGTTTGGGACTCATTTGCTGTATGTTTTAGTGAGATGCGATTTTCAAAATAATCTTTCAAAAAATATTTAGAATAAAATGTATTGTCGGAAGATTTTTTTTTCGGTAGATGCTTCGTTTCAAAAAAGATAAATAAGTTTGAATAAAGTCACTTTAATTTTCCAAATATGTTTGGTATGTAACGCATCATCGCATTGGTATCGCGTATTTATCAGTGAGACGGTACATTGAATATAATATGTGCGTTAGCAATTTGACCCGACACTTGCTCCTGCGACATTTCCTCCTTTGGTCTTAATATATCAGAGGGCATAGGGGTAAAGTTAAGATTGTGATAGACTTTTTGGTTCAGTAAATGTTAAAATAATGATGAGGGTTTGTCTAGTTTTGGATGATATATTTTCTGTTTAATTTCCATCGGAGCAATTGTCGCCGGAGCAAATGCAATGGAACCGGTCAGACATAACTTTCTGTGAAACGCTCCCCTCCCCCTGATCCCCTCATTTCATTTAATCTGTATTTCTTAATCCCTCATCCACAATGCATCAACATAATCCTATCCCGCTAATGGTTCTGTCAGATTGTCTTACTGATAGACAGAGTAGCAGCTTATATAAAGCACAAACAATCATGTTTTCAATCAAGTTAAGCTCTCACTAATCCCATAGTTACCTAACTGTCCCCATTTAAAGATAAACTCAGGTACTGGTAACAGTCCCCCCCCCCTCCCATCATAAGTGTGTGAAATCATACATGTACAACAGCTTTGGCTGTATGTTCACAGAACTGAACAAAACTTACATATAATTATAAATAAATGTTAACAATAATATATAGATAATCATAAATAATCGCAAAAAATAATCACAGATAATAATGATAATAAATAATCATCATCATAATAAATGATAATCATAAATAGATAATTATAAATAATCATGAATAAATAAAAAAAATGAATGATGTCTGCCAGACGACTTATTAGGAAAATGTGAAATCAGACAGTGTGAGCAAATAAAAAAAAATTTCGGAGAAAAGCCCATCCATTCATTGTGTATATAGTCTGTTTCATGCCTGTATAAGCTACTCCAGGAAAGAAAACACGTGAAAATGAAATGAATTCAATAAATATTTCAAGTAAGCCTGAATTATTTTAGTTAATTGTTGTTGTTCTAAATAAGCATTCTGGTGAGTGATAAACACTTATTAAAACTTATTCACATAATTATAGTTTAAATTTAGAATCTGTGCTCGTAACTTAGTATCTTAATTATAAAGGAAATAAAGCCGATTATACATTGTAATTTCCTTATAGTGAGAAACTAATTATGAACACATATTCCAAATGTCAGCGATGTATAATGCTTAAATACCTTGTAATTGTTGGCAAATGTAAGTGATGAAAATATAACAACTTCCATTACAATGTCATATTGTCCCGGCACCGCGTTTTGGCTGATTTATAACACGATTTACCATGAACTTCTTAATCCATTCGAGAATCGTTTGTATATAGCTTACTTCCATTAGAATGGAAATGGGATCTTAGCCTTTAGGCATTGAATGGCTCTCGTTGTCAAGTGAAGAATAAGACGAGTTTAAAAGTAGAAGAGTATTATTGTCCATACAACAAAGAGAAAGTTATGGATTTTTCTAGCACTCACTTGAATTAGAAAAGTAGAAGAGTATTATTGTCCATACAACAAAGAGAAAGTTATGGATTTTTCTAGCACTCACTTGAATTAGACGAGCAACTGTTGGTATATAGACAGCACTTATCTAACTGAAACTAATAATGCAGATATTCATTTTTAAAAAAATTGTTCACGTGATTGTCTAATCATAATAGGGTCTATTATTCCTACGTTTATTTGGAAGAATCATTAGAAAATCCAATCGCACAATTTAAATGGCTTATATCGGTTAACTTTTCCATTTACTATGTTTCGTAAAATAATGCTAGATAGCTTGTTGTTTACACCCCGAACAGGTGTGAGAAAGAAAATCTAAAGACGGTCAGGTTCAAAATCGTTCGGTGCTCTCACATTAAATGTTAATCACCGAGGCAAACAAGATAGCACTCCATCATAAAGCAACAATTTCAATAACACCACCGACTCCGGAGCGATCAAATCTATAACACTATTTCGAATGGCATTTCAATTGATCGGTTTGGATCCGGTTTCGTAGGTGTGACCGAGCACAATGAAGGATCTCGCCTCAGAAGGATATACGTTGATTCTCGACTGTACTTGTAACTTTAGAAAGTCATAACGCCATCTCACAATGGAAGGTGTCGGAACAAAGGTCAGGATAAGCGTCTTAATTTCTATTAGATATCAACAAGACGAGTTAGCCAACCAGTCACATCCCGTGAGTACAAACAAGCTCACATACCTTGACTACGCTTTTAGATCGTCAAAGCTGCCAACGCCACCAGAAGACAGAAAGACAAACCATGGATCTCACCCCAAGAATGCAAGATATTGGGACAAAGTTCAATATCAGTCACTTTTCTTTACTTCCTCTAATAGTGGTACTAACAAACAGAACAACACGTGGATGCAAACCATAACTATCTGACTATTGGGGAAGAAACGGGAGAAATCAAACTCACGAATCATAATGAATACTAAAATTTTCTACCATGATAAAAACTAGTGGTCCCTAAATCGACCCCTGGGGAACGACACATTGATAGAATTCTGTGGGCGAAAAGGTTGGGGTAAAACGTATCTCAAGAAAGTTGTTAATATTTTTTAAAGAAATTATATCCTTTTAGTTTGTCATTGTCCATCCATTATTTCTTGTTATTTCTCACTTTTAACCCATGAGCCTAAGGAGAGAAATAATGAGCATGAGCCGAAGCACGCGACCTCTATCATCTAGATTTAAATGATCATAATTACAATATGTTTTAGGGTAAGGAGTGGTTGGGTAAGCTTTGTTATCAATTACTCATTCATTTCAGTTTTCTTTTGCCAGGGTAGCCCCCTTAGTTACGTAAACTGATTTACAAGAGGGCCCTGTGTTCAAGAACTAATATTAGTAAATTCATGCCAGGGGAGGATTAAAGATTCTTCCAAGGGGGGGGGGGACGTTTTTCCGATGAAAATTTGACAAGCAAAAAAAAAAAGGTTAACACCAAAAATGAAATGAAGGTCTTTTCGTCCACGAAAAAATTGACATGCAAAATAAAAAAGGTCCTCACTTGTGACAGTCTATGAATAACATATTCCCATTAAAGATGTATGCTGTGACTTTCAAAGAGGAGGGGGCACGCTTGTGTAAGAACGGAATATTTACATTGTAAATTTTGATTATGGCTCTAAGGGAAGGGGGACATGGGCCGGATGTGCCCCCTTGATCCGCCACTGATTCTATTCATGCTATGGGATGTTTCCCTCTTAAAAAAATAATTCGCATTGTCTTCAAAAACGTAAATCATAAACATGGTGTACACCCGGTCCAATCAGTAAAAGTGAACGGTCTCCCACACGAAAGACAAGGTAATTGTATTCATTTACTTTTTTTAGAAAAAAAACAACTTTACTACATTCTCTGTATCAAGTGTTTGGGATGTGCGTAATTTCTTTTCAGGTAACAGGACATTCCACTTCGCAGATCTGGTGCCTGTTTCATGAAACCTGTTATATAGTAACATATTTGCAATAACAGTTAAAAGCTACTGAAATCCTTCAATCTGATTGGCTGATAGTAAATTTGTTATAGAGATTGTGCAATTGTTATTATAAGAAGTCTTTATGAAATAGGACCCTGTTGTCAAAAGCCTTTCATAACAAAGCAGCCTTTGTCGAAAATCGGTGCAGCAGTGTCGTCCTCTGGACAAACGGCATATTTTGCACATTTTTTGCCCGGTCCGAATCTTAAGACAATGTGCTGTCCTGGTCAACCAACACAATGACCTCTAATGATCTGCCCATCGTGAATTCACGGGCATTTTCAATAGATTCTCAACGTTGCAGAATTCGTCAGCGAAGAAGTTTATGATAAAATACGCTATATATAATCACACTGGTGAAGTGCAGTGTGCAAGTGTACAGAGTCTGATAAATTCTTACAGCGTAATGCATTGGCATTTTAAGCAATTTGCATTTAAATCGACGGATCAAGAGGATTTTGGAATTTATATCAAACTTTAGGCTTGCAGGATGTTTGGGGGTGCCGTAAACTATTTTTCTTCAAATATTGACAATATTGACAGGTGCACCTGCCATCCCATGTGACTTTTTAAAATAAACAGGAAAAAAATGAAATGAAATGCACCAATTTCTAGGAGTAAATGAATTACATGTGCAATAAGCATATAAATTCGTCGTTTACGATGCAAATTTTCTTCAAATGAATCTTTACACGTGGAATTGCATGTTGCAAAACACGTGCTTTCTTCTCCTGCTGTCAAAGAATTGCTATTCAAGTATTCAAATTAGCATTTTAAACGATAGATTACTAAATAAAATGTATATGTTTTTAAATCCGCCTATAAATCCCTCTGAACTCAATTTTGCTCGACATATCAAGCACTTTTTACAAACACATATCAACATTTGTTATTTATACTCTACTGTAACCGGGTCCTTTTGTGTTTGATTTCTTTTGCTAGAAATAACAACTTCTGTTCATACTCGTTTAAAAATACAGTCAAATTCTCAACATATGTCTCCATTTCTAGAGGGAAATAAAACATTCAAGATTGACTTCTATCAGCAAATGATTCAAATTAAAAATAATTCAAAATCCTCTAAATATGTTATTTTTCTTTATCTTCTTCAATAGAAATTCCTTTAGTTTGTTAGTAAGTTTTGCACCCCTCAATATTCCATCCAGGGAACTTTTAATACACCCTGCCCCTACATAACGTATACACTACGCAATTATGGGACATCATTATCTTTTTGGACATAAACTGCGTTCGCAGGGGGAGGGTTACTACAGGGGTTCAACCCTCTTCCTTTTTTGATACCCATCCCCCCCCCCCAATAAAAAGAGCTATTTTTTCTTCTTTTTTTTGCTTGTACATTTTTTGCGTTACGAAACGACGTAAAATTTGTGGCGGAGATCCTTTTTTTTGCTTGTCAACATTTCATTCGGCTTGACCCCTCCCTTCAAAAATCCTGCGTACGTTACTGATAACTTGGCTCCTACCTCTCACATGATTTACCTCAATGAAAGGAAATGATCACAGTAAATTAAGAACAATTATTGAGTGGCCCTATTTTCAATTTTGATTGAATTCGTTTAACTTTCCACTTTTGCTTAAACAAATGTAATATTTTGCTTGATTCTTGGGACATGTATGTTGGCATATTTCTTGTACACTATTCAAGCCCTAGAAGTATTTGAATGTCAAACGCTCCAACTCTCTTGACTCACCCAACTCCAAACAAAGTTTTTAATTTGATCTATGAGTTTATGGCAGTTCCTGTATCTAATACGCTGTGTCAAAGACGGATAATTAGTTTACAAGTGAAAGCCTCTACCTGTTACCATACATTAAGTCTTTCCTCGTGAGTTGCAATCTTGCAAGATGAAAACATTTAAGAATAATAATGAGATCTTGTGTGGTCGCCAATAGATGCATGTACGTACTAGGTAATCCCATAAAGACTAATACTTCAGAGAGGAATGATAATACACGTGAGCATGGTGAGTGAGGAATAATAAGTGGCATATACCGTGGGTCATGGCATGGGGACGGGGGCACCAGCAAAAATTTTGAGTCACTTAGTGAGCGCGCGAAGCGCACTCGGTTGCCAGGTATACTGACCTAAACGGATATATATCTCACTGATCAAATAATGCGAGAGCGAGGTGATAAATTTTGATATTCAGACCCAAAAAGTAGCATTAAAAGCATAGTTTTGCAATCATAATACGTACCTGTCTCACTAAACAAACAATACGAACGCGAAGCGCGAGCTGAACTTTTTTTTTCTATATATCGACCCCAAACGGAGGCAGTTTAAGGACTATATTTTAGGAATCCATTAAGAGTGTATATATATCTCACCATAGTCATCTAATACGAGTGCCAAGCGCTTGCTGATTTTGTTAGAATTACTTTTAAACACATGAAGCACTAGTAGTAATTTTAATCGTTATTATCACATGGGCCGCGGAAAGTGGGGGGAGGGGCTGACCATGCAAAAAATCACAATCCTATGGTCATTTTTACGTTTTTGTACACTGTTTTGAAAAAGAGGAAGTGGGGAGCTGAAGCCGCCAGACCCCCCCCCCCCCCGGCTTCCGCGGCCCCTGTATCATATACATTTCACTAATCGAACATTGCAAGCGTGAGGTGAAAAATTAGGAAATTCAGATCTGAAAAGGGGCATTCTAAGGCTTGTTTGTATGAATTCACTTAAAGATCATAAGTATTTCACTAACCAAATAATGCGAGCGCGAAGCGCGATCAAAAATTAATTGATATTCAGATCAGAAAAGGGACATTTTAAGAACTGAATTTTGGGAATCAGATATATCTAACCAATCCATTAATGCAAACGTAAGCACGGACAGGAAATGTTTTATATTAAGACCTTAAAATAGGGCTATCACTTTAAGTAGTCATTAAAAAGAACCATATGTCAGTACATAAAACTCAAATTGCGAAGAAATATATTTGGTGTGTATTTACTTGAAAACGGGAGGTTTTAGTACAAAAGGATTATATATATCCTTAAACAGTCAATGCGAGTACCAGGAACAATGAAAACATAGGCCCTGAGTATATTATGTTTCATGTATATTATGTTTCATGTAAATATGTAATATAAGATATAACATAATTATAATGTAACACTATAATGAACAATAATTTCTTCTATCTCACTACGTTTCTCTTCCTCTCCCCCTCTTTTTCTCCTCCCCTTTTTTGCCAGCCATAGAGGGGGGGGGGCACGTGCCCCCATGCCGCCTGTAGTTACGCCACTGGGAATAATTGATATTACAATATCGATTTTTGAAACGCCATACTGAACTAATTAGATTAACATGCTGTATTTCAGCGTGTCATTCATTCATGCAAAAAAATTGCTTTCTATTTTCACATACACACATATCCATTCATACACACTTTTTAATACAAGAATTACACGTTGGTATAAACAATGCATTAATGTCTTTTAATTGATTTTGTGGACCAATGCAGGGCATGCAGTGCTATGCTGGGGATCGAACCTCAGAGTTCTCTTATGTGTGGCGTCTTAATGAACCACGCTGTCACGGCACCTACACTCGCACCCTCATCGACTCCGTTGTACCAACATCACTTAAAAAAAAACAAGTTCACACCTAGTTACCAGTAATGCACATTTATTTGAAAGCAAGATAAAAGAGCACTGTGGATTAAATGCCTTGCTCACGGACATGAGCTGCCGCGGCCGGTGATCGAACCCCGGACTTTTTTCATGTATAGCCAGGCGCCTTAGACCACTCGGCCACGACACCTACACACACCCTCACACACTACCACCCACACGCCGCACACTTTCTTTTTTTGATGATTTTTTTTTTAAGTGTTCTTCGTCAATTATATACAAATGTTACAACATATCATACATAATCAATAAACATATGAATGTCCAATTATTCACATTTTCTTTCATTGAATTAGCTAGAAAATAGAGCAATTATAAATTTTCAGGAAACTATCTTACATCAAGTCCTTAAAAGATCATTCCTATATACATGTTTTTCTTCCTTGTTTTCATTATACAGATTCGTTAATTTTTATTTTTCAAACCACCAGTTAAAAAAAAAGCAAATTGAAGGAGATACTCAATAACCACACACCTATACACAAATTATCTCACTCTGTGTCTTACAATCTCTCACACACACAACACATACACTCACATACGCAAACACACACCCCCACGCACGCGAAAACAATCGAATAATATAATAGTGTTTTTATTTTAGAATACAAAAATTAACATAAAAAATCATACCTGCTACGTTCAACCTGTCAATTGATTATATTGGACTGAGATACTTTAAAAAGACAACAGCATCATGATAATAATCCAAAAACCTCAGAACTTCGGGCTGGAAGCACCACTTTCGTCATAAAAAATTAAAAGCCCTAATCAAAAGAAAATAGTGCGTAATTGTTTGGATTGTAAAAAGCACATCTTTGAAAACGTGAGGGCTACTCTATCGATAAACATCTCTATCATGTCTATGGCGTCATGATGTCAAATTTACTATCTCACAAAGCACGTGTAGTCCCATGCAGTCTTTGTGGCGTTCCTATTTGACAACAAAGGTTATTCACAAAGAAGTGAATAATTATTAATATTCTAAAGGGAATCGTTTTATTTTCTAATTCCCCGAAGTAGATCGGTCTTATCCTGAAGAACTTACAACAAAATTTTCAAATACTATATTTCGCTATAGAATCTAAGCACAGAGTGCTCCAAAGTTTGATTGGAAATATTTACTTACTAGATACACAAATTAATTATATTGATTCTCTACTTATAGTGTAGTGAATAATTTGTTTGTACCTTTGAGGAAACACATTTTCAAAATATTGAAAAGAAAAGTGGTATCGAACATAGCATGAATATAATAACGATAGTAATGATGATAAAGATATGAACAGTACTTGTAGTATGTATAAGTATGTAGATGATTGTTGTAAAGAAAAAAATTACAAGCCAATAATGTAATAATCTTTTTCATCTTTATCCTTCTCCTTCTTCGTCTTCTCTTTTTTTCCCTGTTTTTCCCTTCTTTTCACTTGTCACTCTTTTTATTTTGTTTTGAATAAAGGTGATATTAAAAAAAACATAATGAGAGGTTGTAGTTTATCTATCGTCGGTTTTGGGGATAATTTGATCTAGGTATTTTTTTAAAAATTTATTTCGAACATAGTTACGAAATACGTCACAAGATACCCATTATCTTGAATCTGGCCACAGAATGATAAAGCCTAAGAAATAAACGTTCAAGATTGCACCGTCGATGTGACTCGTGGACACGCCTTTTGGGGGTGTAACCTTGTACCCCTAGTAGATAACATTGTTATCGTTTACACCCAAAAATACTCGTATGAATCCTAATTGGTGA
Organism: Lytechinus variegatus; assembly: GCF_018143015.1. NCBI lineage: Eukaryota > Metazoa > Echinodermata > Echinoidea > Temnopleuroida > Toxopneustidae > Lytechinus > Lytechinus variegatus. Next base: position 73,327,375 of record NC_054742.1, read on the forward strand.
ATCTTCGCCTCTTTCAGGGTGCACAATTATCATTCTACGATAAACACGTTTTCACCTTGTTATGGTCATATGGTCCAGCTCTGTACCCCTAACAGCTAAGGTGCGTAACTTTGCTAAGTACACCCCTTATAAGGTGCATAAAATGAACATAATTGCATTCCTCGGAGGCATTGGGGTCCTTTATTAGGCAACCCCTATAATATCCAAATTTGAAATCCTATTTCACTATTTGCACCAAATTTCCTAGATTTAATATCCACCCTATCCACTGTGATAAAGCCGAACACTGGTATTAATTTTTAACCAAATCATTTGATTTTTTGTAATGATGGAATTAAGGATTTGAATTAAATTTTCAACATATTGCTTTCCATAGTTATTCAGGTCCCCGATGCTAAATTTTGTTGTGGCAACGTCCATGAAAACGGCGGTTGTGACCAAGACCATAAAATTATGACGGTATATCGATGATATTAATGGGCTTATCAAACGCGTAGGAGATGCAACACCCTTTCAACGACATTCTTTCAAGTTTCAAAACATCGCATTATCTCTTGCTCTCTCTTTCTCTCTATTTTTTTTTTTTTGGGGGGGGGGGCGTATAATTACACGGTGTCGTTTAAATGCAAAGAAAATGAGGTGCAACACTTCAAAGGAGCAAGATGGCGACCGTCCTCTATGATGATGTTTTATTACGTAAGAAATAGGGGGAAGAAGAAAGAGAAAGAAGCGAATACAAAAGAAATGTTTGGGTCTTGTAACAGTGTTTATACCCCGATCAATCTGGAGTAGTAGTAATAATAATAATAATCAGTTTTATATAGCACATAACACTTGATAAATATGTGATTATGCGCTTAAAGTGATTGGTTAACGATGGTTTGACTTTAAAAAAATCAGAGCTAGAAGGTCACACTTGTCACCTGTGTCTGTGATATGTTACAAAAATGAAGCCCAGAAAAAATTGCGTTCGAAAATAATTATTTAGTGCTTCAAAACTTGAAGTATAAAGTGACCGGAAACACCATCTTAATTTCATCCCATACACTTATGTGTACTATTTAAGCATCTAGAAGACGCCTATTTGCAAAATCGGGGTTTGCCTTGTAGTTTAAGCTTTTCATTCTCAATAATGATTGTTTTCAGGGTTTATTAGTTCTAATACATGCACTTGTACACATCTTTCATCTTGGTTTGAGAATTTTTTAAATCTGCTGCTCACAAAGTTAAAACAAAACCTTTAAAATGAAGTCATCATTAAATAGTCATTCACCCCTGATGAAATACCCTGGCCCTACCTCTGATGTAAGCAAGTGTCCTTTCCATCTATTTTGCACACCACAACTTTGTCGAAATTTGACCCAGCGCAGGAGTTTTCTGTAATGAAATAAAAATATTCTTTTGTTAATGTTTCAAATAAAGGACTATCAATATTAAGATATGGCAAGTATGGAGCTTTTTGAAAAAAACTGAAATCGATTGACAATGCGGAAGTGTTTCATTTTCTATATTTCTTTTTACCATCGGACCACAAATTTGAAAAGAAAAAACCCCAAACATCACCACTTTAATAGCATGGGTCTACGTGTGTAGAATATTAATCTTAATTTCATGACGCGAAAGAGAGGCTTATTTGGGGAGACCGGTCTGAACATCACGTTTTTAGACCGTGTTTTCGACAGTCAAAAGTTCTACCATTCTCTATTCAATTATATATTTTTTTTTCAAGATAAATATCTTTCTAAAAGTCACAACGCGATCATTATTGGGAGTCATCACGTTTTCAACGATGTGATTACGAAAAGAATATCATCTGTCTTTTTATTTCATCATGGCAACAGTGGTGCTTAAGCAATAAGCTTCAGACTGTGTGACGACAGAATGTAATTGATTGTTTCCACGATAGAAGCATTGAAAGATTGTGAGATCGATTTAGAAATCTACATTCACTGAATCTGTTGTTAATGTAATCATCAGAGATCTAAGCCCCACAAAATGATTTTTTTCGCATTGTAGTATATTGATAACAATATTCCGTTCTCAGTTGGTGCTTAACGACGCGATGTTTCTGAAGTGCTTTGCAGATTTTTTGTGGGAGTTGTTTATCCCGATCATCGGATCCGACTTGTTCGCATACTAAATATACACTTTCCACTCCTTGGGGAGCATTCGAACAAGAGTTTCCACACTCAACTGATATAGGCATGCTACCGGGTACACATTTAATAGTCTACAGGCACAAAGACTTGGTTTTCGCTATTCGCATAGTGCACTGTCTGAAGTAGTGAGACTAGATTCACTATGGACTGCTGCTGGCTCTTATCTGACACAGACAGAGAGAGTGGAGTATAGTCTTCACTCGAGACATGGTTTTTAGTCAAAGTGTCAAATTCGAGTCTGTGCTTGCAGACTACCAATTCAACACCTGCAAAAAAGAGTTGCAAAGTGTGGATTGACCCATTGGCGGCGGAAGCCAAAAAAAAAATAGGGAAGGGGGAACTATCAACATTTTTCGACAAGCAAAAAAATCAATCTAAAAAAATCAATCTAAAAAAAATCAATCTAAATTTTACCACCGGAATTTTTTTTTACAAGCCAAAAAAAAGTTATTAACAAAAATTTTGGGGAGTATCGTCCCCCACCTCAAATTTAGGGGGAGGGACAGATCCCCCGTCCCCCCGCTTCCGTCGCCTATGGATTGACCCCTTGCCGGAGGACTCAAGGCTGCGATGGGATTCGAACATAGAACCGTCTGATTTACAAGGCGAGGCCTAGGACTGCCACTGTCACAATATACATCAGTTTTTCCTTTCCAGAAGTTACATTTATTCTTGGGTCCGGCTCTGATCCAAGAGACAGGGCTATATCCCTTTTGGAAAAAATATAAATGAGCATCCCCATTTTAAAGTGTCGATTTTGTTTGCCTGATTTTATTTTGGGGACGCGTTTAGAGGGAACCCCCGTCGTTTTGACATTAAAAAAATGGCCGTTACAGCCATAAATGAAATGTTATCATCAACACAAAAATGAACATAATCAGATGGCGATGGTCATGGTGTAAAAAAAAGACACGGTCAGAGCATGAGATATATAATAGCTCTATGGTCAGAGATATATCTATAGTCTATAATCTATTTTGCAGTAAATTCATTTATAAGGGATCTGAATGAGTAGCCTACAATGGCTTGTGTACTGAAGGCCATCAAAATTTCAATCAGTGTCTGTGCCTGCAGACTAAGACCTATTTCTGTGAGGTCCATGATCGCAATAGCCCATATTATAAATTGAAATCATAAATGCAATAAATACATGTTATTTTTTTGAAGTAATGACTATTGGCTAAATTACTATATTTCTTATATAAAGAACAAAAATATCTAAATTAGGCGATATTTAGATACCCTTAATTCCTTCACAAAAATAATTATTTTTGAAAAAAAATACAGGGCACAAAATGTTTTTAATAAATCATTATTATTAATTTATTTATTTCATTTTGGTTTTGATAAATTACCGGTATTCATTCATTTAAAAAAAAATCTCTCTTCATTCATTGGTCGTACGTGTGCAGTATGAATGTCTCCTCTTTAGGTAAGCCTTTCTATTTTTCAATCCCGAACTGAATGTTTTTCTGTCTAATCAACGTTCTTACCCTGACAAATAACTTCTTCTTTTCTATTTATAAAAATGATTCAAATGTTAAAAAGTAACTTATGTCATTATTGCTAAAGAAACAAAACACGTCTAATGAGCGTAAACAAGGCCAGCGACTTTATAAAAAGAAAATTAAATCCAAGGAAGCGATGACAAGGATGGGCGATAATTTTACTTCAAAACAAGTGCATGGTTTTCCACGTGAGTATGGTGGAGCTGAAGGCTATTGTTCATAAAGATAAGCTTATGATATAGAAGATATCAATATTGATGCTAGTCGGGAGTTAGACACGTTTTTAACGATGTGCTCGGGCTGTTGTAAACACTGAAGGTTTTCTTTGAATATGGGCCATTTTGAATATTCAATTTGTTACAAGTCCGGAAGTAATTACCATTTTAAATTGAACCCTAACTTATTGAAATGCAAGCCACTGCGTGTTGGTCAGATATACTAAAAACTTTGAAAATGAAGAATACATATTTATATATATTGTATTTATGCTTTTGCTTATACCTTTCAATAATTGTTTTTTGGTAAATGTTGAATAAGACTTGCTTTGGATCGATCATCTCATCTCAGCGTCATCAATCCTTTGCTTGGGAAATTCATTTCAATAAAAGAATTAACATTAAATGCATGGTCTCTAAAATTTGTATTTTGTAGGCTAGGTCATACAACAAGTAGAGTTCAATGTAAAAAAAAAAACAGGTAAAAGTAACACTGGAAATACCATTTTAAAAAAGAGATGTTGAGTAAGAAGTTCTGACATTCTAAATTTCGACTTAACGTCAATACGATGATATCACTTATTTCAAATCAATCGAAAGTTCATTTCTCATGAACTCTGCAAGCACTAAAATAATTTCATTGTCATATCCTGCTACCATGGATGACAAAATTTCGGTATTATCAAGGAGCTACTATCCGTTAGTAGCTCCATTGTATGACACGTGTATTTTTGTTTGAACGTTCTATAGAGGGTCGGGTATTTCAAAGGAAGGGAATGATCGCTGCTTGTCATTGGCTTATACTTACGTAAATTTGGCATTGAGTGTTCTCCTACAAGGGCATATAGTACTATGATGATATCTATAAATATATATTTAATTTTCAAAAATTCATAAGTGCAGTCAAAGGGGTTTCTTTTGCAATCCTTGCTTTCTTTATGTTCTTCTTATAGATTTTAAAGGTGTTGGTTATCTTGACGAGCGGAAGGGTTACCGGTTCAATAACAAAGAGAGAAAGAGCCTTTAATTCCGTTTACATAGGGTTATAAAAGTTTGTTTTTCAGCAGATATTGCTTTACCTATATCTTTGATTCCGTGATCGAATTTCTCTCGACCCCTATGAAATTAAAGTTTAGAATAGAAACCAATCATGGCCATTATAAACCATTTTATCAAAGTTAAACGATTATTGAGATTAGGCCTATTCTCATAACTTGAAGGTAAAAATAATAATGAATTAACCTCCTTGATACAGCTCTTAGGTATACAGTGCGTCCCAGAAAAAACGAAACCGAGATTTAGCGATCATTTATCATTACTTAATCATAAATGAAATAGACAAATGACCTACCAATTTAAAGCTTAGAATCTCTTCTTTCATCTGCTGGTACTCAGATTATTTTTTATTCATGCATGAGTGAGCAAATACAATTTGAAGAAAGGATATCAAAAACTCATTTGGCGGGGGGTATCTGGGTTTCAAAAAGAAAACCACATTTTTGAAAAGTTCAGTATCTCCTCTTTAATTTGATACCTAAATTACAGAAAATGGTCAAGAAATAACAAAGTTCTGGTCATTTGAAATAAGGCTTGAATTTCAATAATTTTGAATGAAGAGGTTCTCCAGGCTGGCTTTCAAACTCACTCGACACTCCGTTTTGTTGACGATCAGCCATGCATTAAATCTTTTGTTCACCATCCGAAAGCTTCTTTGGGAAACCGGTGAAAACACGTTTATCTCGTGAAATTATGGAAATACAAGCCTTATTTCAAATGACCAGAACTTTTTTATTTCTTGACCATTTTCTGTAATTGAGGTACCAAATTAAAGAGCAGATATTGAACTTTTCAGAAATGTGGTTTTCTTTTTGAAACCCAGATACCCCCGCCAAATGAGTTTTTGGTATCCTTTCTTCAAATTGTTTTTGCTCACTCATGCGTGAATAAGAAATAACCTAAGTAATATCAGATGAAAGAGGGGATTCTAAGCTTTAAATTGGTAGGTCATTTGTCTATTCTTTTCATGATTAAGTTATGATAAATGATCGCTAAATCTCGGTTTCGTTTATTCTGGGACGCACTGTATAATAAATAGGTGGTATCGTCTACAAGGGATGCAATAATCTTCTTTCTTTCTGAAATTTTAATACAGAAATAATGATTTTTCTCTTTTTAGACCAAATTAATCCTTTGACGGCAAAACAGCCTGTTAAAACACGTGCAGGACAAAGGAAAACAACGCCAGGTAACATTGATTATGTTGCGAAAGAACAACAGAGAAGAGAGAGAGAGAGAGACATGGACAAAGCGATGAAAGAGCATTAGGAAAGGGAAAAACAGCGAAAAACAAGAGGATAGTTAACAAGTAAGATGTTCAAATCGATAGACTGTAAAAATAAATGTTTTGGAGGCGGAAGAAAAGATACAATAAATGACGAGAAGGTGGGAATAATAGCCTTAAAGAAGCAGATGGAAATAGAAAGAGATAGAGAGATAAGAGGAAGGGGAGAGAGAAAAGGAGGGGGGGGGAGAAAAAAAGAATGCACACCGTTTCACACGTGCATCGGAGACACAGAAACCAACACTGACCTTGTTTTCTCTGACATTTTATTTGAAAAGTAATCTGTTACTATGTATTTATATCGGTATAAATCCCGTTTGCCTTAAGTTATTCCGTGCGTCTGTCTTACGTTGTACTTGCGTATAGTGGACTCAGCGAGCCTTGCTAACTCCATGCTTGCAATCACTCTCGATCCGAGGCACGCCGAGCGCGGGATTAGGAAATGGTTTATCTGTCTATATTGTTTCCCAAACTGGGTCATTCTATAAGGTTGTAGACTGCACATTGAAGGCATTTAATGAGAGCAGAAATATAAGAGGCATAATCGATAGAGGTGAAATGTCTTCTTGAGCCTCAAACATAAGCGGTAATCACGAAGGGCAAAATGAACATTGGTTGATTTCATGTTCAGTGTTGACCTTTTTTGGTGTTGGCGTTAGGTCAAATTTTTTTACAAGATTATAACAACAAACATAAGATGAAGATGGACCCGAAAAGTCACTCACTAGTTGTTGAGATGTCAATAATGTGATCTGGATCAGTTTTACAATCCCAGAATAGGTTTTGGAGCTATAAAAATAGGGGAAGCAATCCAAATTTCAACACCAACACTAACACCAAGGCCAACACCGAACTTGAAATCACGCATTGCATGGTATTCATCCCCCCTAGCTCATCAGAGGGAGATGGTACCATTGCCTTATCGTCACACACCACCAGGGAGATGAAATCAGTCATAGCATTGTAGATTCAGCTCAAACATTATTCATGAAATACACAATCTCTCAATATTTCAAACCCAAATTCAGTTTGGAATTCAAATTTGAATAAAATCCATATTTCAAATTCAACTTCCATTCTCTCCCAACTAATTCCGTTTTTACAAAAATAATAGCAAGTTGCATACACTCTTAAAATAGTTGGGCAAAAAATGCCCTGGGCAACATACTGTCCACACAACTATTGGTTAAAATCTGCCCATATTGGGTAAGAAAAATCAATAATTGGGTATCATATTTGCTTAATTGGATAATAAACGACAGGAATATATGTATTTATCCATTACCAAACACAGTGGACAGTATGTAGTCACACATTTTAAGTGTTACCATGAGTTACCATTTACAATAAGACAGAGTCCAACGCTGAATACTTTTAAAAGAAAAATGAAATTTTTACTATTACATAGGTACCTTTAAATTGTAACAGTTTGATATTTTAAATAAGAATGTATGTGTGTGTGTGTTTGCTGGTGTTTGATTATGAATGGTGTATGTGTGCTGATGTGAATGTATGGGTGTTAGATTTAAATGTACTGTTTTCAATTCATTTTAATTTGCTATTCTTAATCAACAATTCAATTTTTAATCTTCTTATCTGTATGGAGATTGGCTTTTTATATAAGGCTCTGCCTTTCTGCCTCTCCTAATACTTTCATTTGTACATTTGTATTGTTTGTTTTTATATGTTTTCTTTATACTCCTTTATATGTGTGTATATATCTACATTGTTTATATGTTTTTTAATGAAAGTATTGAATAAATGAATAAATAAATAAATAAAATGAAGTGTACATATATGTAGGCTGCCCGTTCAGACCCTTAATTCGAGTGAAGGGTTTGTACAGTAGACTCCGTCCGCAGGTAGCGCAGTTTTCTCACTTGAATAACCGTGGGTAGATAAAAAAGAGAAATGCTCCAGCCAATCAGGTCAAGTACGCCTCACCAAGGGCGGATCCGGGATTAACATGAAAAAGGATGAGACTGTTTTTATATATCTTTTATTCAAGAGGAATAACGAGAAGCAAGGCCAACTCGCCACAGAGAAGCACCTCACACTTAACCATTAAAACTTATTTTGATTTTAAAATCAATTACAAATTTTGACCGAAACCCTGGGTCGTAATGTTTCAAATGTTTCGTAAAAATCAAATGATAGAAGGCTCTAAACAAAACTACATGGGTAATCAAAGTAATTCAGGACCCTCCCTCCGAGTGCATTTTGATTACAGTTAAAATGACTAACCTGGATAAGTAAAACGTTAATGATTGTTACCACGATACATATTGAACGGTATTAATGGTATTAACTAAGAACATTTGAGCGCAGGGATCAGAAACTCCATACAGACCCCCTATACTGATAGATGTACTATGCAAAATGTTACCATGGTTACGCGCGACGTGAAGAACGACTAGAATATGTGTACTAGAGTACCAGTGATTTCAATTTTACCAGGTAAAGTAGCATTTAGATCATCATCGATATTTTACTCAAGTAAGTAGCATTTAAATGTGGGGTTTAAAAGGGGATTCGACGAAGGATTTGTATTGGATTCTTGTTGACAGCTTGCCAGATGTGGGTGCCCGTTCAGGAAGATTGACTAAACAGACGAGAAAATAAAAAAGTTTTGCGCACAACCTTTACATCAGTACAAGAAGACCATAAAGTTAAATATGAAACCCACAGGCCGAAACACCTTGAAGATTGCCTGGTATAGCAACACTTAATTCATGCATGCAAGATGGATTCCAAACACCGAGCCTGAAGCAGAAAATCGTTAACTGCTAAAAATGATTGACAAAATGGGAGTTTAAAGCCATTCGTGAGACACTAATATTAATGCATTAGTTGCGTAACAGCCGTGTTATGTAGGGAGTGATACCTTACATCATGAACCATCTGCTCAAACGGTTGGTAACTTTTGTGATCATTTCTTAACAAAATAATTTCCATGGGGGAGGCGAACTAAAAGAGCATGAAATGTTTGAGATGTTAAAAAATAATGATTGACAAAATGGGGGTTTAAAGCCATTCGTGAGACACTAATGTTAATGCATTAGTTGAATGGACAATAAAAGGACATTCCAGTACAAAAAAAAGTTTATATCAGTGGATATGATCGTTTGGGACAAGAGCGAACTATGAACTGATCTACACTATGTTGTCTACACTTCCCTCGCTAATTGAGAGATATATTTATACTCCTCGAAAAAAAAAGATATTTTTGATGCATTCCATGCTTGGTATAATTATGTCAAACTTAACCGGTCTAAGTTAAACATATTTGAGAAATAGAATTCAATTGAAAAATTATAAATGGATGTTATGAAAAGATCTTGTAAAAGATTATTCACTTAGAAAGGTGAATAATTGGAATTTTTTCTAAGGCAACTGCAGATCAGATTAATTTTGCTGTCGAGATTTAATGAGAATTAATATTAGTTTGAACGTAAAGCATCGGATGGATTATTTGGGATTATAGATTATATTATATTCGAGTCTCACTTAATCAATAAATTACAGTAAACCCCTCATTTAGGCACACTATATCCTAAGCAACTTGAGAGAAGATACGTTGTCACGTATAAATGACATAGTATTTCAAGAGATTAATTGCTAGCTCTTTTTTTTCTACATAATAGCAACGCCGCTGAAATTCATGAGACACGTGAGTCGCGGAGAGAAATACAGTTTAAAAAACATGTGCTTTTACTGAACACACGTTTTCCGATGCTAACTTTGCCTTCGGAGGGGGGGGGGGGGGTGGATAAATGCACAAATTATCTAACATGTCAAAGTGATTATGAAACAGCCAATATCGGCCCAGTTTTTGCCAAGGGATTACTTTGACATCTTCATGATAAATTAGCCGGTAAGATATAATCGAGTTTAATAGCTCATCCATTAATGTAAAAGCTTTCATATGCGTGGGAAAAGGAGGGGGTAGTCATCTGCGCATGCGTTATTGCGTCTCAGAAGGGAAAGTGTCCACGCAAACATAATTAATCCTGTTTATCTAATTTTGTTTTTTTTAATAAGAAGATTTATATAATAAACATGTTTTTATTTCAGTGGAATATTTTCTTTTACAATAGTTAGAAGAGGGCTTTATGAAAACTGTAATACAATATGAACTCTATAGATGAATTATGATATTGAGAGGGTATTATCGAATATTTTTAAGATTACATTTGAATAGCAATCTTCAATTCTGATACCCTTTGTTTAAAAAAAATGAAGACTTCAACACTGTAAAACATTGGCCTAAAAAGGTCTCTGACCGTTAACAAGAGATATATTACACTCTAAAAAAGATTGAGTAAAAATCAACCCTAAATTGGGTAGAAAGGGAACAAGATTGTACTGTGTAAGTGCTTACCCATATTGGGCGAAATGCAAGTTTAAATGGAAAATTTCAACGCAACATTGTGTAAAATTTACAAAGTATTTGGTATCCTTTCATCCAGCAAACATACATGTTCCCATTTACCCAGATAATGGATAAACTTATTTTTATAGTGTAAGCGTTCAATAATATTTGTAGAAATTCATGGCACACCATATATATTCAATAAGTATTATCCAATTGTAAATGCATAAGCCTATCTCTTTATCATAATTTAACTTGGGACACACGACATAATGTCTCTGTGACATTTGATCCTGTCTCAATATCTCAAATTTCACAGGGTTCGAGAGAGGATTGTAACAGAGTTTTGGGTTCAGAATGTTGTTAAGATAAATATTAGGGTTTATTTAGTTTTGGAGGTTGGATTTATGGTCGGCTTAACGTGAAGATTTTCCGTCGCAGCAATAGTCGCCCGAGCAAATGTCACGAAACCTTAACTTGGTTATAATTAGCGCTTATCACTTACCTTATCAGAAGTTTCCAAGTGTCCTATTGATGCATCATACTTACACTGGTTTTAGCAGGACAGCAGTTTATGCGCTTCTACCTTTCGATGAATAAATTCCTGTCATCACATGTACCAATTTTCCTCGCTATATGGTTGAGCTAATATTTCCCCTCTAGATTGTATAAAATTTTATCAAGATTTGCTATTTCTGCTTTTGTTTTAACTGTATTATCATCCCCATTTTTCTTTTTTTTTACAGAAACCAATTTGAACCTCATATTTGATACGAATTTGAAAAATTACGATTTCCGACATCCACGCATGTGACTCTCCTTATCCTGTTGTTTATATATGTTGTTCACATGTTTGATTATACCGAATAAATAATGATAATAATAATAATATAAGAAATGAGTATTGATGGTGATGATGATAATAATAATAACAATTATAATAATGATTATAACAATTATAATAACAATAATAGTGATAACATGTTTTTAATTTTCTAACTTCAAAGAGATATGCAAAAAGTCAAGTTAATTATTGGGGAATTGGCAAAGATCATTATTTCAATACCTGCAGACACCGAATTATATTTCTGAATAATTTGAAGATTCAAATGTTGAAAATGTCCCTTAATAAATTTGATCGTCGTTGTTAGAGTATCATAACTTGGTGTCATCTTATTCAGTTAGGCCTGAATGATGATAAAGCGCGAACAGTCAAGGCTTAACCTTATGAGTTCATGAGCCGCATTAAAAATAAAATTGATATAAAGATTTAATAACCGAATCGGTTATAGCCATCAAGTGAAGAATTAAACTAAGATCATGTAATTATTTTTAAGAACTTGGACAAAGTTATTTTTCTTTACTTACTTTATTTCACTTTCGTTTCCTTAGCTTTACTTTTCTTTACTTACTTTGCTTTGCTTTCTTTTTATTTTATTACTTTGCTTAGCTTTCTTTTTATTTTATTACTTTGCTTCCTTTACTTTTATTTTCTTTACTTGACCTTACTTTACTTTGCTTTAATTCACTTACATACTTTACCTAACTTTTTTAAATTATTTTTTGCTTCACGTTACTTACTTTTACTTTAGTTTACTTTACTTTACGTTTCTTACTCCACCCTATTTTTTTTACTTTACTCTATATCACGATACTATTGGCATGTTTGCCTCTTCATCAATCATAGTTCCTTCTTTGCTAGTTTACGCGTCCCACAATCAAACTCCCAATTCCATCATTTCACAACACAAGGTTTTGTATAACCTGATAATGGATGTAAATTCCTCTTATGAAATATAGATCTGTTGCGGGGTAATCTTTAATTGAAATGATATATCAAGGAGCTTGTGATAAGATAATTAAACTACAGTAACTCGCTCATATCTGTCGGGACCCGCTTCGTATTTAAGCAACACTTCGCCGACGCTTTCTGCAACGTTCACAATCTATTGAAAGCGCCCGTCAAATCACATTGGGCAGATTTGAGGTCATTGTCGAAGGCTGGTGGACCGGGACAGCACATCGTCTTAAGGTCCGGATAGGGTAAACATTACAAATACGTCGTTTGTCAAGAGTCCAGGAAGACACAGCTGTTATGATTCACCTTGACTATGTAGACCACGACGCCCCCCACATGATGTCGGACACTGACAATTTGGGCATCTTGGGCTTATCACAGATAAAAACAAATCGAATCGGATCCATGTATTCCATTATTTTAAACCTAAAAACAGAAATAAATATGTTTAACGTGATCATTTTAAGAACAAAGAACATATTCTCTAATAGTAGAGGGGAGTGTTCAAGGCTGCTCAATTTATCACTTTCAAACCACGGATCGATGGTTTGAAAGAAAATTCTCTAAATTTGGCCTGACCAAGAGCTGACATGCGTCATCGGTAGATTGGTCATTTTGTAATCCCTCCAATTAGGGCTATACTTGTAAATCATTGAATCCGTGTGGTTGATATTACTACGAAGTGATGAAAACGGCTCATCATCGTTTCATTGTAGGTGATTTGAGAAAGTCAACGATCGATAGGGTTAAATCGATACCCTTCATTTGTCGTTAAATGCGCTGTAATAAGACGATCGATCGCGAGTGTAAATAAAGTGCTTTTCAATTCGCTATTTGTTGTGAGTAGTTACATGATTCATTTGTTCATAGAGTACAAAATATTTTTTTATCTATAGAATACTAGGAATCCTTCTTTATTATATACATGTAAGTAACCAACAACCAAAAATTGCATCAGAGATCAAAAGAATCTACATGTCACATTTCGATGCAGAATTAAACATTTTACTAAATTTACCTAATTCTAAAAACCTATGAATTCAATTGAGTTCATAGAACGATCGACGTAAAAGTGAACTTCATCACAACAATGAATCGTTGACCCCATAACTTAAATGATACACATAAATCACCCGATTTCTTATAAGGGTTTTTCCCTATTATGTGGTTATTAATTTTTCACGATGCAAAATGACGCACTAATAGTGAGATAGGTCAGAAAACGCAAACATCCCATATTTACAATGCCCACCGACTCTCGGTTTAGAAAGAACTAATGTTGATCCACTCTTGATGATTTTTTTTTCCATCAAAGGATTTATCCTATCAAATATTGATCACCCCTGCTAAATATCGTGAAGATTGTATGATCATTGAGGATAATACTTGAATAAGCTTCTCAGCCAATCAAAATTAAGGACATTTTCATATCAGACAACTTTTCAGATGACATTGATGAAAGGGGTCACCGTCTCTAAAGATACAAACAGTTAGAGTGTAGCCAGTTTTCACTGCTTTGAACATGTTGAAAGAGACTAACAAAATCCGGAGGCAAGGAATAAATTCCACCCTCTCAATTGGATTCTGATGCTAAAGAGGTCTTGAACCCTTGGCCTTTCTTTTTAGACCCTACCAATCCAGACTGCTGATCCATCTCACCGGAGACCCATACTCAAGCCAAGCTAACTGAAAATGGCTTTCAAATTCAGGTAACAAAATCCGGTCGGAAAGGACGTGAAAAAAAACAAAAACATGAAATCGCAGCGCAATACCACCACAAACCAGCAGCTTCAATATCACCACATCATCAAATCCTCAACTACTCGAATCTGCCTGATCTGACAAATTCTTGGTCCATATAATGCAACTTTCTGAGCAGTGTATAGCGTTGTTATACAGGCCCACTTGACTGACAATAACATTAATTCACAACTCAAATTGATTTATACCGCAATCAATGTGTTACCATTGTAGCGAAGCAAGTACTTTCCCATAAAAAAAATTCCAGTTTTTCTATACAACTAAAGTAATGGGCTAATTTCTTTCTAATATTACCTCGAATTTGTCAAAAGTTATATTTCATTTTGAACACACAGTGAGCGAAAGACTGAACATAATATTTGTTAGTTCAGCCCCACCTCCCCCCTCTTCTTCAATGGCACTGCACGGCACAGGTTTGTCTAAGGAAACAGTAATGATTACACAAAGAGGTATGGTAGAAACAGGAAAAGGAGTAAACAATTAATTTTTGAAATGTGGCTGGCGGTGTACCTCAATGACGTCAAGCAAGTATATTTGTTTACCACCATACACACTATAGGAATAAAGTAACAAGCAGGTTTTCTTTAAAAGTTTGATATGCACGATATTGGGAAGTACAAATAAAGACTCAATATTAATTCAGGTACGCCTTAGATTATATTCAAAATGTAAAAAATCCGATCGAGCCAGAAGAGCTATACATCAAACCTAGAATGAAGAGATGCTAGAAAACATAATACATTGTTACTACAGACCTATGATTGGAAGGAAGTGCGTCAACGCATGCCACTCACACGGCCGTGAGTGGTTGTGTGCATCGTATTGTGTGCACATGGTAAGTGAGTTGAACGTGCTTACAACTTACGATCTCCGTGCGATGGTCACGTCATCGTTCGGAGGCTGTACTTACACATAATACTCACATACGGTTTCCTTGCTCACTCGCAAATTGGAAGTGCGTAAGTGCGACGAACGATTACAGTAGTGGGCACGCGCGTCATCCTTACTGGGGTGATATAGCACGAGGACCGTAAACAGTGAAAGTTTTCATGCAGAAAAAGTACTACGTCTTGTCTGCGTGCTCCCAAATCCGTACGGAAGCGGAACTCACAATGTACGATTCCAAAAAGTTGGCCCACGTTTTTGCAAGTAGACCGCACGCACTTGCAAGTAAGGCCGGCTGGGACCATCGCTTTATCTGTTTCATTTGAAAAGGGAAAAATGAATAATAACGGCGCCTATACGGCGCCTTGCCGCCCGCTCTTAGTAGATACTTGTCGAAATTACGAGAACTTTCGCGGGAATTTTTCCAAGGTCGCAGGTAATTTGGCAATGTGAAAGCAACTCACGGGAACTTGGCGCGGCGCCGTGAATGGCTGCTGAGCTAGCGATTTCGAATCTCACACCTTGCTTGCTTATCAGACCGTATACTGCGCATGCTCGTAACTTCCAGGAACTTATCCCGAAGGGCATGTTTCGGGGCGGTGTGGGAATAGTAGAGGGTATTTTCTTGCCTGGAAAAGTTACCGAGGCGGTTTGAAACCACCTTCTGTCAGAAACTTTCCAAAGGGTATAAAATACCACAGTGCTACCCCTGGGATCGTGTGCTTCCCTGGGGAAGTTAATACGATATTTGGATTACCCATTACCTCTATTGTTCTTCTTTAGAAAATGAAATGTAAAAGTTGAAATGACAAATAAACGAAGCCTCCGTTGAAAGCATGGATTAAAGTCGTTCTTTGTCACGATGGGCGGGGGGAGCGGTCTCCATGGAAAATAAGAAATCGGGGATTTAAACCGTATTCATAAGTACGTCACTGCATCTTAAAAATGTACTGTAGGCATGACAATCAAACCTTACACGGGTATTATTCAAAGACTAAGATTTAAAGAGTAAAGAAAATTAAAAGCATAAGCAAAGTTCAAGCAAGATTTTGAGGATTATTGCGAATCTCTCCCTTTTTTTAATTATTTGTAAAATACCCACGACAAGATTCATCATTTTGGTCTCGAAAGTATGGTAATTTTTTATAATGATTTTTAAAATGTTTTTGGAAAGCTTAATATTGGCCACTTATTTCAACTATTGGTTGCGGCACCCACCCACCAACATTATTGAATTTCTCTCTTGCAGAGAATGCTGCTTTTGTCATCATGTTTTTATATGTTCAAGTGAATAATGTTAATACTTTGTGGAATGTGAGATGATAAAATCCAGTTAATATCAATAATCCTCACCTTTCAAAATGGCGAAACTATTATCGAAATGACAATGGTTGAAATGTGATAATTTCGGGAGGGTATTCCTACTCTTTATAATTGAACAACGTTAATGTGAAGATAAGGGCCTCGTCTTACAAAGAGTTACGATTGATCTGACCAATCTCAAGAATATGGAAATCTATCAATGTCATAATTTTTCTTCAGGAATTTTGCTCAATGTGCTTTGAAAACAAAGAGAAGCATACTGAATGTGTACAGAAAACAGTGCATGTGTGGATATACATGATTTCTAGAAAACATTTTGAACAAACTTGTAATTTTAGATGTTGATGTTGCTGGCTTTCCAAAGTTGCGATTGATCGGATCAATCGCAACTCTTTGTAAGACGGGGGTCCTGATTGACACGACAAGTCATGCAGGACTGAGCAATTTTTTAAGGGAAAAACACCGCGTGGAGCATTTGCTATGTCAAAATAAGAATACAAGAAGACGACACTGCTTTATTTATAGGCCGTGCTCACTGAACAATAATATGGTTGGAATTTGATGTAAATGATTTGTATGTTGATGGTTTATCAATAAAAACAATAAGAAAAAAAATATGGTTGCAAGTTATAAAAATAAATGTTAGTGAACAAAATGTGATGCAAGATCTCCAAAATAAACTTGATTTCATAACATCAATGCTGAAAAAAGAAAATCTTTCCAAATTCACTAACTGGCTTATAAATACGGTTACAAATAAAAAATCATTATTATTTTGTCTGATGATGGTTGTCCGTGGGGTAGACCGAACTGTCCTCACTCATGTCAGTGAAATTCCGGTACGGACAGGGGAGAAGGGGGAGGGGTGCTTGATTTTATCTGGATGGTATAGTCCAATAATTGGTAATCTTGGGTGCTTGTCCGGGGGGTGGGGGGGGTTAACTTTCATATGCGGTGATCGCTTGCCCTATATAGCTATCTGATGGAGGTGGGGTGGGGTGGGTTCGTAATCATATCATCTTGGTAGTGATCAGAAGTGTTTGCCGGGGGGGGGGTACTTATTTAATTAAAGATTATCATCATAGGCATTATACCCACGGGATATTGTCTAGCGGGGACGTGCTCCGACGCGATTCTTAGTATGTATTTTTAGTCTCTCTGGATTTCCTTTGTCTCTTACTGGCGGTTAATTTGATATAGAAATAAGTTTCTCAAGGAGCCTCACATTTGATATTTCCAACTTTAGATATAGCAATGAAGCTATTTCGAATATCTATTTATAATGACTCTTTATCATGTCGTGATGAATACATATTACGTTCTAAAAGTAGATTTTTTTTTACTTTAAGAACGGCAAAATTCAAGAACGCAAACTTAATTATAGATCTCTTGCAATTTAATTTTAGTTACCATGTAGGATATGAATGAAGGCAACATCAAACGGTGGAAAAATGAAGTTCGGTTAAAAAGAAGAAAAGAAAGAAACAAATGAACAGATAAACCTGAAAAATGAAATAAAAAATTCAGAAGTTTTTGATAAGTAAATAAGAAAGGAACGACAGATCTAAAGATTTAGATGATCTAAAGACACATCCCTAAAAGTTATTTTCAACAAAAATCGAGTGTATAAAGGTGACATTAAAAAAAAACAACTGATGGGATTGATTGTGATTGAGGGTGAAACACATTTCAGTCGCGCGGAATAAAACAGTGTGGAATTTATTCATCTTTAGGAAACACACCCAAATATCATAACTGTTTACAACGTTTGCAATCATGATGGTAATGATAATACGATAATTGTTTTATTATTATTAATAATATTTATATTAACAGCGAAAACACGATAATAATGATAATGATAATAATAATAGTAATAATGATAATGATAATAGTAATAACAATAATGATAACGATATTAAATAATGATGAGGATAATAATAATAATAATAGAAATAAGGATAGCACCACCACCAACAACAACAGAAACAGGGCATTGACTCGATTCCAGGAGAGAAATCAGTATTATTTGACGATATACTATCCATAAGCTTTGGACCGTCATCATCATAATTTAGTTTCGTCGTGATCATCATCATCGTCATCATCATCCAAACAAAAATCATAAAAAACATCGATATTGCCGTCGTCCTTGTTTTAAGCGCTTCTCTGTGTAAACAAGATGGTGATTAACCTTTTCGTCGAAAATTTGTGATTTGTTGTAAATATGTTTTCATTAGCAGTTTTCAATGATTAAACATGGCTTTCGTCATGGATGACGTCAGGCCAGTTCCATCTCCCTTAAAACATTCATTCTGTCCAGCATCATTCAGTCATTAAAAAGGTTGGTGACATCGTAATATCAATAGCTGGCCGAGATGATGGTGGAGTGGGGGCTAATATCGTTTGTATTTTTTTTTAACGAACGCAATTGGGAAATTCCACCTAATACAAATGTAGATGAAACAACCAAAATCCCCAGACAAGAATTTGACGGAGCGTTATCATTTGCGAGAGTCATTCTAAAACTATAAGAGAGGTCTATTACACCTCTTACGTCCGTTTTTTGTAAGTACCATAATGTTCTAAATTGCATATTGTCCTCTCACTTTATTTTTGAATTTTCTCTTTTTTTAATTTACTCGTTTGTCACGTTGTAAACAAAAGGAGAAAAACAAGTAAACAAAAATGAGATGGAAAGAAAAGGAAAGAAGGACAAAAATATCAAAAAGAGAGGTATAGTCGTCTAATCCTTGCTCCCTACCAATAGACCCTGGCGCCGCCCGTGATCACACTGTGACGAAATTCTTAGAAAATCTAGATTTTAATCATAAACTAAATAAACCCAGAGCGGTGAATAATTAAAAACTTAATTGGCATTATCATGTTTTAGAAAGATTGGGAAAAAACAGAAATGGAGAAATGAAATAATCCAGTAGAATAATGGATTTCGCACAAGTGAGAATTCGTAATGTATTGAAAAATAATATTGTTTCAGGGAAAGAATCAAGATGTAAATATGGTCCCCTGGGTCAACAAAAAGGACACTTTTCTTCCTTTTCACTAATCGTCAAGGAGAAAGAAAACAAACATCTTAGGAGATGTAATACTTCAGAAGGCGAGGTTTTTCGAAAAGTCATTCCACACTTATGACGTCTATAATCTAATTTTCAAGAAAAAGGACATGGTTGACTTGTAAAGAAAATAATAAGAGATGGTAATAATTGAGGGAAGGTACATGGAAATCAAAACAGAAAGAAAGCAAAAACATGAAAGATCTAGCTACTTTGACTAGGGGGGGAGGGTTGACAAAGGTCGATAGCCTATTAGACGCCGTGGCTAGGGGGTAAAGAAAGAGGGAGTGCTTCTTGGTGTCACGTTCATGGGGGCGTAAAAGTTGCCTCTTTTTTATAATGAAAATGTCAAAAGTCAAAAGAAACCATATCATTAGCAGTGGGAAAGGAGCATTTTCTGCCTTTGCTTGAAGCCTCTTAAAAATACGCCACCTTTGGTGGAAAGCAAATACGATATTGCCTAAATTTGTAATAACCAATTTCTTTGACTCTTATTAAAACACATTATACCTTCGAGATTTTACTCACTACATTCCATGTGTTCTTCATGATTAAGGTCTACCTTAATCGCAAAACTATTTCAAAGTTCTGCATGCGCAAATCATTTTTCACTAACTTTTCAAATACAAGTGTATAATTTTACAGGATTTTTTCTAAGTGTAAACTTTTTTCGATACGCACCAGGCGCAGATCCATGGGGGGGCCGAGGGGGCCTTGGCCCCCCCCTTCGGCTGAAAAAAAAAGAGAGAGGGAAAGAAAGAGAAAAAGAGGGGAAGAGGGGAAAAAAGAAGAAAAAGAAGAAAGGAAGAAAAAAAGAGAGGAAAAGGGGGGAAAGAAAAAAGGAAAAGAGAGAGAGGAGAGGGGGAAAAGAAGAGGGAAAAAAGAGAGAGGAAAGGGGGAAAGAAAAGAAGAAAAGGGAAGAGGGGGAAGGAAGGGAAGGAAAAGAGAGAGGAAAAGGGGAAAGAAAGAGAAGGAAAAAGAGAGGGAAAGGAAAAGGAGAAAAAAAAAGAGAGAGGGGAAGAGGGGAAAGGAAGAGAAGAAAAGGAGAGAGAGGAAAAAGAGGAAAGAAAAGGAGGAAGAGAAGAAAAGAAAGGGGGAGGGAGAGGGAGGAAAGAAGAGAAGAAAAAAGAGAGGGGAAAGAAAAGAAGAAGGGAAAGAAAAAAGAGAAAAAGAGGGGAAAGAAAGAGAAAAAAGAGGAAGAGGGGGAAGGAAGAGAAGAAAAAGGGAAGGGGAGGGAGAAGAAAAAAAAGAGGAAGAGGGGGAAGAGAGAGGAAAAGGAGAAAAAAGGAGAGGAAGAGGGTAGAAAGAAGAGGAATAAAGAGAGAGAAGGGGGAAGAAAAGGGGAAAGGAAGAGAAGAAAAGGGAGGGGGAGAGGGGGAAAAAGAAGGAAGGGGGAAAGAAAAGGAGAAAAAGGAGAGAGAGGAAGAGGGAGAAAAGAAAAAAAGAGAGGGTAAAGAAAAAAAGAGAGGGGAAAGAAAAGAAAAAAAAGAAAAGGGGAAAGAAAAGAAGAAAAAAAGAAAAAAGAAGGGGGAAAGAAAGAGAAAAAAGAGGAAGAGGGGAAATGAAGAGAAGAAAAGGGAGGGGAGGGGAGGGGGAGAAAAAAAGAGGAAGAGGGTGAAAAGATAGAGGAAAAGGGGAAAAGGAGAAAAAAGGAGAAAAAAAGAGAAAGAGGAAGAGGGAAGAAAGAAGAGAAGAAAAAAGAAAGAGAGAGAGGGGGAAAGAAGAGAAGAAAAGGGGAGAGGAAGAGAGGAAGGACGAGAAGAAAAAAAAAAAGAGGAAGAGGAGGAAAGAAAATGATGTTCGAATTACCAAAAGGGCGCTGAAATGAAGTTCGAAGGAATGTCAAAATGCTGTTCGAACTGGGGGCAGAATTGATGTTTGAACGGGGGGGGGGCGAATTGATGTTCGACGTAGGGGCGCCAAATTGATACTCGAGCTACGGGGGGGGGGGGCGCGAAATGGTATTCGAACTAGGGGCGCCAAATTGATGTTGGACCTACATGTAGGGGCGCCGAATCGATATTCGAACTAGGAGGGCGCCGAAATGATGTTCGAAGGGATGCCAAAATGATGTTCGAACTGGGGGCCGAATTGATGTTCGAACGGGGGGGGGGGGGGGGGGCCGAAGTGATGATCGACCACATGTAGGGGCGCCGAATTGATATTCGAACTAGGAGGGCGCCGAAATGATGTTCGAAGGGATGTTGAAATGATGTTCGAACTGGGGGCGCCAAATTATTACTCGATCTGGGGAGGGGGGCCGAAACGATGTTCGAGCTAGGGGGCGCCTATGATACTCAAACTAGGGGGGCGCCGAATTAATGTTCGAACTAGGGGGGCGCAAAATTAATACTTGAGCTAGGGGGGGGATGATATTCGAACTAGAGAAGGCAAATTGAATTCGAAGGGATGTCAAAATGATGTTCGAACTAGGGGCCGAATTTATGTTCGAACGGGGGGGGGGGAATTGATGATCGACCTACATGTAGGGGCGCCAAAATTAATATTCAACTAGGGGCGCCAAATTGATGTTGGACCTACATGTAGGGGCGCCGAATTGATATTAAAACTAGGAGGGCGCCGAAATGATGTTCGAAGTGGGGGCGCCAAATTGACACTTGAACTAGGGAGGGGGCCGAATCGATGTTCGAGGTAAGGGGCGCCAAATTGATACTCAAATTAGGGGGCGCCGAATTAATGTTCTAACTAGGGGGCGCGCAAAATTGATATTCGAGCTAGGGGCGCGAAATGATATTCGAATAAAGGAAGGCAAATTGAGTTCGAAGGGATGCCAAATGATGTTCGAAGGGGGGGGGGGCCAAATTGATGATCGACCTACATGTAGGGGCGCCGAACTGATATTGGAACTGCCGCCTTGTTGTTGGCTCATTGTTCCATATATTGAAAGTTTGAAATGCCTTGGCCCTGAGGTTTTTAGGCATGGCCTTGGGGATTGAAGCCTTGGTCTTGGGTATTAAAGCCTTGGCCTTGGAGGTTTGAGCCTTGACTACAACACTGATGGACATATTGATAGATATTATTTACAGAAATTTTGAAGTTTACTTGCAAACACTAAGAAATAAATGTTCAGAATTGAACCCCGAAAGGTTGATGCAAAATCAGCACCCTATGGGTTAAAAAATTGAACCCCTGATTTGGGGTTCAAAAATTGAACCCTGCGGTTGGGGTTCATTTTTGCACCCTGCGGGTTCAAAATTGCACCCTAGGGGTTCAATTTGAAATTTTGGGGTACAGTTTTGAACCCGCAGGGTGCAAAAAATGAACCCCAACCGCAGGGTTCAATTTTTTAACCCCAGCAGAATCAGGGGTTCAATTTTTGAACCCATAGGGTGCTGATTTTGCAAGAACCTTCGGGGTTCAATTTTGAACCTTTATTTTTTAGTGTGCAATATGTAAAAGAATAAATGATACTTTCATTGAAATGGTGAAAGTTTCGGATGCGTTTTTTATTTTTTGACGAATCGTCAAATACTCAAATAACTGAAATAACTCTATGGTTTTATTAGTTCCTATATTTTTTTGTTTCATGTAGTAATGCGTAAAAGACAGCTATATACAGTTGATGATACGACACCATTCGTTTCCAACCTACAGTGGGAAATCACGTTTTATTTTTTTAACGAATTCCACTGAAAATATTACGTGGATTTACTCAGGCCTAAACTGCATTGCTATCATTTACATTTATTGTTACATCTTGAAATAGTTGATGTATACAAGATACATGGGACCTTGGAATTCATGTTTCACTAGTATTGTATGAAAAAGAGAGATAAGAACTTATCGTCCAAAATGATGCGAAGTTAAGAGCATTGTTTTCATATTTATAAAGACACTGACAATAAAGTATATTTTTACATTAATTTATCTTAATAATTACGCTCGCATCGATTATTATTACTTTATAAAGACACTGACAATAAAGTATATTTTTACATTAATTTATCTTTAGTATCTTATATTTTTTTTTATATTACACCGTTTACACGCATTTTGTTTCTTTTGAAAATCTATTTGGAGTATATAAAGTTTGAGCAAGATTATAAGATGCATAACCTTTTGATACATTATATGATTGTTGCAAGAGCGGAAGAGCCAATGTTTGCTGATTAGGATTGACAAGACAACTCACTGTTTTGAATGGAATTCAAGCGAATAACAAAAGATTACATAATATATCCAAACACTTACAGATCAAAGTAGGCAGTGCACTCCCAATTAGTAAATGCTGAGTGCTGACTACTGAATCTACCTCACCGATATAATAAAAAGCATGTAAATTTATATCTTTTTCAAGAATATCTTACCCAAAATAAAATATTAATTTTCTTTCATGCAGAATATACAATTTAGTTATTGCACAACCAGTTTTCATACGCAGCGATACAGGGGCGTCATCCCCGTAAGATTTTTCAACCCCTGAAGCAAAAAGTAGAAAAGAAAAAAATAATGGGAGTACCCACAAGAACGAAGAATGCCTAAAATGCAAGAGAGGTTTCTGTGAGAAGTAACTGAACTAGACAACACCAATTCGGCAAGGGAGTCAATATTTCGGAACGATTATTACTTGACTTGAAATTAGGGCCGCCTAAGAAATCCTGGATCCGCGCCTGGGATCCCGCTCACATAATTCTAGCAGGGCCTACTCTGATGAGAAGTTAAACGAATTGAAAGCATCAAATGGTTAAAATAGAAATCGCTCGAGTTTCCCGCTCGCATCGATTATTTTTTAAAGTGATATTACATTTATTCATGAACACATCATTATAAAACCATTATTCAATTGCCTCTTCTTCATGCATAGGCGGATCCAGGTGGGGACCCGAGGGGCCCGGACCCCCTATTGGTAGAGCAAAAAAGGGGGGAAGAAAGAAAAAGGAAGGAAAAGAAAAAATAAAAGGAGGAAGACGATTTAATAAAATAGATGAGAGGAAGACTTGGAAAAATATTTTATGTCACTATATAAAATTTTCGCTCGCGCTTCGCGCTCGCATTGCCTGTTAAGTGATCCACATATCTTGTTCAACACGGAGCTTAAATATCAAGTTTGGAAGTCAGTATACAAAACATATTTCTCCTTGGAAATCGAACTTTCATTATTTTTGTGATTTACATATTGATTTTTAAAAAGTGCTCTGTAAAGTCAGTTTTGTGGTCTGAATATTAACATTTTCCAATTGCGCTGCGCGTTCGCGAATTTGATTTATCAGGTACCTATTATTTTCATGTATTCCATAAAGTTTTCAAAATATCCCTTTTCAGGTCTGATTGTCAAAACGCATCAGCTAGCGCTGCTATGCTTGCATTTTTGATTGGCGGGTTATGTATGTCTCAATATTGATTGTATAACAATCTACTTAAAATTCCCTTTTCATGACAGTTTATCAAAAATTTCGGCTCGCGATTTGCGCTCGCATTAATGGTTAAAAATATATCAACTAATTAATGATGCATCCTATTCATGAATAAAAAGGTGCTTGAAAGTGTTCAGGCCATAATATCATCAGATTCTGCGCCCTCATTATGCATTAATACTAAGATATCAATTTAATAATTAAATTGTCACTTTTGTTTTATCTCGCGCTTAGCAAGATGAATAGGAAGATATATAGTCATCATATTCATATGATAACATGTCCTAAGGATGTCAAGGTCCTATGTCTCAAAATTAAAGTAATAATGAAACATATCAGCTCTTTATCAAGTGCGATTTATATCCACCTTACAAGTTTCCTACAAAGTGTTTGAAATATCAGATCGGAATATCAAATATTTTAAGCTCGCGCTTCGCGCTCGCTTTTATTTTCCTGATAAAAGATTGTTTAGAATGCCTAGATTCTAGGTGTAAATCTGAAACACGTGCGCGCATTTTCATTCAGTTATCCAGTTTCAGATCACAATATCAAAAAATTCTGCTCGCCCTTTGTGCTCGTATTAGGAAGATCCCCTTTCTCATCCCTTTCATGATTTACAAAACACGAATAGAGTTTCCCGTTCAAGGTCGAAATCTCGATTTTTTTTACGCTCGCACTTCGCGCTCGCATAATTTGATTGTGAAATATGTAACGTCTTCATGGCTAAATGCAAGCAGTCCTTAAAAGGCACTTTTCGATCAGTTCAAAACGCACTTCGCGCTCGCATCAATTGAAATGTCCAAAATTTTGAGCTCGCGCTTCGCGCACGTATTTATTTGATTGTGAAATATGTAATGTCTTCATGGCAAAATGCAAGCAGTCCTTAAAAGGCACTTTTCGATCAGTTCAAAGCGTGTTCAAACATTTTCTGCTCGCGCTTTGCGCTCGCATTATTAATGTAGGAAGATCCCCTCTTACTCATATTTTTCATGATTTAGGAAACATGAATAGAGTGTCCCGTTCTAGGTCTAAATCTAGAATTTTTCCGCTCGCACTTCGCGCTCGCATCAATTGATTTGATTTGATTTATTGTTTTCTTCTGCATCCATAACATTCGTATAATACATTTTTCACAACATAAAAAACATAATATGTAAGCACTTTTGGCATGAATCATAAATAATGAGTACTAAAAAAATAATTCCAGGCAAAAATGATTAACTATATGATATTCACAATTTGCAGGAGGATTGTCATCATAAGCAGATTGCTTGAAAAAATGACAATCCCAAACTTATACTAATTGAATTAATACATTTATAAAGCAGAATTGGCATATGTTTTCAAATACGAAACATGAATTCATGCAATATTATAGTATGAAGATGAAGATGATAAAGCTGAGGGTGACGGTGATATGATGATGATGTTGATGATGATTATGATGATGATAAAGGCCATGGAGATGATGGTGGTCATGATGAAGATATTGGTAATGACGAAATCGAAGGAGGAATAAATTCACGATAAAAAGGATATGACACAAATAATTTACTTCAAATATTCTGATAAACACATAGATTTAACGTTTGCCTTAAATGAGTGA
Organism: Lytechinus variegatus; assembly: GCF_018143015.1. NCBI lineage: Eukaryota > Metazoa > Echinodermata > Echinoidea > Temnopleuroida > Toxopneustidae > Lytechinus > Lytechinus variegatus. The sequence goes on from NC_054742.1 coordinate 73,353,792, forward strand.
AGAGACGAAGATTGTTTTACAGACTCTGCTGGTAGAGAGTTACACAAATCTGGACCATGGTGTCTTATGGATTTCTGCGCAATAAGTAGTTTGGGGTTGATTAAATGGAAATTTGAAGAGTTACGGGTAGGGTATGAATGAATAGATGTATTCAGAGAATAAAAATTGTGGAATGAAGGTAAGTGGGAGCATGTTATTTACGTACTTAAACATAAGTAGTAAACTTTGAAGTGTATTTATGTCAAATACTGTTAGAGTCTTTAGTTTATGGAATAATGGATTTGTGTGTGATAAATATTGGGAATCAGTACAGATTCGAATTGTTTTTTCTGTAATTAAGTAAATTGTATTAAAGTTTTCCATTCTTTATGTAGAAATGTCAAAAATTTTCAGCTCGCGCTTCGCGCTCGCATTGTTTAATTGATGAAATACGTAATGTCTTCATGTCTAAATGCAAGCAGTCCTTAAAAGGCACTTTTCGATCAGTTCAAAATGTATACAAACATTTTCTGCTCGCGCTTTGCGCTCGCAATACTCATCTTTTTCATGATTTAGGAAACATGAATAGAGTGTCCCGTTCTAGGTCTGAAACTAGAATTTTTCCGCTCGCACTTCGCGCTCGTATCAATTGTTTAGTTATACTGTATAGCTATCCTGTTCATGATTACAAAAACTGATTATTAATTTTTCCATTCTTTATGTAGAAATGTCAAAAATTTTCAGCTCGCGCTTCGCGCTCGCATTATTTGATTAATGAAATATGTAATGTCTTCATGTCTAAATGCAAGCAGTCCTTAAAAGGCACTTTTCGATCAGTTCAAAACGTATACAAACATTTTCTGCTCGCGCTTTGCGCTCGCATTACTCATCTTTTTCATGATTTAGGAAACATGAATAGAGTGTCCCGTTCTAGGTCTAAAACTAGAATTTTCCGCTCGCACTTCGCGCTCGTATCAATTGTTTAGTTATACTGTTGTATAGCTATCCTGTTCATGATTACAAAAACTGATTATTAATATTTCCATTCTTTATGTAGAAATGTCAAAAATTTTCAGCTCGCGCTACGCGCTCTCATTATTTGATTAATGAAATATGTAATGTCTTCATGTCTAAATGCAAGCAGTCCTTAAAAGGCACTTTTCGATCAGTTCAAAACGTATACAAACATTTTCTGCTCGCGCTTTGCGCTCGAATTATTGATGTAGGAAGATCCCCTCTTACTCATCTTTTTCATGATTTAGGAAACCTGAATAGAGTTTCCCGTTCTAGGTCTAAAACTAGAATTTTTCCGCTCGCACTTCGAGCTCGCATCAATTGTTTAGTTATACTGTATAGCTATCCTGTTCATGATTACAAAAACTGATTATTAATTTTTCCATTCTTTATGTAGAAATGTCAAAAATTTTCAGCTCGCGCTTCGCGCTCGCATTATTTGATTGTTGAAATATATAACGTTTTCATGGCTAACTGTATGCAGTCTTTAACAGGACTGGTAGGCCTATACGTTTCCAATCAGTTCAAAACGTTTATCAAAAAATTATACTCGCGCTTCGCGTTCGCAGTATTGCAGGCACATCTTTTTTCAGAATGTTCAAATTTTAGGAAAAAATACATACAATTTAAAAAAAAAATGCTCGCGCTTCGCGCAGTCATTATAAAATAAGGATTATGATATTATACATTTATGTTGATTTAAAGAATAAAGCTAAGAGGTGACTTATAGGACTACCCCCTTCAAAGAAACAAACGAAAAAAAAAACATCTTCGAGCGGCCGATCGGGGAAAATGTGGCTGAAAAAATATTTCCGGGCCCCTTTATTGGCGAAGGCTGAATCCGCCCCTGATTCATGTGCCTATGAAATAAGATAATTCAACATGCATTTAAGGCACTTACACCCTAAAAAATGAAGTGCTAATTTAGCTCTTAAAGAGCGTGTATAGTGACTGCACTTCGGAGTGCTGATTTTTCTCGTTCAAATTTGAACTAGACAAATCAGCACTCCGAAGTGCAGTCACTATACACGCTCTTTAAGAGCTGAATTAGCACTTCATTTTTTAGAGTGTATGATTGCCTAGGGGGAGGGAGGGGCCGCCATTGGCGGCGGAAGCCAAAAGATTTAGGGGGTGTGCACCTGAATTTTTGGGATGGACACAGGTAAAAAATTCGACACAAGCGTCCCCAAAAAGGTTATCAACCTAAATTTTAGGAGTTGCTAAACCAAAAATTTTTGACAAGCAAAAAAAAAAAAAAAAGGACAAATTTAGGGGGGACCGTCCCCCCACCTAAAATTTAGGAGGGGACACGTCCCCCCCCCGCTTCCGCCGCCTATGGGGGCCGCCATTTTTCCGAAAAGTACACAGGGGCGCCAAAATCAGGTCGAATTTGGGCCCCCCTCCCTTCGAAATCCTGGGGTGGTATTCTGTAACTCTGTCATAACTTTTGTCATAAATTTTGTCATTTCTCTCCGAGATATGACACCGCTATGATTGTCACAAATCGGTATTCTGAACATTGTCTTTTCCCTGTCATATCTCTCAAAGTTCCCGCCCATCTTTTCGGAAGCAATCCAATCGAAATCATCGTTAGTTTCCCAGTGGGAGCCCTTCTAGCCAATAGGAATGCCCGTGACAGGTAGGGGATATCCCCAATTCTGTTTCTGGCATCGCGCAACTACGCGAATATTGATGCGCTTAATTACAAAGAGAGACAGGGAGCTGTGAAGGATTTTAGAGGAGAAGTAGAAAAATAAGGAAAACAGAGAAAAGGGAGAAATTAATATGTAGGGCCTAACTAATTGTAGCATGACAAAATAATTCTAAAAATTGTCGTGGATGATGAGTGAAACTTATGCCACAATCTAATCTAAATGATATCGTTATATGCTTGACATTCAGTCGGCAGGGTATCGGGATATTTGGTACTAAAAGATATGACAAAATTTATGACTGCTACCCCCTGTCATAACTTTTGTCATATCTTTTGCTTGTATAAAAGGATTACGCGCACCAAAGCCGCGTATTTTTGGTGCGCGCCAACGAGATAAGACAAAATTTATGACAATTTTTGTGACAAAAGTTATGACATCCACCAGAATACCGATTTTGTCATATCTCTGAGATAAGATAAAATATGGAGATAAGACAATGTTCAGAATACCGCCCTGGATCCGCGCCTGATACGCACTGTATATCAATATTGATACAAAAAAAACATGGCACTTGAGCTTAAACCCTATTTACCATGTTTACTGAGCTATCAGTATAAGTTATCATATTCCTATTTTAGGAACGGAAAGAAAAAGCATTTACATCCTGAAAATAATGGTCAATTTGTATCATTCATGAAGCCCATCGCCTTGGCTATATAAAGAGTCTATTTTGAAAACAAGAAGAAACTTAATGATGAACATTCCTATGTTTGTCCTCGTTCTTGTTTTTTTTCTGTATCCTTTGTTTGCTTCATTATGTCTTAATATACAATTTGTTCGCGTCTTCTTTCGTTTCTTCTTTTTAATCTTTATTATTTTTATAAACAATGTTTTTTTATATTTAATTTACATTTTTGTTGTTAATTTTTGTCACTTTTTGCCCCTACGTCTTGCGTCTCCCTTTTTCAATCTTAATTCCCATTATTCACCTACATTATTTCATCGTTAAACAAACTTTTGTGTGTTGTTCTTTTTCTCTTCCTATAAGCTTTATATATTTGTTTTCTGATTTTTATTACCATTCACTTTTATTCATCTTATGCATATTTTAGCAATGTATTGGCTATTAAATAACGTTAGTATTATTAACATGGTTTGATAAGACAAAAACGACAATACCCCCGTGTATCTATAAATAATTTGTCAAAGTATAAAGAAGAATTCAGTTAAAATAAACTCACCATCGTTTATTTTTATTTTATCCAGGTTATTTTGTTCTTCTAGTTCCTGTGCTCATTCAATTTATTATTCATGCACCGATTTATGTTATTGTTTTCAATCCTCGTCCTTGCTTTTGGACATCCGACCTTGGCCCCTTTTTCACTTCGTGTATGCTTTTCTTTTTATTGCCCTATTCATTTCGATCTCTTTTCTGCTGTTCGTTCCTCTTTATCATTCTTTCTTTTCATGGACAAATATCCCTTTTAAGAAAGAACAGTGTCGTGATTTACATTCACATTATAGACTTGAAATAGTTTATAAACAAATCTAGAAGGGGTAGATTTTGATTTCTTGTCTTTGTCCTTCCCTCCGTGTCTTGTCCTTCTGCAGGCTTTTCCATGACATTGTCCTTTATTTTTCTGTATTGCTGATGACCTTGACCCTGTTCTTTTTTTAATTTTCATTCGCTACGGTAAAGTTGAATTGTGAGAAGAGACAGATATAAAACTCCGTTGATTATTAAAGGGGAAGTTTACCCTGTCGAAAAGTTTATTTTAAAAATAGCAGAAAAAATAATAAAAAATATTGCCTAAGGTTTGAGAAAAAATCATCAAATAATTAAAAAGTTATTAGAATTTCAATTATTTGATTTTTGACGTCATATGCGAGCAACATTCCTACATAGCGAATGGTAAAAAATCAATGAAATGTCATTTTCTAAGGATATTGAAAATGGTTTTCACTGTAACTTTTGTATATCAATAGACAAATCATTTCACACCAGATCATGAAAAGAAAACAAAATTAAGTCATCAGGAACCATACAAAATTTGAAATTCATACATTTTATATTACATAACACATGGGGCAGCTGCTCGTTTATGACGTCACAAATCCAACATTTTGAACTCTAATAACTTTCTTACTCTTTAACGGATTTTCCTCAAACCTTCACCAATATTTTTTATTATTTTTTCTGCTATTTTTACAACAAAGTTTTCTTCAGGGTGAACTTTCCCTTTAAGGATATATTCCCTTTCCACTTCACTCTAAGAAAACGGTTTCCAATATTGGTTAAGATGGGAACATTACTATGTTTGGTGGGTAAAAAGTTACCAAATACTTTGTAAACTTTACGGAATGTTGCATTGATATTTACCCTTCAAACATGCAATTTTACTCTCTGTTTTTAAAGTGTGCAGTATTAAACATTAGTCATTAATCATGAAAAACACGTGAAATTTAGCTAGTTAAATTGATTTGAAGATATCTTTTACCATTTTAAACTTGTTTCCTTGCCATAAACAATTCGAAGAGTGCATTGCGCCCCACCCCACTCCCCAACACACCGACTCCATCGTGACGATATTTGCTTTTACATGAAATAGCTTAGGCTTGATTTTCATTATATTAATAATAATGATAATAATACCAACATGCTTATATAGCGCATATCACTGCCAAATGCGTCCCTATGCGCTCCATTGGATATTATTACCCTGGCTTTAGCCCGCAGCCTTTTAAAGCGCGGTGGCATTTCAAGGAATAAATTCCTGCCAGGTACCCACTTACCTCACCTGGGTCGAGTATTAATTATTGTCAAGCTTGGGAAAAGTGTGGAGAAACAAGTATTAAATAAAAAAATGAAATATAAACCCACGTTCAATGATTAAAAAACTTACTTTTGTTCAGATTCGGTTATGTCCTCATATCCAGCTTGCACAAAAGGGTAAAGGTTGTGCTTACTAAGTGGTGAAATTTCAATTTGGGTGTAATTTTCTAACAATTTTGACACCCAAATTGAAATTTCAACACTTAGTAAGCACAACCTTTACCTTTTTGTGCCAGCTGGATCTGAGGACATAACTGAATCTGAAAAAGTAAGTTTTTTAATCATTGAACGTGGGTTTAAATGCTTAAATGTATCTGTTTTATTTAATTTGACTAAAATTGCAAGGGAAATGTATGAGAAATATTTCGCAGGGTAAGTTTGATTCGCCCTGTCCCTTTGACACAGCGTGAAAACGAGCATTTCTGCGCAAACAGATTTCTGCGAGCTTTACAAAAATGGACAGTGCTCACTCAAGTGTAACATTCTGTCAAAACTTTTACTTTCATTGGATAGATGAGACCCAAACCCAAGATTACATGTAAAAAATTACCCACATGTTGTATATTTTTCAATTCCCAGGGCTCTTTCAAAGTGTCAACTTTTTTTTTTGATTCGCAATCTATAGCTACCGCTCGGAGTTTATTGGTGTTTTTTTCCTTTAGGCGCCACCTGTCCAATTCTGAGAATTAAAAGAAAATTATATGTACATTAACATTTCTACCTATATCATGTATACCGATGGATCGAATTATTTTCATTGTCATGAACATGACAAAGGTTCCATTAAAGGTATTGTTTAACTTTGTGAGCAGCCGATTAAAAAAAATTCTCAAATCAAGATGAAACATGTGTACAAGTGCATGTATTAGAACTAATAAACCCTGATAACAATCATTATTGAGAATGAAAAGCTAAAACTACAAAGCAAACCCCGATTTTGTAAATAGGCGTATCATAGACGCCTAAATAGTACACATAAGTGTATGGGATGAAATTAAGATGGTGTTTCCGGTCACTTTATATTTCAATTTTTGAAGCACTAAATAATTATTTTCGAATGCAATTTTTTCAGGGCTTCATGTTTGTAACATATTACAGACACAGGTGACAAGTGTGACATTCTAGCTCAGATTTTTTAAAAGTCAAACCAATGTTAACCAATCACTTTAAAATCATCTTGGGGCTCACATTTCATAATAAAGAAAATATCACAATGAATACATATTGAGTAACATAACACTACACATTTAATATTTCTGTTGAGGGCCAGGGGAGAACAATTAAGAGGTTATGTGATGTCCCTCGGCGCACAGAGTAAAACTAATTTAAAAAGAATTTAGCAATCCACTGTCAAAAGGTACGTGACATGACAATATTCATTATGCGAATATTAATCGGGTGATTGAAAGAACATTGTGGAAAGACAGAGGAGTAAAAAAAAAATTGACTGAAAATATAAAAACTTCACATTTAATCCATTTGTGGGTACACCTATATCGAATAAAGCGAACATACTATACTGACACGTCAGTGGACAGGGAATCATATAGAAAAAAAGGTTAAAAAAAAGGAAAATAGAAGAGAGAGAGAGAGAGAGGGAGAGAAAGAAACGGAGGCAAGAAGGAAAGAAAACACAAACGAAATGGAAAGATAATAACACTAATAATGCTTTAATAATGATATTAACATATCATAGCGTTTTTGACAAAAGTTAAAAGCGCTGGATTCATAGGGCCCATATTTCTATTAAAAAAAAATTATTACATCCCCAGTCTCTCACTTCTACTACTCTTCCCAGTATTCCAAGGAATTAATATTTTTCACTTTGTGCAACGCAGTTTTTTTCTTTCGGTATGATGATACACCAAACATATAGCGAGGTAACTGTGTTTACATCGACACACAATCCTAGCCCCGAGCTGTTAAATGTCGGACTTTCAATGTAATTTTATCATTCCGTATGGGGGCCCTAGACGGTAGTCCCTGGGAGTCAATTATCATCAACCTACTTTGTGTGGACAGTAGGTAGCTCTTATTTGATTACAATCTAAACATGGGATGGGGGGGGGGGAGAAGAGAGAAGAAAACGTGATTAGACTGTGTAGTAGACTTATGAAATTAAAAATCATTGTTTTTTATATTTCTTTTCTACCTCCATGGTTTGTCAGTCAGACCTCGAACAAGAAACGAATAGATACTATGCGCCTATGCGGGAGGAAGAAAGGGAGGGAGGGAAGAAGGGAGAGGAAAGGGGGGGGGGGGGGTGGAGGAGAGAGGCAAGGAAATGTAACTTATGGTTGCAGAAGTGGGTATAACGCGCCTGATGGGAAACTGAAACCAAAAAAAAAACATGATGGAGAGAGCTTTAGGGCAGAGGGGAGATAAAGAGAAAGAGAAGACGAAGAGATAAATGGAAAATAAAAGAGACATTGAGGAACATAAAATTAAGTCATTTGAACTGGAACGAAACGCTCCACCACATAAAAATGCATTATATTAATGCAAATGCTTTAACGATAATGGGGGATGTGTAAAAACAAGTTTTCGACACTAACACACCCTGTCGCAGCTTACAGAATATTATAGGGCACATGAGAGTAATTCAACCGCGCGCAAAGCATGCCGGACAGGCGTAAGTAAAGATCACATGACTTTATTGATTAAAATAATTCATTAAAAATAGATCAAATGTTTGTATATCAAAAGAAAAACGATAGACATAATGCTATGTTCATACTCTTTCATAATCAAGGCGTTTGGGAAGGCTAGACTGCATTTTTGTATTTCATTTTAATCATTATTACCCACAATGCAGTTCTGTTTTTTCTGGCGATGAACTGGCCGAAATTATGGTTAGTCTTATTTCAGGCCATTTAACTTTTGATTGAGCTGGTCAAGTACCTGATTAACATATCAAGTCTTAATGTACTGTTAATTGTGACTAATGTCAGTGAATTAAAGCAAAATCTATCGAGGGATTGATTTTTAATGATTTTTTGATGAGCTATGATATAACACGTGAGTGAATGGGGGTCTGTAATACTCATGTGTGCCTATATCGCGACTACAGTTCTACACTATCGTTGCTATGGCTGGGCGTCGTCTGCTAGAAATCGGTGGGAGAATGCTTCAAACAGTTTTATGCAAAGTGATATAGGTTATGTTCAACAACAGTTGATAAGTATATTACTCGGCATTTAGTGCATTTATCGCTTACTATGCTGGAATGACGCTTTCAAATGTATATTCAATGCTTATCATTTATCATGCAGAAATGCGAGTTTCTACTGCCAATAGGAGATCTGGTTGGTTTGAGAGTGTGAAATGAAACAAGTACTAGTAGGAACTTCAAAATGATAAATAACTTCTAATTATCATCAGGATTCCTATTTTCAATATTTAGAGCACGCAGAGAAAGAAAGATGAACAAAATATTAAAATACATAAACTTGTCTCAGTCAGATACATCATAGATTGCGCACTTGAATACTATTCACTTCGTTGAAAGCTACAGGAGGGGGGGGGGGGGGGGTGCTGAGTCGGGGTACATACCCCATCCTCCTGGCTTGTAAGCAGGGCGGGGTTGATGCCTATAACACCCCCCCCCTTCTTCCTCCAAATTAACGGTTATAATAGGGAAGAGAGGCGAATGAGCAAAAGAAATGCTTACAATCTTTGTTTGTTATCAATTTTCTTTTATTTACTTTGTTTATTCTTATGCGAATACATAGGTAATAAATCACCTCGAACGAAATTAAACATGTAAACAAGAAGTTGTAAATCCACACAATACATATTTAGCCAATTGATGGACATCAAGCAAGTAGAACTTGTAGCTGCAATACCATAGGAAGCGCACAAAATATATGAATGGAACACTGCATTTTTACATTAAATTGAGGGGTGTCTAATGAGACGTTTTCTTTTCTTTTACACGTTTAGTCAGATTAGGTATTGAATGCAAGGTATCAATCTCTTCAGGAGAACTCACTCTTTCTTTTCGGACCAAAATTTTCAACTTTTCGTCATTTGACCCACAGTATAGGGCACATGAGAGTAATTCAACCGCGCGCAAAGCATGCCGGACAGGCGTAAGTAAAGATCACATGACTTTATTGATTAAAATAATTCATTAAAAATAGATCAAATGTTTGTATATCAAAAGAAAAACGATAGACATAATGCTATGTTCATACTCTTTCATAATCAAGGCGTTTGGGAAGGCTAGACTGCATTTTTGTATTTCATTTTAATCATTATTACCCACAATGCAGTTCTGTTTTTTCTGGCGATGAACTGGCCGAAATTATGGTTAGTCTTATTTCAGGCCATTTAACTTTTGATTGAGCTGGTCAAGTACCTGATTAACATATCAAGTCTTAATGTACTGTTAATTGTGACTAATGTCAGTGAATTAAAGCAAAATCTATCGAGGGATTGATTTTTAATGATTTTTTGATGAGCTATGATATAACACGTGAGTGAATGGGGGTCTGTAATACTCATGTGTGCCCAATAGCCATAAAGGAGAGTTTATGATACCGTAGAGTTACCATAGTAACTAACTATACGGTGTGGAGTTGACTAAACCCTCCTACATTAACCAGACCCCGCACACTCATACCATACTCGCGCGCACCTTCCCACGCACACACTCTTACAAACTAATCGTTCTCAAGCCCTTTCTACTTATTACATCTTTAATATGAGACAAGAGATAGTCTGATGCATGCACATGTTTATTAGGCGATCAATCCTCACGCGAGTTGAGGCTCTGTTCAATCCATTTCACGAAGACGTTAGGCTGAGTGCAATGGATTGAACACAGCCTCAGTGGATAGGTAGCATAGTGGACGAATGCAGACATGCATTATTTGGTTTATACAATCAAATGACAATCAAACCAATGTGTCATATAAATACTATTATTTCCCTCATGTAGTTGACATGAAATGAGTCCACTCCTCCAGTTGCGCTTGTGATACCAAAAAGGCTAGCCATTACAGTCATAGAAATAAAAAGACCCCCCCAAAAAAAAAAAAGGTATGGTGGAAAAAAAATAAAGTGAAAGGCCCATAATTAGCTTCATCCTGGACTTTCAGCAGAGCTGCAATTTCTTATTTACGAATTTTCAACTCATTCCACGCATGAGAAGCGGTTGCATATAAAAAACTTACAATATAAAAGTTAGAATAAACTTTGCTTGTATAGTGCAAATCACAAGTATGAAATAAAGGCTATTATTCAGTTCATTTCGCGAAATAATTGCTTTTCTGAGTTCAAACATAATTCATTAATATGACTACCAAAGTGTTTGTATGTAACCCCCCCAAAAAAAAATCAATAAAAAATACATGGGTCTTGAAGACCGTGTGTAAATGAGAAGGAATTTTGAAAATAAACATTGTGTTTTAGCAAGATAACAGGTCCTTTTCCCCCAAGATATGATAATACTGAATACACAGTCTCTGAAATAGATGTCTGCTGCAACCACATTCTTTTCACTTTAATTGACTGTCAATCGATGTTCTTGGAAAAAACAACTACAATTGCATACAACTCTTGCAGAATAGCAATTACTGAACATTATACGTTTTCCTGCGTCATTTTACCAAAAAGGGTAAAAATGGTGATTTCTAATAACGGACCCTTGAAACACCATTGTAAAGTCATATTCTGTAATGTCACGCGACTACATGATTGATAAAGACACTGAAATTAGCCTCGAACGTGGACGAAACCTCTTGAAGTAGACGAATGGAGTTGGATATTAAAAAGCTCGAGTTCAAAGTAAATAAATACAAGTATGACAGTTACTGATAGTAATACAGCGTGACTGCCAAACACGTGTAGATGGAAAGATAATAATTTCGATCTTAATGATTAATAACCACTGATATGTCGTCTACCAGTGGTCATTACGCCAAGAGATGAATGTTCTGCATTTTTCTTTACGCTTTGGTTCGTTATCCAAATTTTAGAGTGCAGGTCGAGTACCGTGGGGGTGGCGCCGAATATAGGTTTTCATAGATTATTGAATTATTGAATTTCATATTTCAAATCTATCAGAAAAGATGAGTGACCCCCCTCAGATTTTCATTATATCTCTGAAACCATGCTTCACTCGCCTATCTGATGTTATAAAGAAAACAATCACGAAATTAATTTGTTATCCCAAATGTTGGCAAGTAAGACCGAGATGAAACTTTCACTGATGTCTACACCAACTGGGGGTTTATTTCAAATTCGTCTAATGCCAGTTCGTCCACTCACCACATGATCTACTTTCATTTAGTTCAAGTTCAAATCCAAATTCAAATTCAAAAGTTTATTGATATAAAATCCTGACATATAAGGATCATCATCAAAAACAAAGAAACATAAGAAAAATTTAGTCGAATGCCATTTCGTCTAATAGCCAGTTGGCCCAATAGCCATTAAGTCCATATACCATTTTGGTCAAATCGGACTAAAGTGTCAAACTGTGCAAACTGAATGAAAATGAAATGGATATTATAGACCAACTGGTTATGATGCGAATTGGCCATAGACGAAATAGTGATTAGACGAAGTGATGATTGGACCAATTGGTTGATAAACGAAATGTTGATGGACGGAATGGCATTAGACTAAATGAAAGTAGATCTCGTGGTGAGTGGACAAGTTGGCAGTAGACGAATTTAGTCGATTTGACATTTTCCGAACCTAGAAATGTTCTTTCCGATGAAGTTTTTTCTTGATTCGTGTTCCTATGGGGTCCTAGAACAAATTCAGCTTGGTTGCCAAAAGTTGCCGTTTGGGCAATTTTGCTAATTTGCATAAATCCAAAATGGCCGCCAGATGCCATCTTGAAAACCTAACTTTTGAACCCCTGTCCACAAAATGATGAGTAATGACTCGTTTTAGGGGTTTATAGATGTGTAGAACTGATTTCTGTAATCATTTTTGCAATATAAGGTCATCTTCAGGTCAAATCCAAGATGGCCGCCATATGCAATCTTGAAAAATTGACTTGTGTTCCCCTTGCCCAGAATGACGAGTAATACCTCTATTTAGGGGTTTTGGGGTGTGCAGAATCCATTTCTGCTTTCTTTTTTGCAATATAATGTCATCTTCAGGTCAAATCCAAGATGGCCGCCATATGACGCCATCTTGAAATATCAATTGTTGAACCCTTTGCCCCAGAATCATGAATAATAACTCTATTCATGAGTCATTAGGTATGTTGATTCAATTCATGTAGTTATTTTGCACAAAAGATAATCTTCAGATCAAATCCAAGATGGCCGCCAACCGCAATCTTGAAAAATTACTGTCTGAGGCTTATACGTGTTAGAACTAATGTAAAGGGATTTCAGTAAGAATACTCATTTCTTTTATTAATTCTCAAGTTCATTTCAACATTAATTGCTCAACTTAGAATGAATCCTCTTTAGGTTTGGGCTATCCATTTCGAGTGTATTTTTTTAAGGTCCATTCATACCTTTGTACTGAAGAGGCTTTTAGGGTCTTATTTCAATTTGAAAGTGTTTTATCAATATTATTTTTCTAAATCAATGTGTCCAATGATTGGTAGGCATCAGTTCGCCTTTAAAAGACGATGGTGTAGCGCTAGGCCTTACATTTTCGAGAGTGACTATAGAGCTCCACTCTAGAGTGGCAGTCTCTAGAGCAAATTTTTACAGATGAAGGAGGATGGCGCTGAGACACGTTTATATAGAGATGCTGCCCTAGCCTTCCTCCTAGGCCTTTGGTCTGCCAATTTAGCATTCCGATTATTTTCTGACGTCTTGACCCCTGTACTTAGTAGCTCTCCATAGAATGGATGGCGACTATCATCTACACCTTCATAAGTGTTAGTGTCTATGCCGGCAAGTTTTATGTCATATTTGCATGTGTCTTTAAAACGGAGGTGTGATCTATCGATGGGGTGAGACCAATCACACAGCTTACCTTACCTTGGCGAATCCAATAAGGGATTCGCCAAGGTTTCATGGGGCAAACATGCCCCAACCACCTGAGGTGCCTTTGACTAAGGAGCGAGAATAAGCTTTTGATGCCAGCACGTACGCTGAAGGGCCTCTGTATTTTTCACTTTGTCCTGCCATTTAACGTGCATGATACGTCCGAGGCAGCTGACATGGAAGGTGTTGAGCCACTTTTCTTGGTCGGCGTACGTTTTCCAGGACTTACTTCCGTGCAGGAGCTTGGCCATGACTGTGACAGATTTTACAATCCTGATGCTTATATGCTTGTCCTGTGAAAGGGGAAGAGACATATAGTCGGTCCAAGGTAGGTGAGGAGTCCACCATAACCAGACGAGTGTGTGCTGTTGATATACATATCTGGAGGACAGTCGGTGTCTTGAGTCTATCAGGATTTCTGACTGTCTCAAAGTCTGATGGATGGTCCAAACCCCTTACATGCACAAGACAGGCAGCTGTTATGTATGACTAGGTCTTGTACTCCACTTCTTGAGAGGCAGGGGCGACATCGTTTCCGTAAAACATTTCACGAATGAGAACAATCCTGACCGTGGAACAGTCTTTGGGAGCCTATCCTCTACAGGAGGCTAAAGAGTGCACTCCTGCTGACCAAGTCAATGGCTCTTGTCAGGAGGAAAAGTCCAATAATAATTATAAAGGAAGTTAATAATCAAATCAATTTTTGAAAAAAAAATACGGAGAAATCACTTTTTAATTCAAATAATACTTTAAAGTCATTTCACTGGAAAAGTATGGTTGCACAGAAATAAAAAAGGGATCAAAACTCCCGAAATCATAGCCCAAACCTTGAATGGTTTAATTCTAAAGTAAGCGGTTAATGACGAAATCTATCAACCATCTGACCATCTTAGACATGACTTGACCTCGAACTAAAAATGGAGTGATTAAAAGAAATGAATCATTCTCACTGAAATCCCCTTACATGAGCTCCAATACATAACAACAACCTTATTAGGGACAGCACTTCTTCAAGGTTCAATAGTCTCGGAAGTAGTTTTTTTTTTCTTAATATGGCGTTTAGTGGTCATGTTGGATTATTTTGACCTCGAGATGATCCTACATTGCAAATTATATAAACAGAAATTGGATAAACATACCAAATAACTCACGAAAAGAGGGATATTATTCATGATTCTGGGACAAAAACTTGAGAATTAATAAAAGAAATGAGTATCTTACTGAAATCCCTTTACATTAGTTCTAACACGTATAAGCCTCAGACAGTAATTTTTCAAGATGGCGGTTGGCGGCCATCTTGGATTTTATCTAAAGATTATCCTTTGTGCAAAATAACTACATGAATTGAATCAACATACCTAATGACTCATGAATAGAGTTATTATGCATGATTCTGGGGCAAAGGGTTCAAAAATTGATATTTCAAGATGGTGTCATATGGCGGCCATCTTGGATTTGACCTGAAGATGACATTATATTGCAAAATAGAAAGCAGAAATGGATTCTGCACACCCCAAAACCCTAAGTAGAGGTATTACTCGTCATTCTGGGGCAAGGGGAACACAAGTCAATTTTTCAAGATTGCATATGGCGGCCATCTTGGATTTGACCTGAAGATGACCTTATATTGCAAAAATGATTACAGAAATCAGTTCTACACATCTATAAACCCCTAAAACGAGTCATTACTCATCATTTTGTGGACAGGGGTTCAAAAGTTAGGTTTTCAAGATGGCATCTGGCGGCCATTTTGGATTTATGCAAATTAGCAAAATTGCCCAAACGGCAACTTTTGGCAACCAAGCTGAATTTGTTCTAGGACCCTTAGGAACACGAATCAAGAAAAAAACTTCATCGGATAGAACATTTCTAGGTTGGTGTATTGAGCCTATGAGACTGTCAAATCGACTAATTGGCAATTTACAGCCAACCGGGTTGTTTACTTTGGATACCCCGTTTTCTCATTTTTTCTGCACGATGTAAACTATAGCCATACTTTTTTTTACTTGCCCCTTAAAGAGAAATGCCAGCCTGGGTTGCAGTAAACACTGGTTTCATGAGAAAGTCTGTAAAACCAGGCCTAATTGTCAGTATATCATCGAGGATCTAGATCTGGTCCTGGTACAGTTACATAAACTGAACTTTGTGAAATCTTGAAATCTACGCTGAAAAATGTTCGCACTGAAGATCACCTACACAGATAGGTACACGTGGGAGAGTGTATTATTATTGCTGGAATAAAGACCCGACGGAAGTGACCGAATCCGGGCTTATTTTCCTTATTTCTCATCAATTACACAATTTCTTCCAGAATCCTTTGGCACATATTTTTTATTTATACAAACAGACACTTGGGTGGTCATTATATTACATTCTGTAAAATGTCATTTTGAGATCGTTACCAATACTGGAATTTATTCTTAAATTGGCGGTTAACGGAGCACCAAGACGGAAGGCGCCAGACTTTCACCAGGATGTAGCTTTGAATTCGAATGGGTGGTGCAAAACTGTACTTTTTGTCACATGTACCCGTTCGTATATAGGTCTGCTGAGCAAACTTACTCGAGTCAAGGGTATTAATGTGCAGCCTACTAATGCCTTGTGTACTGATGGCCCTATATTATTAATATCATTATTGTTATTATTATTTACATGTGCACACGTTGCTATCAATAATGCTTTAAATATTTCCATTTATTTGATGTTACATAAAGAGAGCAATGTAGGTAAAAATGCCTTGGTCAAAAGCCTTGCCGGCAATCGAACCCCGGACTCTCAAGGTGTATGACGATAATAATCCGGGTTTTTTAGTGCTTAATATTTACATCGGAACGACGTGTCTAAGTGCTTTACAGATATATAATTATTACCTTCTCATCGGATTCAATGTCATTCCCGCACACAATGTGTGCACATCCTCCACTCCCTGGGGAGTATTCCAGTCAGTCGCCGGTAAGGCGCACACAGTACTGGACAAGCTACAATGACTTTCACATCCTACCGGGTACCCATTTAGCACCTGGGTCGAGAGTGGCAAAGTGTGGATTAACGCCTTGCTAAAGGACGCCACACGACCCTCTGTTTACAAGGCGAGAGTCAGAACTGCTAGACCACGGTTCCTCCAAGGTCGCCTTCGACCACATCAGCACCTCACCCGTAGCCATTAAAGAGAAATTCCAGTAGTTGTAGTAAACACTGATTTCATGAGAAAATCTGTAAAACAAGGCTTAATTGTCAGTATATCATCGAGGATCTAGATCTGGTACTTACATTAACTGAACTTTGTGAAATCTTGAAATATATGCTGAAAAATGTTCACACGAAGATCCCCAACACAGATAAGCCCACGTGGGACAATGTATAATCATTGCTTAGGGCGTCGGGCCCGACTCCCTACCCGATTCCTGTGCTTATTTGCTGATTTCTCAGCAATTACACAATTTCTTCCAGAATTCTTTGGCACATGCGTTTTATTTATACAAACAGACACTTTGGTGGTCATTTCATTGGATTCTGTACGAACTCATTTTGATATCGTTACCAAAACTAGCATTTACCTTTAATGAATTGCCAGAATCTTCACATATTAATATTTTATTAGTATTCGGTAGTACAGTTTCATGACATAATTTGACACAAGTTGACAAATTGTATCAACAGTGAAACACGGGTGTTAGGAAGACTGTATAGATGGAAACAAAATTAAGAAGAGATTTTTTTCTTTGGATAAAGTATAGATGTAGTCATGGGTGGTGCCACAAGGGTAGGGTACTGTCATCTCGATTATTTTGTTTAATAACACTAGTCAAAAAAGAATACGGAGGAAAAATGGGATAAAAGATGGAGAAAATGGGTGAAGAAGAAGAAGAAAGTTTAATCTTACCCCAGTAATTATTGAGAAATAGTCATGACGTTTCCTTTAGGACGTCTTGCCTCCATCTCCCGCCACTCCGCCTTCGTCCTGAATCACACTAGCATTCTACCGCCACTGGCGTTGCTCGATAAGAATAACCAATATGAAATACATATGTTCACAGAGTTAAAAAAAATCCATTGCCAATCTTGTAATGGAGGTCATCTTAAATTTGAATTACTTTTCTAAGAAAAGAAACAAAAATAAACTTGAAGAGGGCATGGGGATTTTGGTTCGACAATACCTCGTACGTCAGAGCAAGGAGCTCCTTGGTCAGAGCATCCAGCATCATTTTTATCGATGATGCACAGACATTCTTGAACATGTTGAAAGTGGCACTTGACTATCCCAGTTCAATAATGCCCCCGGTTGGTACGAACAAGGAGTTCCAGACAGAGCTTCTCGGTACGAATGAAAGAAAACATGAGTGCATGTATAATCATGTGTAAATCCTTTTGACCTTGATCAAAGAATCCTCAATGGGGATCATGTTGGTCAAAAGAGCAAACAACGTAGTCACGTACCAATTGTTCTGCAGTTCACCTGAAATTATGATTTATTTTAATGATCAGGAAATAAATGAGGGTTCATCTTCCCGTTTGAAGTTTAATCTAGATATTTTAATGTTAAGCAGCAGTCATTGTTATTAACAAAAAAAAAACTTCATCATCTTGCCTCAGTTCTTAAAGAAATGAAGTGCTAATTTATCGCTTGAAGTGCTTGTAAAGTGACTGCACTACGAGTGCTGATTTTCTAGTTTAAATTTGAACTAAAAAAAAACAGCACTCGTAGTGCAGTCACTTTCCAAGCACTGTAATACCTTGGTCACATTTACGCTACGGCGGCCGTACGGAGAGTCGAAATCAGCCGTTTTAACATTTTATTTGTACCAGCTACATATTGGTGGTTTTAGTAAAATTAATTAAAACGGCTGTTTTCGACTCGCCGTACGGCCGCCGTAGAGCAAAGGTGACCATGGTATAAGCATGGTAGGTGCTAAAAGTGAAATAGCACTTCATTTTTTACAGTGTATTAACTCATTTTTTTTATAATGCTTCTACTACTTCTAATGATAATAGTAATACTGATAACAATAATGATAATAATGATAACGATAATAATGATAAGATAACAATAATGATGATAATAATAATACATATGATTTATATTGCACATTTTCCATCGTTCAAGGTGCTTCAGACGAATAAGGCAAGAAAAAAATATCACAGGTTCAAATTTAACAATGAAATTAATGGACGTCTGTTTTTAAAAGCCCCGTTATACTGATATGTCGTCAGGGGAGAATTTCATCAATATTTTTGTCTGACAAGTTGTCAGATCTGACAACTTTCCTTGATTTTGATTGGCTGAGAAGCACTGTTTCTATGGTAATTGTCGGATAAAACAGCTCTTGTCGGATAATCGTCCAACAAAACTTTTCGAACGTCATGCTGTTTGTTTGATAATATATTTTCCCTCTTTAATCTGCTCCGTCTTGTCATTTGGATGGCGAAAACAAAATAAACCAAAGGTTTAGCGTTATCAATGAACATCTAGAAATGAATTCATGAAGAATTTCCTTTTCAGTATAATAGTTAAAATCTGAATTTTAATTATGGACGTTTGGCTTGTCGAAATGAAGGTATACCTGCTATTTTTCGGTTGAACCTTTGATATAATCTATTTTGTGAATAATACTTGAAAATCATCAATTTATTACCGAATCTGTGATTTCTCTTCTAGTACTTTATATGAACATGCCTGAAAAGAGCTAACCGACAAAATGTAAGATCATACTCGACTAAATTTTAAAACTACACTCTGATTACAAAGCATAATCATAAATAGTTCTTGTCGAAAATGCAAAAAAATATCACGTTATGGCTCTCTCCATAGCATTAATGTATTACTCTTCTGCAATGATATCATTACTGGGAATCGGTTAAACGAACAGAAATGTACCTTAAATAAAACGGAATTTCCTCCTTTTTCGATATTGTATGATAGTAATAGCAACAACAACAACAATAATAATGATAATAATGACAATAGTCATGACAAATTTATAGTGCACCAAATCCACTCTGCAGAGTGCACAGGGCGTAAAGAATGAGAGAGAGAGTGAAAAAAATGGAGTGATAAAAACAATTTAAGTAATCGAGTATTGAGAGAAGGAAACAATGAATAGACGTGTCTTTAAAGCAACGTTAAAAGTGTCAAGCATGTCAAGGAATGTATGGCGTCAAAGTTAGAGCAAGTTCGTTACCTCGTACGTCAGAACATCTAGAAGCGTTTTTACCACTGACACGAAGGCATTTTTTAAAGTGATACTTGACCAACTCAGATTCCCAACAACATGAATCTCAATAGAGTTTCTTTTTTGTTGTAGATTTGCTAACATCAATGTTTTTTTTTTATGGTTTGCTTCAAACTGTGTATTGAGTATTTGCATTTTAAATGAAATATTGATAATAATATTAGTGACGACGATGTTTTCAAAGTGTGTATTGAGTACTAGTATTTACATTTCAAACATTGATAATAATAATTGTGATGACGATGTTTTCAAAGAGTGTATTGAGCATTTACACTTTAAATGAAACATTGATAATATTTATAATATTGCTGACGGTGATTAGGATGAGGGAATCCAACTTGTTCGGAGGCTAATAAAGTGGATCGGGGAGGGGATGCATTGAATTGAACTTGATCATCCACACGAGGAAATGTTTTTCACATGTGCATTCTTATGAATACAAACCTTTACGAAATAAAATTTGAGGAAAATCCCAAGTATCACAAAATATGAAGAAAGTTTTGACAATGGAGTACATTGAAATAACCACGTGATGCGATTACAACCACAGAAATGAGAAAATATCCCAAACAGAGATTGTCATCTACACTGTTAAAAAAAGTGATTTTACAGAAAAAAAATGTGTACAAAAGACGTATCCTTGTATTCAGGTCATATACAAAGGGTATGGTGCACCCAAACAGTTTCATTGCTTCCTGGATTGATCAAATAAGGAAATGCCAGTGATCTAAGACTTTCCTGTTCTTGGATATGTACATTGTACGAAGCTCATTGATAATAGGAACGTGGACATAAAACCCTCATGGATGTATGACGCAATGCTGCATGGTTAGTCGGATGTAGAACGTGCGAAGGGGAAGGAAAATAATAAAATAGATTTATTTTTTTTATAAGAAACGAGAAGAGAAATTAGGTTCTGGAAAGGAGGAGCAAGGAGAAGGAAGGTGGTAACAGTATTTTCTTCATGTGCCATTCAATCTTTACATTCCAACTATACGTCAAGGGATGGCCCGGTTGGAAATGATTATATCTCAATAAATAGAATAAAATTCACAGAGCAAAATGCTGGAAATTTGATCAAATCGATGATAACAAATATCGATGCTATTGAATTTGAGAGATTTTCATTATTTCGCTGAAACAGTTCTAGGCAAGCCTTCATAAATATTCATTAGGTGGCCTGATGATGTCATATCCCCACTTGTTCTTTTGTATTTTATTGTATGATTTTTTTCTACCAAGAACTAAAACAATTGAATTGACAAATTAGTTATTTGTTGCCGCAACTGATTTCATCATAATGGAGACACATTATTTACACATGCATAAAAAATGAAACATTTATGATTTCATGTAATAACATAAGAAAAGGGAAAGTGGGGATATGACATCATCAGCCCACCTAATGAATATTCATGACGATGTGCATACGACTGTTCACGAAATATTGATAAATTTTAAATTTCAAGACTTCGTTATCTTTTATCCAATTTTGATGAAATTTTCAGCATTTTGCTTTGTGAATTCTACTCTATTTATTTCGATATAAACATTTCTTAGCCCGGAGCATCCCTTTAACATATTCCACACGAAAATATTGTACTCAGTGACGCAGAATGAAGGCAGTTGTCAAATATATTGACTGGGCACACACATAAAAATTGTTAATTATTTTATCATTTTGTATAAATGATAAATGAGGTTATATGTAAAATTTCAAAGTTTAAAATACTCTAAACAGACCAAGCCGGCGTGGTACAGAGAGAGGTTACCAGGTGATGCTGAGGTGAGACACATTGTGAAGTTATTGGAGCGTTGATGTACTAGTTTCTTTTGTCACGTACCTACTCCCCCCCCCCAAAAAAAAAAACACACCAGGACAATGGAGAAATGAAGTAGTTAGCAAGAAGAAGTCTATCCGATCATGGAGGTAGGATCCATTATCCGATCCCCAAACAGTAGAATGCTTTGTTAGATAATAGGGAAAGGGGTAACTCCAATCGAAAGAAACTCCGCTTCGAAAGCAAATAAAAACAAGAAAAATCGTAACAAGAGAGTATGCGGCTTGAGATGAAAACTATTGCCCGAATTTAGTGATGGCCAAAATATGCCTAACTGTACAGTTGCAGTGAAATGTCAAGGGATCTTTTAATACATTAAAGGTGGGGGGGGGGAAGAATGAAGCGAACATTACGTGATAGGAAGAGAAGCACTGTGAACGATTTCAAGAATATCAAGGTTTTTAATGAATGCCAAACTACATAATAACAAAATATTATACGCATGAATATCGTTGATTAGTTCAATGTTCTTATTTTAACATTGAAAAAATGGACCATGTCAATATTGTACGTCAAACAAAAATTGTTTTAATGCAGCATCATTGGGCATCGGGCTGCCCTTTTTCAATGTTAATTATTCCCTATACATTCAAACTTCCATGATTGTTATAAAATAAATAAATGAATGATAAAAACAAATCAAACGCAATTTTATTTTCAACCATTTAGAATCGCACACTTGGGATATGCACTTTTTCCATTGCGTTTATTAACTCAACTCTTAACTGCAATGTGCTATAGCACTATAGTTTCCTCACGAATGTACTATCTTAAGGAGGCTATTGACATTGTTGAGAGAATGGCAACATAATATAACACGTTTCGCCGTATGTAGGTCGAAAAAAAGTAGGGAAACGCGGTCACTACCCGCCCGTCCATGAAGTGACGTCATATCAATACATCATTGTGTTTTCTGTTTAATGTCTACATTCCCCCGCAACTATGATTAAAATATTCATATGTATGCGAAAAAGATGACTTAATAATCTTCATTTTTGCTGGCACCTATCCTTCAATTCTGTGGTTGCTCTGTGGTATTCATATTTTTCAGGTTAGTAAGAAAGAGAATGAGAGAAATCATAATAATCTTACGAATAGCGCAAATGGAGCTAATACATATTTGGTAAAATATTAATAATAATAATAATAATAACGTTTTATTTACCCAGGGTAGCCACTTCAGTTAAGAAACTGCTCTACCACCGGGCCCTGCATAACATATGATATTATTACCCTTCTCCAATCTAAATGCTGAGCGTCAAGCAAGAAGGCAGAAGGTCCCATTTTAATAAGTCTTTTGTATGACTCGGCCGAGGATCGAAACCACGGCCTCCCGTTCATGAGGCGGACGCTCTACCATTGAGCCACCATGCCCGATTAAATAATATTAATAGTAATAGAAATGACGATAATAATAAGAAAAAAAATATATAATTACGGTAATGTTAATTATTACATTGATTATGATGAGGATGCTGATGATGATAATAATGATAACAATTATGTTAATAATAACATGTTATTATGTTAATGATTACATTGATGATGATAATAATAATAACAATCATTATTATCATCCGCCATCGTCGTCGTCACCAGTTCGGCGCATAATAAGCATGATGTTATATGCCCTTTAGATAAAAATACAAAAAAACAATGTAACAAAGAATGAGGTACAAGTATTATATACAAATACAGGCCTACATGACGGTACTAACAGGTTTTAATACCATTTAATTATGCAAATACAAGATTAATCAGTGGGTTATCAATTCATTGAATTATAAATGCTAGATTTAAACTAAAAAAACAAGAAGATGATAATTAGATATCTGAGTTTCGTATTGGGTCAATCAACTGTTATTTGTAAGGTCACTGAGTCAGTCATCGGCGTATCTTCCAAGTGGCTTTGCCCTTGGTAGCGCACTCTTTTTTCGGAGAATCCAGACGTAAGGCAATGATTAAATCTACTTAATGATGACACAAGTTCTAAGAGCCAACACCGTAACCTAAAGACGCCGGTGTGCTTTATCAAACATGGTGACGTAACAATGATGATGCGTTTTACGTAATTGTGCGTTGGAGAGCATGTGTTCTCGATGTGCAAGGATGCTCGACGATTTACATTCCCTCGTTGACCCAATTACTATTCAGGCTTCTATCTCATTGCATTTTCTGAAATCGCCTAAATTGCAATAGAGATCTTAATGGAAAAAAGATGAATACGGGGTGAGCTTCTTTGGGTCAATTTCTACAAATCTTTCTACTTTTACTTCTTCTTCTTTGACTTCTACTTCCACCCCTACTTCAACTTAGGTTTCTACTTCAACTTTTACTTCTACTTCCACCCCTACTTCAACTTCTACTTCCACCCCTATTTCAACTTTTACTTCTACTTCAACTTTTACTTCTAATTCTACTTCTGCTTCAACTTAAGTTTCTACTTCAACTTTAACTTCTACCTCTGCTTCAAATGTCACTTTTACTCCTACTTCTACATCTACTTCAAATTCTACTTTTACCCCTATACTTCTACTTAAACTTCAACTTTACTTCTACTACACGTATATACATATACTTCCACCTTAACTTTTGATTGTACTTTTATTTATATTTACTTCTACCTTCAATCCTACCTCCACTCCTACTAGAACTTCTACGTCTACTTTTACTCCTATTTCCACTACTATTTGAACTTATATTTAAATACACGATATTCCCCATTGTCGTAAGTAAAGTTTTGTGACTGGTTATTAAACAAAAACAAAAATTGAAGGTAAATATCAATATAAAATTTTCTTGTTATTTGCTCCAAACACAGTTAAAAGTTTGCTGATTTTATTAGATTATAGTTATTTTCATGGAACGGGTAAAAATTAAGGTCTTATCATGTCTATTCATAGTTAAGAAATAACAGTTACTATTACTTTTCAAATGTATTTGATGATTCAGAATTTGAGTCATTCATTTCTGATTGTTATAGAAAATATCGTGAATGTATACATTGATAATAACAACCCATTAAACATTTTGTTTTATTACGACACCTATAGCATGCCAAGCGAAAGTATAAGCTTGATATCACGGCTTACAATTTAAAGAGAAAAAAAGAACACAAATGAAGAATATAGAAAAATGACATATACCAGCTTTTCCAGTCTTCAGATGAGAGTAAACCTAGCTGATCTTGAAGATTATATTCGGATATGAACATCGCCTAGCCGCAGGGTGACACTCTTCGCGAATTGGTTCGTTATGATGTTGAGTATGACAGGTACGAAAAGGTAGCCTTGGGACCCAACCCCGAACGCACTGTCACCTGTCTTCTAAGAACCAATTATTTTCTCTACGAAGTCATGTACCAACTCCTAATTGCATTCCTGAACTACCATTGCGACACAATGGCATTTCCCCCATCTTTCTTACTCTGTTCTATCTCTCGCCCTCAATCTTACTTTCTCTTTAGCTCGCTTTCCATGTCTCTATTTTTTTCTATCTTTCTTTTTAATTACCCATCGCAGCTGCTTGTTTTCTGCTTGAAGTTCCTATTATCTCTCCTTTGTCGACGTACTCGACCTAGAAAAGCCGATGTACTCTACGTCTAGATAAGTCAATACTGAGAATAAGAAACATTTAAAGGGGAAGTTCACCCTGACAAAAAGTTAATCGTAAAAATAGCAGAGAAAAAAATAATAAAAAATATTGCCGAAGGTTTGAGAAAAATTCATCAAATAATTAAAAAGTTATTAGAATTTCAATGATTTGATTTGTGACGTCATATGCGAGCAGCATTCCTACATAGTGAATGGTTAAAAATCAATGAAATGTTATTTTTCCAGAAAACTGATAATGGTTTTCACTGTACCTTTTGTATATCAATAGACAAATCATTTCACACCCGATCATGAATAGAAAACAATATTAAGTCACAGGAACCATACAAAATTTGAAATTCATGCATTTTTATATCACATAACAAATGGGGCAGCTGCTCGTTTATGACGTCACAAATCCAAAACTTTGAACTCTAATAACTTTCTTACTCTTTAACGGACTTCTTCAAACCTTCACCATTATTTTTTACTATTTTTTCTGCTCTTTTTACAACAAAGTTTTTTTCAAGGTGAACTTCCCTTTAAGGGCCGGTACTCAACACACGATCCGACTACGACGAAATTTGTGAGCAAATCGCATTTTGCATTAAATATGAAAGTTCCAAGAAGTAAAATTGTTTAATTTCACGTTTGGAGTGATGCGAACGATGATAATGATGAGTACAATGATGGCAATAACTAGTATAAGAAACCAAAGAAGAAGAAGCTTTAACTGGGGAAAGAAAAAGAGAGATGCAACAGACGAACTACATTTTATTTTCAATACAATACTAATTCAATATTCTTATTTTAAAATATGGAATGATATTCCAGACTATACCAAAAGAAAATCCGTCAGAACCAGAATGACATCATAATTACTGTATAAATATATTATTTTGTTATTATAACAATTCGATCTTTTTATGATAATTTGAACTACACGTTCAATTGCTGTTGCAGCCTCTTTAACATTAGATATAATATTGTACTTGCTTAGTAATTCATGTCCACTTTCCCACTCAACTTGTTCTCGCTTGATTCCTTCCCCTGGCTTTTCCTATCATTTTTTTCTTTGTATTCTATTTACTGTATTTCATAATGATGTAAGTGGTAAGAAGCTCATCTCGCCCCGGACTATAAGAGAAATAACGCCTTCTTCAGCAAACAAAACAAAAGTATATTTATGTTCTTTCATGTCAAATTCATTTTTGATAATGCATATATCATACTTAAATAGTATTTCGGTTTGCAGCTTTAAATGAATACAGGAGAGGGTCTTACCCTTAAGGGTTTAAAGGGATGGTCCAAGCTGAAAATATTTATATCTTAATACATATAGTAGAATTCACTGAGCAAAAGGCTGAAAATTTCATCGAAATCGGACAACAAATAATAAAGTTTTTGAATTTTAAAGTTTAGCAATATTTTGTGTAAATAGTCGTCATGACTATTCATTAGGTGGGCTGATGATGTCACATTTCCATTTTCCGATTTGTTATGTTTTTACATGAAATCATATTTTTTTCATTATTTCATACTTGTGATTAATATGTTTTCCTTATAATGAAATAAGTTGCAGCAATAAATATCTAATGCACTAAATCAGTTGTTAATCGAATGTTTATATTTCCTGGAGAAAAAAAATTGAATAAACCTAATTTCATATAATAAAATACAAAAGAACAAGTGGGGATGTGATATCTTCAGCCCACCTAATGAATATTCATGACGACTGTTTTCACAAAATATTGCTCAACTTAAAAATTCAATAACTTTGTTATTTGTAATCCGATTTTGAAGAAATTGTCGGCATTTTGCTCAGTGAATTATATGTATTAAGATATGAATACTTTCCACCCGGACTATCCCTTTAAAATGGCCCATTATCGGTGAAACAGATGATTGCCGAACAAATTACACCACTGGCCTCTGCTCGTCTGTATCATCCAACCGTGAAAACTGTCTACCAGGAACTACTGGATGGTGCATTACTAATTAGCTTCTTAGATTGTCGTGACGTAGGCTTGTAAATGACGCAAAACATATAAGACCAAAATCAGATCACCATTTCTTAGGATTTTGAAAGTGTCTATGAGTTACTTAAAGGATAAGCGCTTAAACATATACTCTACCACGAGGATCGATAATTGCCTTGATGGAGTTGACCTTGCACAGCTAATTTAAGGACACAGTCAATGTACTGGAAATGCCCGTCAAAATGACAATGACCAGCAAGGGGTCTTTGTCGAAAATCGGTGAACCGAAAGAGCTGTTTCGGGAGCTGACGAAAAATTGCAAATTTAAATACTGCATTGAAGTACTGCTATTATCTCGTGTAGTTCTCGGTGTGTTTAAAAAAGGAATTAGTCCCAAGTTAAATTGTTCAAAATAATTTTGTCATGAAAGAACATAAATATATTTTTGGTTTGTTTTTACTGAAGAAGTTGGAGTGTCCCTAAACCAGTAGTTCGTCGCGAGGTACACTTGTTAATACTTACGTCATCCGGTTTATACATTATAAAGAAAAAAAAACAATGATAGGATGAAAGCCAGGGAGAAGAGATCAAGTGAGATAAAATGGACAGGGAAGTGGACATGAATTACTAAGCAAGTACATATATATATATATATGTATTTTTTTGTATTTATATGTTTTATTGGGTTCACACTGAACAAAAATAAACATTATAGGCGATGTCGTTTGTGTAGAGTCCCTGCAGGAGGAAACTGCTGTTTTGAAACACAGATTCCCGACAAAGACTTCTTGGTTGTTCATTGTCATGAAGTACATTATTTTGACAATGCATTTTCTACTCCATGTTCCTGAATCATCCATGCTTCATGGACGAGTTAAAACACTTTATCATGATCGTGGAAGGCCGAAGAGTCTTTTTTAGGACAAGGTACAATGAAACATACAACGTTAATCGGCTTACCTTGGGAGTACCAGACATTGTAATTTGTGCAATGGAGATACCATACAGTATGTCGTGTGAGTTACGGAATAAACGAGTCCAATTATCCGAATGATTTGGGTGTGTTTCATTAATCTAAGTAGAGAAGACATTTCAGTTACGAAACTGCTCTGTTAGGTACGAGCCGCCCCTGAATTACATAATTCTTACGTTACGTTTTTATCAATCTTCAGCATGAGTCGGTCAAAGATCGAACCCACGATCTCTCGTTCACGAGGCGGACGCTCTACCACTGATCCACCCTGCCTGTTAAAGGAAACCAAACCCAATTAAGAAGAGATGCAATCTTATTGGAAAGAATAAAATGAGAGGAACAGTTTAAAACAAGTTACATCAAAATCGGTTATGAAATAGAAAGGAAATGAGTGAAACAATTGAAGATTACCTGTACCTTGGCCTGAACCTTTTTGAAATAAAATGGACACAAATAAAAATATGTTTCGGCGTAAACCTCCTAAAATAAACTACAAATGTTTAAGTTGGCGAAGAGAGGATTTCCTTTGTGTCAGAGGATTAATAAAATAATCCTGTACATGCACCTTGGCATGAACCTTTGTAATATAAAATGGACACATATAAAAATATGTTTTGGACCAATCAAAAACCCTGTATCGGCACTTAAATTAAATATACACCCCCTTAAGATACGTTGAAGTTTAATTAAAGTGCTGCCTGCACGTCGGCGTAAACCTCCTAAAAAAAAACTACAAATGTTTAAGTTGGCGAAGAGAGGATTTCCTTCGTGTCAGAATTCTTCATTTCCTTCCGATTAAAAATTACAAAGCATACGAAAGAAAATAATACCCTCAGTAAATACATTTTCATAATTTTCACAAATTAGACAGAGTGACACAGAACATTTTTTATGAATATATATTCAAAATACGCTTACGATGACTTACAAATTAGATGAATTTCTTCAAACATAATATATAACTACAAGAAGTAAAGAAGACGGATGATATTTTAAGCATTTTTCTCGACAGTGTAAATAAAAATGGGTATAATAAGGGTGCGGGATGTGGGATTTGTGGAGATTAATATGTATGTATGTCAGTGTTTCAGTTCTTATCAGCAGTGCATCAATCACATAATATATCGACGTTAATAGCGGTCGATATGTTACGTCTTTATAAAGGCGTAACTTTAAGGGACTCTAACTGTGAATCACTGATTCAGTCCGTGACTTCCACATGCAACTAGATGGGATCTCAGCCACACCAACAGGACAGACCCAAGGCCGATTGGAAGTATTACATTGATTTTCAATGGCAAATCATTTGTCGGTTTGTGGTGGATTTCCTTTGGTGTGACTGACATTACAGATCGACATACACCGCAGACCCACATGCCTTACCCAATAGTGAAAACTTAAATTATGGTGTTTAAAATGTTTCAGGTAAACTTGTTTCTCTACTCTCCTTCATGATTCTTCAAACGAGCAGCAGTCTTCTTTTTGCAAAGCCGTTTTCCTTGTGATACGAGTGAGTTTCAAATAAATTATCAGGGATGGGGGGGGCATAGAGCTAATTTTCTACGGATAAAATGGAGAGGTAAAAGTACAGTAGGTCTGTTCGCATGAACAGCAAATGTGTACGGAAAAGAGATCAAAGTTAGTGGCTTAAGAAAACCTTGAACAAAAAGCGTTTTGAAGGGTTTTTTCTTAGTTGACGGCTGATCAAAAATGATCCAAACTCGAGTTTGATGGGTAAAAAAACAATATGATACAAGATAATTCATCAGAATCTCCAGCATCAAGTCATTTGATGGAAAACTTAACTCCTTCATTCTCTTTTATCCTGAATCATCATTCATATGCCAACTAATGGGGCCGACTCAAATGATGCACTAGATGTGTTTTTCATCTTGTGGCAACGCTCTTCATCATTCAAATTCAAATCTAAATCCGACATTGAGCAAGAGGCGTCAGGGAGGTGTAAGTACATCAATATTAATCGAGGGAAGGGCGAAACCACACGGGGCGACAAGACATCCTTGAGGCATGGCCCTTGGACGTGGGTGTTGCGTATATTATTCTCCATAGGCAGCACGCCCTGGAATTCCTCAAGATTTTACAAAATGGAGAAATATAATCAAAATGACCTGAAGTTTGTCGTGAAAACTTTTTTCTTTCGAATTTTTCAAGGACCAAATCGACCTAATTTATTTTATTTTATTTTTTGTATTTATTTATTTATCTTTTATTTTTTATTTATTTATATATTATTATTATTACTTTTTTTATTTGGGATGTATTTCAAACTTACATCAGCACCCCAGTAAAAAAATCATTCACAAGGCCGTCCCTTGAGGCTACCATCCTGTAACATATGAAGGCGGAGCAAACCTTTGGCTGACGATCTTAAAGATAAATTCCAGTTTTGGTAACGATCTCAAAATGACTTTTTACAGAATCTAATATAATGATCACCCAAGTGTCTGTTTGTATGAATAAAAAATATGTGCCAAATGATTCTGGGAGAAATTGTGTAATTGCTGAGAAATAAGCAAAATAAGCGCGGATTCGGTCACTTCCGTCGGGTCTTTATTCCAGCAATAATAATACAATGTCCCACGTGTGCCTATCTGTGTTGGTGATCTTCAGTGTGAACGTTTTTCAGCGTAGATTTCAAGATTTCACAAAGTTCAGTTTATGTAACTGTACCAGATCTAGATCCTCGATGATATTCTGATAATTAAACCTGAGTTTACAGAGTTTCTCATGAAATCAGTGTTTACTGCAACTACTGGCATTTCTCTTTAAGCTAAACAAAACATGCGGGTGTTAATTGGTGTACTTATAGCACCACACCAGTCATTTGATTTCGGTGTTTAAACTTATAGTGCAGCTCCAACTCCTGTAGGTATTATTGAAAAATGTTTAATTGGTATCGTTACACTCTCCGGTGCTGCTTTCGATATCTCGGGTGTAATATGAACAACCCGGGATGTGGTCATTTAGAGACACCAACTGCTGTCAGCTGTAACACTCCAGATTTTACAGTATGGAATATTCGGCCGCTGTAGTCGTGATAGATTGCTGTGGGTGTCAGGGAAGTGTGAGAGCTGTTATTCGGGTTACACTTCGTAATTCCGAAAGTTCGTTAATCCGAAAATGAAATAAGGTTCGTAATTCCGTAGGTTGTTAATCCGAAAAATTGAATAATCGGTGGCAAAGCCGGGAAAACCAAAAGGGCAAGCATGGTGAAGGAGGGGGGATGGGAGGGGGAGGCAAAGCCAAAAAGGGGCCCTTATATGTTAGAACTGGTCTATTGATGATATATTCACCATGATCATCTGTATGATGTCGTTGTGTGTCGTAGTTATTCAGTTGAGCAAAACTTTATTGAAGTGATTCCTGATTATTATTATATATTTAGGATTTTATTAGGCGGTTAAGGAAAAAATTATAAATCTGAAGCTCTAAAATTAGCTTTTTTGTCAATTATGGGGCAATTAGGCCATACTGTTAAAAGGGCATCCCGCGCGAGATGCTGCGAGAGCTAATCGCAAGCTCAAACTTTAGGGCATATCAATAAGAAATCAAAATTAAACATTCCGAGCAGTTCTTGTAACCATGAAAAAGAGATGTGCATCTAACTAAAGAATCAATGATATTCTAACCTGATAACTGGACATTAAGCATTTTCATAACCAGAAAAAGAGTGAGCACCTTAAAATACATAATAAATGAGGCGAGTGCGAAGCGCGAGCAAAATAAGTGATTTTCTAACCTGAAATGTATTACGTTGTACTTCAAAATGTGTATTCAATTTCGAAAAAGGGCAATTTCATTTTGAAAAAAAGGAAAATTTTCCTTTTGAAAAAGGGCATTTTTTCCCTACGGGGATTTTTTTTATCAAAGCCAGCAGAAGCTGTTAAAGATGACATCATCCCCTAAACAAAATTCTCTTTATCTGGAGGTTATTCAAATGTGACCAACACACAGTCCCCAATATTCTTAATCCATTCGCTCGACTAGGCAGCAATTGCTCAGAGAAAATCAAAATTAAGATGTTTGATCCAATCGCCAATTCTTGATGCAATACATGTTTTGACCTCACCATACACAAGTATCATCCTCCGTTGAAACTATAACTGTATAATATCCTGTTGTTTTTTCCATTTAGAACACCGCTTTTGTTCCTAAAATAAATTAATTTCATTTTCGAAAAAACGAACCTTATTTCATTTTCGAACTAACGAACCTTCTAATTCGTTAACCTTATTTCGTTTTCGGACTAATGAACATTCGGAATTACGAATCTTATTGTGTTTTCGGACAAAAAACGAACCTTCGGAATAACGAACCTTTCCGTGTTCGGTTTAATGAATCTTCGTTATGACGAACATTCGGAATAATGAATGTTACCCCCATACATCAAGGAGTATGAACCGATAGATTTCGATCAATCATGTCGAACAAGCGAAGAGGATTTTCGAGGGAAGGAAATGGAAAACTCTAAACCTGCAAATCTTAGGTTTTTGTGGTTGTTGAAAGGAAATACAAACCTCCATCTCTTAAACATACTCCAACACCCTCGTCTGTAATACACGCAACCGCAAGCCTTGAACGTTAAATCCATTCATGAATATTTAAATACAAAGATACCCCTCGTATCAGTTTTGTTGGTTTTTACAATTGCTGCTGAATTTTCAAAAAGTTTGAATATAAACTCTTTGTTTGTTTTACGTAAACTTAATGAAAAAAAAACTTAAGATATTGGCCACTGAGGCCCAATCAAATACTATAGTAGTTAACCGTTAACATCGAACATCATATTCGGTAACATTATTGATAAAATGCCGAGAAGCTAAATTGCACTGAAAAACATTGATACAGAAAGTATAAATTGTTTGTAATGAAATAAAAAGTGCAGAGGCGTATCTAGGATTGACTTAAGGATGGGAAAGGGGGGCGGGACATTCAAAATAATACAGGATTTCAATTCACTTTATCTTATTTTCATTTTCAATTAATAAACATCAAAATAACAACAAAAATATTGACACATAATATACAAAGCAGAATAAACGTCATAATAGATATCTCAGTAAAAAAAATTATATACAAAAGTAATCGATGAATAATTAAGTTGCAGTTTTGAAAACACATTTTGATAATAAAATAATTGAGAATTACAGGTCACAGGTAACGTATGAAAATGAGGGACTTCCTGAATAAATAAACGTTTTAGATCTTTTTTAAGACGTATGTACGTTGTTTTTTATAGTTTAAGGCCTTGGTGGATACCATTCCAGCATTTAATCTACCTCAGTCCCAAATTACTCGTTTACAAAAAATGCAGAATTCTGCTGCTCGGATAGTGACCCTTCTTAACAAATTTACCCATATCAAACCTGTTCTTAAAGTTTCACATTGGTTGCACATAAGTGAACGTGCCAAGTTCAAAATCCTAGAATGATCATGAAGTGTGGCAGTTTTTGAAGGAAGAAATCCCCTCATAAAGCCAGGGGAAAATGTAGGAATAATCTCATGGTCAGATCGGCTCTCCACCTTGGCCCGTGCATGTATATCCCCTAGCCAATAATCAACAATGCCTGAACATTTTGACGTAATGGAAGTCCTTGGCGACACTTCGCCACACATCGTGCCCAAAAGCATTCAGGACACTCCAGTACAAGCACACCTACCTCCACACACACCCACATCCTCATCTCCTCCCCCCCCCACACACACATAAAGCCCTACACATTTTTTCATCATGTTTTTTATCATGTTTATTTTGTATTTCATCCAAAATTGATTAAAATAAAGTTAAAGTGAAATAATTACTGCAAATTAACAAATCTTCATTTTGCGTTTTCAGTTTTAACAACGCGTCTGAATTACTTCGTAGACGGTAAGTTGCATGGTGACTTTAAACTTGTTTCGTACGGTCTTGTTTATTAGAAACTTTATTGATAATCATGAAAATTCTGCCCCCCCCAAAAAAAAAATGATTGTACTTATTTTTAAGAGATAATTTCCATGCTTAACGTATTTGACGATATCGCTATTGGAGGTTAAAATATGCTTGCATGTAAATTGCCCTTTCCTCAAAAAAAAAAAAAAAAAACACGGATATTTTTGTTTTTTTCAACGCCATTCTCTGGAAAATAATGACGTCTCCTGCTTCTGTGTTGGAGTAGTGGGAGACTCAAGGACTTTTGAGTCCCTTGAGGCATAACTGCGTCATGTCCCTACTTCATACAAAATCTGCCTGATGAATATTTCCCATATTTGTTTCAGAACATACTGTAACGCAAAGCTACCGTCACAGAGGCGAAACCGACACCCCAGGTCGATTAAGCTAGTTCGTTATTTCGAATGATTTCCCATCGGTCGGTTTGGAGTCGGTTTAGTTGATATGGCTGCGTGTTTACTACGGAGAAACTCTCTACAACACACCAATTCCTTTGAAAATGCAAGCCAAATCACAATGGAGAGCTGAGACGCTTTTGTGGAAAGTTGGTAGACCGGGACAGCATCGGAATCCCTTGATTCTGGACAACGACATCATATTTGCAATTGTTCGCCCGGTGCAAATCTTCAGATGATCTGCTGTCCCAGTCCACCAACTTGCGACAAAGACTCCCAGCTCTTCATTGCGATTTTCATTGCATTTTCAAAGAATCGATGCGTTGTAGAGAGTGTCTCCGAAGGAAATACGAAAACTTCCTAGTGCTACAGTTACAACCGCGACACCGACCCGCCAGACCGATCAAACATGTCACAGGTATTGCGTTATTTTCGATAGCATACCATTGGTCAGTTTGGAGTCGGTGTGACTGCTGCAAAGTAATGCTACACTTACACTCGCGACACTGCCGCGTCAAACCGATCTAAGGTATTGCGATACTTTCAATGGTATGTCTTCGGCCGGTTTTGAGTCGGTTTCGTTGGTATGACTAAGGCAGTTGGCGGAGGGGGGGGAGTGTCTCGTTCTTGATACGATCTGGAAGGGACGATTACCTAACATACCCTGCTACTTCGTGTGACTTTGATTAATCTAGTTAACAACATTTCTATCCCCAGGAGGCTATATGCCTGTTTAGTTAGGCGTGCGGAGGTTTGTCTCCAAACCACTTACTTCATCAAAGTTTGTTTCTTCTTTGTCAGGTGTTGAAAAGGTGCTTACGGTTTTTCACATTATCATACGGACCCATCAGGTGTGGTTGGGAGGCCTGTGTAATAGCCCGTGTTCAAACTTACACAATAAATCATCATAAAACGCTTAGACACCCATAAAACTGTGAACAGAATCGTTGAATGAATTTGTCACGATGGGGTGACTAGATCAATACCTCCTTTGTAAATTCTAATTGAAAATAATTTCATTTCTTTGTACGAATTCTATAAAAACGCGTTAAAACACACGTCAAACATACCCTCACATAATAGATGATGGTTATTAATGGGTATTAACACCAACACATATAAATATATCTTGAAGTCTTTAAATCTCGATTCAATTGTTCATTTGTTTCGAAATGAATAGCTTTACTATAAAAAGGTAGACCCGAATTGTGAATTGGTCGGTTATTCCACTGTTAAATAAAGAGTGACAATGAATAAAATTTATTGTCACTTACGTGAACTGAATGTATTCAATTTCAAACAATATTTAAAGAAACTAGGCATTTTGCATTTTAGTATATTTTATTTCATATCAAACAAGGTCCAAGAGGTAATATCGAGTCACGTTAACTCACTAAAAAATAGATGCAATTAAATTTTTTTCTATTAAAAACAAAGAAAATTAAATATACAGGAGTTAAAATCAGATATTGTTAAAACAATTTGATTTCGTAAAAAATCCATTATAGAGGTATAGCAGAAGTCATTTATAACTAACCGAAGGGTATAATAGATGGACAGGTCAGATTAATTTTGTTTTAAGTAGGTCGCCATTCTCAAACCCACAACATCCAACTTTAAAGAGTTGTATGCTCCCCTATCCCTCGTTTGTTTTTTATAGGAAGGCAGGGGGCACGTGTCCCGGTTTTCATTTTCAGTGAGTGCACACTTGTAAAAAATATTGGGTATAATTTTAACGAGCACGAGGATGATTATGTGTCCATCCAATTTGGGGTAGTATTTTACCCAATGCTGGAAGCATATTGTCAAGTAAGATTCAAAATAATAAGCAGCAATTACTTTAGAATTGGCAAAATTTTTATACCACTGGATAAATAAAAATGCCCGATATTGGTTGGACACATAATTACGCTCATTGAGAATTTTTCCCCAATATTTTTTAGGTTGCATTGAAGGAATAGCTTGGGAGAAAAAAATGGGGAGAAAATGATCATTATTAAAAGCAAAATCTCATAAATACCCATGCAAAGAAGTCACATGTGTAAACACTTAAAACGTTGGGCAATATACTGTCCACTGTGCTGGGGAATGTATGTCGGTTAAAAATACATGTATTCTGGGCAATTATTATCCGATTTAGTAAATTTATTACCCAATTATTAGTTTTTATTACCCAATTTGGGCAGCTTTTAACCAATAGTTGTGTGGACAGTATGTTGCCCAGGGTTGATTAAAAATTTTGCATTTTTTGGCCCAACTATTTTAAGAGTGTAAAAATGTTGGAAGGGGCCCGATTTCTGCGCTAACCATGCAACTAACACCCGACATCAGATGCTGGATGATAATACACAATGATTGTATTTATAGCATACGACACTATGTCTATGTCCCTGTATAATTTTAAAGGGCATTGAAGATGTTATTACCCTAGCATTAGCCCCCCCCCCCCAGCATGATGCGTTTCAAGGGATAAAGCAGTGATTCTCAACCTTTTCTTGCTCGAGGACCACTTTGTCTCTCAGATTTTTTTTCGAGGCCCACCTTCTAATTTTTTTTAAGGATATGACTACTTGTCTCGACTCAAAGATTGTCTCGGCAGTTATAAAGAGCATATTAATGCGTAACTTTATGATCTTCTGCTGCATGAGTTTAGCCAACAAAAATTGAGGGGGCTTGATATGGCGTATCGTGTACAATTGATAAAATGTTGCGAGCGGGCATGGCTAGCAAGCAAAAATCACATTTTTATTGCAAAAATCCAAGTTTGTGATAGATTTGACACAATATTGAACAAACAATATATTTCACCCTTATCCCTTTTCTTTCCTTTTCTCTTTTTTGTTGTTGTTGTCTTGGTCATGAAATATTTGGGGGCCAAGAGCCCCCCCCCCTATCTCTATCAAGTGTTATGCTGTGAATTAAATCCAGCCTTTTCTCTGAAGCTCTAACGGTTTAAGCGCCTTATTTGACAATAACTTCAGCACATTCGACACACAATGCTTTTGGCTTTGCATCACTGCGCAGTTATGATAAATCCAAATTTAAAGGCGCTGTCACACCTTGGCGTTTTAGACAGCGTATGCCCGATGTATGAGGAATTTGGCGAATACGCTGGCGTACGTCGAATACGTTACGGGTAAGTTTTGCATACGTTAAGAGTACGCTAAAACACGCTGGTATACGTCGTCATACGGCGAGGTCGTCGAAAAATTTTGTGCAACCGCAAAATTTTTCGACGTATGCCAGCGTATGGCTCATACGTCCCGCATACGCGGGCCATAAGTTGTAGGCAAGTTAATACGCGATCGTTGATACACGTTGACACACGTTACTCGTAAGTTACTCATAAGTCGATGTACGTCGAGATAATGTCCAGCGTATCCTAAAACTTACTTCTAACCTATGAGTAACGTGCTTTGAACGTATGTGTAACTTAACTCCAACGTATATTGACGTATGAAGACGTGCTCCGGACGACCACAAACTTACTGAACGTGTTTATAACTTACAGCTACCGTATAATGGCGTATTGACAACGTTTATAGGAATTGGTATATAAAGGTGGGGTTCACAGGAGTTTTCTTCGGCATGGCGGTGGTGTTGATACGGTGATGTATCGTGCGGTAATGATTTGAATAGTCGAGCGGCAGCCTTTTTATAGGCTACGACACGTGTTCGTCAGCGATACGCTGCCGCGCGCTATGCGTAAGTTAGGCTATCGTAGGGCATAAGTTGTGTACGCCAGCAATACGCAAGGCATTCGTTGGAATACGTTACTTATAAGTTAACGAAGCGTTCGATATAAGATACTGTATACGTCCAACTCGTTGTGAATACGCTAAGTATACGCCCAGAGTTGTAAAAAAAATCAAAGTTCAGCGTATGCCGACGTTTTAGACAAATTTTGATACGTCGGGCATACGCTGTCTAAAACGCCAAGGTGTGACACCACCTAAATGTATTCAGGGTCATATTTTCTTAGTTACCTTCTGAGACTTTTTAACAGTAGATTTGTTTCCTCTCTCACCCTTTCGCTTTAAAACACGGTCCATTTTGATGAAAGTATGTTTCATGAAATTTGAACAATTAAGCTCATAAGCACATTCGAAGCAATCAGTTTGAAAAAAAAATGCATTTGCAAAGGTCCGGTTAATGGGCGATAATTAACTACATACAAAATATGCAAACAGGAGGCCTGAGGTTCACATCAAAGTTAGATCGAAAACCATCATACAATGTGCATGTATATCACAACATGCTACCTATAGGCATGCCTTTAGCTTTGTTTGACCAACGAAGACCGATCAAACATACCATTTTCGGACATTACATAAAATAAATAAAATACCATAAATTTCCCCTTTTTTCTCCTATGGAGCCTCTCGCGGCCCACCTGTTGAGAAGTGCTAAATCCTGCTAGGTCCCGATTTACTTCGCCTGGGTTATGCGCAGCACAGTGTGGATAAAATCCTTGTGCAATAACATGAAATCCATGGCTTGGATTCGAACCTACGACCCTCTGACTGAGAGGCGAGTGTCAGAACCACTACATCACGACGCTATGCCGAGAAGAGTCACAGACCGGCATGATCAGACACCAATTTACCTTTCCCGAATACTTACCTTCGCTGCATGAAACTAATCAAACCCACGTGGTTGTAAAATGACAGAAGTAGATTAACTTTTTACCAAACTAGATAACGAGGTTATTCCAGTGTTTGTGGGAACAGCATTATCAACCATTTAATGAAAGCACGATTAATGACAGGTGCGCTATTAATCTTTGACGTCTTTGAAAAGTGAAGAAGACTGACGAAAGATGGGAGGTTATGTAACTATTTCGCCACAGGAGAGACGGAAAGAGATAGGGGAATGATGACGTTTAACTTAAAGATAAATTGGCAGGGGGTAATGCGAGAGTGGTAGGGGAAGGTGAGTGCCGGGGTGAGTGATTCGGACAGTGGGGTCTCGTTGCATGAAACTCTGATTTAAGAACGGTGTATAGGTTATACAACAAAATGATACACTGCAAAAACTCCGGTGTTGATTTAACACCAGCTCGGAATGTATATTTGTCCACACCAGAGAACACCAGTTTCGTTTTGGTCTAACACCAGATAGGTGTTAATGCAACACCAAATAGTATTAAAACAGCATCGGTTTAATTCCAAACTGGTGTTGTTTAATTGAATTGGACATATAGATTCCAGGCTGGTGTTAAATATTTTGTAGTGTAGAAACTCTGAACGCTTAACTCATTCTGGAGGGCGAATAATGATTACAATTGTATTTATGATATTTTATTTTAATATAGAGTTCCAAATTGCACATTTGATACTAATAATTATTGGATAGATGGTAACCATGAACTATGATCATTCATTACCTTCCTGCATATAGATAAAGGACAAAACTAACATGATTATTGAATTTAATTGTACAAAACTGCATGTGCAACATCAGCGCGGCAAGGCCGGGTTGAGAGATAAACGACGAAAAAATATTTCCCATGATTTTTTTATTATTATTATTATTTTTGGGGGGAGGGGGACACCCCCCATTACCCCCGAATTCCTTGTGGAAAAGGTGTAATTATTGTCATTGATTAAGGTTGACCGTTTGCCCTTTGAGATTTGAATTTATGAATCAGAGTTAGGAAGAAACCATTCAGGAAGCGGGGATGGGGATGGGCAGTGATTAGATCTTGGAAGATGAGCTGTTATGTAAGCAGGTGACAGAAACATACCATGCATAAGGTGTGAATGTGGGTACAGTGTGGGAGTGAGGGAGAGGAATCGAAAGAGTGTGTGAGAGTTTAAAGACGGTGTGTCAGGGTGTGTGTGCGTGTGTTTGAGGGTGTGTTTGTGCAGTTGGCTGGGTGTGTCCGAGGGAATGTGAATGAGTGCGCGTAAAACCTTACAGTAGGCCTACACACAATGTTTCCAATAAACATGATAAATATGAGAAAGAGTTATGCTTGTTATCTTGCATACAACGCATTATTGCCTTGCAAGAGCCTTACATTTAATTCCCATGCATGAATTGCATAATCAAACATAAAATTCAACCTTAATGGGAAATTTTCCTAAACATTATCGAATTGTTTCAATTTGACCAACCTTCGATACAAAAGTGAAATAATTCAAATTTAACGGAATGGCAGGACTACTACAACTTCGCAGATTAAAGGGGGGGGGGGTGGTGGGGCTGGACCACTTAAAGGACAAGTCCACCCCAACAAAAACTTTATTTGAATAAAAAGAGAAAAATTCAACAAGCATAACACTGAAAATTTCATCAAAATCGGATGTAAAATAAGAAAGTTATGACATTTTAAAGTTTCGCTTAATTTCACAAAACAGTTCCTCGTCGGTATGCAAATGAGGGTACTAATGACATCATTCATTCACTCACTGTTTCTTTTGTATTTTTTTCTATGAAATATGAAATATTTTTATTTTCTTGTCATGTGAAATGAAGTATCATTCCTCCCTGAACACGTGGAATTCCATTATTTTAACATTATGTGCATCAGGCAAGGAGGTCCTAATCATCAAATTCGTAAAAATTGAAATATTGTATGATTTAAACAATAAAAAACAAAAGAAATGGTGAGTGAGTGACATCGACTCTCTCATTTGGATGTAACTGTTTCATATAACTATTTCGTTAAAAATAAGCGAAACTTTGAAATGTCATAACTTTCTTATTTTACATCCGATTTTGATGAAATTTTCAGCATTGTGCTTGTCTGATTTTTCTCTATTGATTCAAATCAACATTTTTTTTTGAGGTGGACTTGACCTTTAATACTAAGGGTAGAGAGCGGCAAATGTAAACAAATATCTTACCGCCGGATGCTACTGCCGCTGTGCGATTACACTGATTTGTAATTTAAAAAAATGAAGAGCGTTGCATGGGATGTCAGCACGTGTTATTTAGGCCTGCACTCGATACCTAGAAAATACTTCAGAGAAAAAAAATAGAGCAGAGTTAAGATCAAGGTCAATTTGTTGATATTATGTTGTACTTTGTTTAACTGTTTTCTATTCCAAAGGGCAACCACTGATCACACTACTTGTACTATGACACGAACACAACGAGTGTACAATCGCGGACATGATAGAGCACGTGCGCGAATCGGATGGTGATTCTTTTTGACAGGAAGGTGGCACATACAGATGTGTTATCTGATGCATGTTTATAATGATTTTTATTCAGTTCATCATACAAAAAACATTTATCAAAGTTCAGTATATTGGATATATAGTCATGAAGCAATATTTGATTTATATTCATTTTTATATCTCCCTCCCTCTATGTGTGTTGACGTGATGGTGTATGTGTGTGAGGTATGCACAATTGTTTTTTTTTAATGTGTTTTAATCTACGAATCTCGGACTTTCCCTGTTCAGATAAAACACGACAATAAAATCCCAAAATTTCAAAAATAATTTTCCAATAATTTGATGATTTGTGCAAACCGAAGACCCACGTACTGAGACCAAATTAAACCCCAATCGTGTGTATAGGCGTTAGGATTCCTCCGGTTACCCCGCACAACGTGTGATTCCTAGTATGTTCGAAAACGTCCGCGGGTGGTGGGTTAAATTCAACATTGCGAGTGTATGACATTCTTGCACACGTCCCACTTTGAAGATTTTTTCTCTCGCATACCCTCCCCCATCTCACCTCCCTATCAATATATTATTTCCAGCCCATTTTTTCCGCTTTCTCTTCAATCTCTTAATGCTTATGACGAGCATTGTTATCATTTTTCAATATCCTTTATCTGTCCTATTTCCTATATACATGTAGTTATTTGTGATATATATATTTCACGTAAATATATTTATGAAAAAGGATACAGACTGTAACATGATAAAAACATTCGTGAAAATGGTACAGTTGTAGAGGAGAATTGATTATTTTTATATGCTGTTGCTGGTCTATATTTCATATCATGTTTCTATATATTGTCCGGAAACAATCTACCCTTGGGATATTTTGTTCATAATGTTCGTCAACCATTATTTTCTTTCAGATCAAATTTCCTTTCACCCCGTGCCTTGTTCACTTTCTTATACGACAGCTACATCAGAGAAATCAAACCCAGATCGAGCGAATCTACCCGGTTATTTCCAACGACATACCATCGGTCCGTTTGGAGTCGGTTTCGCCGGTGAGACTGTAACATAACCATATTAACAAGGATAGCAATACATTACCGAGTATGTTTCGAGGCATATGCGCTTCTCTGCATCATGAAAATATCTTTCAGCAAAATGTTGGCACATAACTAAAATCATCTTTATTGGAGGTTTTTACTAACAGTTGATAATTCTTTGATTACGAATAAGCAAAGTTTGAACAATTTTCGGCTGGCATACACTATAGTTTTAACCCCCCCCCCGCCATCCATCCTTCCAATTTTACCTTCCATATTTTCATATCAACCATATAGTAGGACATTTTATAAAAAATAACAGATTGATAGTAGAACTCAGAAGAGGGGGCACGAAAGATCAAATGGTATATATTCCCACTAGGTGCGCTGGTGCCCTTAGGTAAGGCATTTATCCTCATTACCAGGTACCTCGGAGGGGACCCTAAGCCGTCGGTCCTCTGGTTGCTTGCTTACAAGCATTAATGCTTTCTTAGCAATCAGGTAAAAAAAATCGCCACCATTTACCATTATGATTTCCATGGAAACGTGATAAAATCTGTCAAAACTGATGGCATTGTTCGTGTTTAGACATGAGGGTCAGATAGTTTCATCGCAGTCTTACAGCATTTCTTGTAATAGTTACCATTCCTA
Source organism: Lytechinus variegatus (assembly GCF_018143015.1). Taxonomy (NCBI): domain Eukaryota; kingdom Metazoa; phylum Echinodermata; class Echinoidea; order Temnopleuroida; family Toxopneustidae; genus Lytechinus; species Lytechinus variegatus. Next base: position 73,397,019 of record NC_054742.1, read on the forward strand.
CATAAAGTGCGACCACGGTGGAAAAGCCTTCATCTGAGTTATCAATGCATTGCTCCTCATGTGCTAAATAAAATCAACAAATGTCTTTTTGATATTCGGTTTTTCCTCCAACGAATTGCAGTCAAAATTATGCAGACATGTTTTATTCACAATCAGGGGGTAATTTTTTCCATTATTTCTTTATAGCCGATCGTTAAAAATCAATATGTTTTTTAGTACATTTTTTGTGTATTACTCCTGGTTCCCGTCTTACAAAGAGCTACGATTGATACGATCAAACTCAAGTATTATGCAAATCTATCATTGTCATAATATTTTCTACAGGGAATTTGCACTGTGTTCTTTGTAAACAAAGAGAAGCACACGGGATTTTCATGAAAAAAAATGAATGCATAAACCTTTATCATAGTTAGAAAATATTTCAACAAACATGCATATTAGATGATGACGTTGCTGGCTTTTTGTAAGACGGGGCCCTGGGGAGCGTTTCATGAAAGGACTTGTCGGACGTTTTATCCGACAAGTCCCATTTTATCCGACAGTTACTATAGTAACAGTGCCTCTCAGCCAATCAGAATCAAGGAAAGATGTCAGATCTGACAACTTGTCATACAAAAATATTGATGAAACGGTCCCCTGATGTATTGTCGTTCACTTCTCGCAACATGGACGATTTTTAGCTCTAGGTGGCGCAATTTCTATTAAATATGATACTAAATTCAATTTTGCTTTATTTCATTTTCACAGAAAAAAAGAAGACTTTTTGCAACCTCCATGTGAACCATGATCATATTATGGAGGGTATCATTTTAAAGAGAATTAAATGTTCTATTCATTAATATTAATTACACATTGATATTTACTAAAACTGAGGAGGGATTATCGATCAAAGTCAGATTTCCAAACTTTTTTTGAGGAGTTTAGATGAAATAAGAAGAAACACTTTTAGTACCTCTTTTAAAAATATATCCTATCTTCCTTCCTTTGTTTTCACTTTCTTTTATGATTTTCGAATTTATTTTACGTCCTGTACATAGAAATAAAAGGGAACATTTCCAGCTATTTACAAATTCCTTATGCCATGACTGGCAAGAGAGTTATCGAAGAAAGTTTTGGTATTTGAGACTAGTGTCCTCGTGTGTCTTACTAATCCTTGCTTACGTTCAACGGTTTTAATCGGCGCTCACTAACAGGTAAAAAAATGTTTAATGGTCATGATGGTGTTTATCACGAGAGAATACATTTTTTGTAGGAATTCAATTATCTATCAACCAACATTTCTATTTCTGTGGGTAGCCAATTTGTCATCGACCGAAAATTTGTAATCAATTTGGGATTTAAAATCCATAAAATAGATGTTATAAGATATTTTCTTTGTAGGAATAGGGTCTGCAGTGGGATAATAACAAGAAGGGGTGGTTGTAGTTGTGGAGGAGCTGGGGATGGAGAAAATAAAAATACCAAAAATAAGGGAATAACACGAATAAGGAAGAGGACAAAGGCAGAAACAACAATAAAACGATAGGGTCAGGTTTTTTTTTTTCTTACGACAGAATACTATTTCTGTGGGTAGCCAATTTGTTATCGACCGAAAATTTGTAATCAATTTGGGATTTAAAATCCATAAAACAGATGCTATAAGATATTTTCTTAGTACGAATAAAATAATAACAAATAATAACAATAATGAGCATTTATAAAGAGCTAAATACGCATTGTTTCTAAGCGCAGGATACATAGACAAAATAAGTTCAGGTATATAAACACAATTATCAGCAAAATACAAAATAAAATATGATATCAACTTGAGAGTACCGAAAATTAAAGGATAGTGGGTGGCTCTGGTGTGGAGAAGTATAGGGATGAAGGAAAATAATATATTAAAAAAGGGGGATAAGAAAGAGGATAAAGGGAAAAATAGGTTACAACTATAGCGTCTTTTTATCTCATTTCATAATTCATTTAATTTTTTTTGGGGGGGATGAAGAATGAATAGTGTGAGGGATGGAGGGAGTGTGTGTGTGTGTGTGTGTGAGAGTGTGTGTGGTCTAGATACGTTTCCCTCTAAGTCTTTTAATGAAACTTCCTCTCATTAATTATTAAAATGATTTAATATATTATGTTCATATGCTATGTTTTTTTAAAAGACATTCTGTTTTATAAACACATGATAGACGTATCAAACAATGCAATTTGAAACCCACAGACAATAATATTAAGCCACAAGTGACCGGAAATTTCGAATAAAATACGACATAAACGAATGAATATTACCTCTAACCGGCAAATGATTTAAGAATGCACATCTCTTAAAAAGGGACAGATGAAATTGTTTTTGCGATGGCAAACAGATATTATCTTTTCAAGAGCCCTTCAGCCCTTGATATGTAAGACTGTACTCTTATTACATTATTGCGCAGTTTCAAATTGATATTAATTCATTTTGGTCGTTCATTAGCCACTGTAAATAGTTCCCTATTTCGAGTCAATGCTCATACAGTTGTTTATTAGGGGTTTCATCAACCAATAAAACATTCAAAATGTCAAAGCATACATCACTCGTCTTAAGCATAAATGAGATTCAATCAATATAATAATAACTCTGATAACGGTCTATTTATGGTACTTTCTTATCTGTTTATGCTAGATAACCCGTCGTGAAGATCTATTGTAGCCATAATAAAAACAAGTACTAGTAGTGCTCTTGTGGTTTGCTACCAAAGAAGGGAGTCTCAATTATCATTTCCAGCAAGTTCTTACTGCTTCCTCGTGAACTGTTGATTGGTGGCATTCAACTGCAATTCAACTGCACTTTTTTTTATTTATCATAATGCGGTGATATTATGAGCTATACTATTGTTTTACATCTTTTCCATCATTCTAAGTTTATGTTGGGAATGAGGACATCAGCATTCTCAAAAATGTCTTTCTGAAATTAAAATGCATGTACGAGATATTCGAGATCAAAACGAAAGATTTAATAATAATATAGGGTATTTATATTGCGCACATATCCACCTTGTTAGGTGATCAAGGCGCTCCTATATTACCCGACTTAGCTAAAGCGCACACAGCTTAAGGAATTACTTCATACCGGTACCCATTTACCCCACCTGGGTTGAGTGCAGCTCAATGTGGATCAGTTTCTTGCTGAAAGACATTACGCCATGGCTGGGATTCGAACCCACGACCCTCTGTTTCAAAGTCCGGAGACTAATCCACTGGGCCACAACGCTCCACATTTAAATAAAAAGAAAACAATAAAAATCAGTAGTCGTTAAGATTACACAAGTGTTACCATTTTGACAATTATCTTAAAACGTTTTTTTTTTCAAAGGAAAAGTAAGAGAGAGCGCTGCATACTATGTATACTATGTATCAAGACAAATATCATACAAATATTACATTAAGTTACCTGGAGAAAAGAAGTGCTGTAAATTATATTACTACTACTAATAATAAATTAATAAGTAATGTAAACTTACGGTCAAATGGTAAACGGTTTAGATGTGAATATACACTACCTCTTCTGAAAAAAAATTCATATTTAAAATTACTTTTAAGAAAAGAGGCCTACATGTTTATTACAAATAATTGTCAAAATGCTCCTTTGCCTGCAGTGATGTTATTGACTGAAATCATCACAAAGTATTTTCCAGAAGGTAGTTTCCCATCTACTTCAGATTTCGATCTTACCAGGAATTGGGGACTATTGGTAGAACCATGCATGACTATACAGGGATTGTAAATGTAGAATAACTCTTAAAAGAGTAAAGAACTGTGGAAAGTGAGATAATTAGAAAACCAGTCGGATGTATCAATGATATCCCTCTAAGGATCACGGTAAGAGGAAGATGCAAAGATTACTAGTATACCTATGCAGCTTTCACACGAGCTTGAAAGTTCCTATAGGTATAAGACGTTTTCAAGCATGTTCGTCGTTTCAACGTATTTGAACATGTTTTTGTTACGTTGTTTGGGGGCATCGTTTCGAGTCATCATTGTATAACTACCTATAGTTGAGTCTGACTGTTATGTTCACTTATCGTATTATACGCATATTGTCGAGGTTAAGTGGCAATGATGGATGTGTACCCAGTGGATAAGTATCCCGTTCAAATCCAACCCTTGCAATCCTGTTACTAGTCACACTCGACTACGGTAAAGTAAATTGGTGTCCTACCAAATTTACTCCTTGAGACGCCAAATAACCTTACGTTCGTATAACTCTCGTGGTCTAGTGGGTGTGCCTATACGGACTAAAGATGAGCTTCAGGGTTCGAATCCCACCGTTGCAATAATGACCTGTGACGAGGCGTTGATCTGCAGGTGAATACCCAACAGGAATGCATCGCCTGAAATGCGTAAGTGTCGTGACAGGCTGACAGCTATGCTGAAGTAGTCTGCTAACCCTTCACTCGAGTTAAGGGTCTGAATGTGCAGCCTTCTCATGCCTTTTGGAACAGCCAGCTTTGTATGTGTTAGTCTTTGCGTAGAGGCACACTTGTTCATCAAAGGTCCAATCAGGGTCTAGCTGTGCCTGCAGACTAATGCTGAAGCCAGAGTAATGTTCGGGAGCGTCAGGAGTGTCATATCTGACAGAAAATCAATTCAATTCGCTTCCTTCGCATAATTTCACAATTACATTCATAGATAAAGACATTTGGCCTAAAAATGCAACGAGAAAAAAAGGTATTAAAAATGTTTAAAAAAGAGGCATGGGTAGACGTGAAAGTTGGCAGGCGAGGGCAGAGGGATTAAGTAGTGTTTTTTTTTTGCTATGGGGGATATATACTGCTGACCGATAAACGATTCGTTGCTTCTTCCGAAAGAAGGGATGACAAGATGTGGATATTAAAAAGCAATTCCAGCGATCGGATAAAAATAGGCAAAGAAGATAGATAATACGGGGTGCAATTATGATGGTTAAATAAGAGAGGTAGGGATTTCTCTTTTGAGATAGAGCAGCATCCGAATAACTTCTGTAATCTGCCATGATTGCAAAGAGAAAATGTGTAAAAATAGAAGGGGCAATTAAGGACCGGTAAAGGAATTGATGTTTAACTGGTGTAATCTTTAGCTCTGCGTATCTCAACGTATTCCGCATATAAATTGTACGGAATGTAATGTGCAATTCTATATCCACCAAACTATCATGAAAACTATCTTGACCATAATGAATGATACAAAACGTCTCGGATAAATAGTTTGCCTCGATGGAAGGATTTAATGACAAAACAATTCCTTGTAAAACTCATCTCCCCCAACTAAGCCAAAGTTAAAGACTTCCTCGTATCATCATCATTCAACCGTATTTCTTCAAGCAAGATCAAGAACGTGGAACGAAGACATCCCTGAGCAGCACTCACTTGGGTTTGGAGAGTTGTTGTCATCTGAGAAATTAGGGGCAGATCCAGCATTTTCCAACGGGGGGGGGGCACATTTTTCTTAAATCGAGGCCAACTTGTCCCATGTAAAGTTTGACAGGCCAGAAAAAAGTCCTCACTTCTAGATGAACGACATTCAAAACATTTCCTGTGACTCACAAGGGGGGGGGGGCAAATTTGTGTATATGAACGACATATATACATTGAAAAATCAATGACTCTGACTCTCAAGGGGGGGGGGTTGGCACGGGCCGGATGTGCCCTCCCCGATCGACCACTAATGTAATCAGTGAAATGTGTCCATCAAATCAAATGCTTAGGTTTGATGTGATGCCCATCTTATGAAAAGCAAGGGAAAAAAGTTGAATCCGATATTTAATGAGAAATTGTTTATCAGTTTCATAAAGAGTGCGCTGCAATCTACGTCAAATGAAGTTAAAAAAAGATCTCAAGAAAGTTGTCTATTATCTATAAAAGCCAACCTTGTTTTAATCAAATGCTTAGGTTTGATGTGATGCCCATCTTATGAAAAGCAAGGGAAAATAGTTGAATGCGATATTTAATGAGAAATTATTTATCAGTTCCATAAAGAGTGCGCTGCAATCTACGTCAAATGAAGTTAAAAAAAAAAAGATCTCAAGAAAGTTGTCTATTATCTATAAAAGCCAACCTTGTTTTCAATGACAGTGCCACCCCCCCCCCCCCCCCCTCTGACACACAAACCAAAACAAACGCACAACGTCTTTTCTCAGTACCCACAACCAACTTATAGCCACTCATTTTAAGAATCGTTGAACCCGCAAATTAATCCTACATGGAAAAATCAATAATGGATTATTTTGGAAGACACTTTAATAATCCCCTCGAGTGTCCTGTTTATCATGGACACGATGGAGCATCCCTGTGTTTACGTTGTTCAAGTTGAAGGAGATCGATTGGATTTTTCACTTGTCTCAATTTCCTCCTCTTTTTTTTCTAGATCCATGATCGTCCCGAGAATTTCGTTTTGCAGTCGTGATTGGAGATCGCGTTGGATTACACGATTTTTGTTTGGAATGGATGATGGAATCATGCATCTAGCTTACCCATTCTATATCATGTAAAATTTCGTGAAATCTAAAATAAATCCAGATAGGGTCGGATCCTGTGCTTCATTGCATAAAAGTTACTATTATGGTAGTTTTGCCATTCATTGCTATCTACCATGGTAATGATGATCAACAGACAGTCAGAATCAAGGATTCCGTGCAAGTTCTAACATTGGATGGCAAATATACCATAATGGTTACTTTTATACAACGGGGACGTTCAAAGGGATGGGGTGACTTTATGTCCAGACAAAATTAATGTGACAGGTCCCGCCCCCCCCCAAAAACGTATCTAATCCCTAAAGTAGGTCTTGAGGACTTCACTTGAGTATGCACGACATTTTCCATTAAAAGAATTATATGGCTCTCAAGGGAGAGGGGGGGGGGGAACAATGGAGGATTATCTTGTTGCAAATCTTGACAGCATTTTCAATTCAATTCAATTCAAAATTTATTGATTATAATCACAAACATGTTGGATTGTTCTCAAAATTATACAATGAAACACAAACAGAACAAAATAATTTAAATGATATACATAATAATATAATAATACATACATAATAATACATATACCTAATATGTTACATAATAGGATATAGCCACTTTTTTTACATAATAATATACATAATAAACATAAACATAATACAGTATGTGGAGTCTTTGGTCACATGACCTACTGAAATAATACATATTTACATCATAATGAATTAATACAAATTATAATAAGTACATTGTGATATTTAAATCATTTTTAGTTATCGGTATTCTATTAGGAAGGGGGTGGGTAATAATAAAAAGAAACATTTCTTAAGGCCTTTTCCTGTGTTATTTCCTGTGTTATTTCACATCATTAAGAGCAATGTCGAGAGCGGAAATTAATTTCGACTCGGGTTATTTGCGTTTCAAAAACAACGAACCTGATACTTGAAGGGTAATAAAAGACATTAAAATGCCGGGCAAAACATCGTAAACCACATGAGAGAACATCTCATACACACCCTATTTAAAGAAACTAAACGTCAGAGTTAACCGTTATTAAAGATCAATACCGTTGGTGTAGCTAAATTAAACTTCAAACTGGTAGAAAAACGCCACATGTCAATTTCAGGTTTTTTTTCCCTCCTCCGTCTCGAAAAAAAAAATATTCACTTTGAAGTTTGTTTCCAACGCTATAGAAATAAATTCATTATTTTTGCGCAAATTTGTTCGCCAAAAAACAACAACATTTATTTCAAAACATTTTCTCTCAACGGAGTTAGTAACAACACATTTAATGTACATTTACTATGAGGAACAATCTAATTATTATTTTTTCCTTGTTTTATCGATTCAATCAACCAATAAATCTTACGGGGTCCGGAAATCGATTCCCGGCACGGCCCTTGACCAAGGCAATCTCAAAACCTACATTGTCTTTCATCTTGCATCAAATAAATGAAAATGCTTTCTGCATTATTAATAACGACGTGTGCACGTGTTAAAAAATGAATAAATAAACAAATAGATTAATAAAAAAAAAATAAATGTATAATACCACAAAGGGTCATGATAAACCTAGAAGTGAACACATCGGCAATGGAACGAATTTTAAAAAGATCTGGGCTTAAAATAGGCCTACACAAAAACACAATGTCATGGTTATTTTCACGTGTTTGTTCGCGGTTACTGTGCGTGTCGAAGCCCCTCCACCCTCAGTCATGTTCCCCCCCCCCTTCCGCGGCCACTGGGACCAGTAAACTGATAAATAGATAAAATAGTGGTGTCGGATGGGGGGGGGGTCGATCTTCTGTAGGAGATGTATAATGTGAACCCCTCCACCCCGGAATGCCTTCTTTAGCTCGACTCACAACCGGAGAACAAAACAAGTCGTTAGTAGTAATACCTCGGTCACATTTGCTCTAAGGCGGCCGTATATACGACGAGTCGAAAACAGCCGTTTTAATATATTTTTTTGCACCAGCTACACAGCAAACACTGTGGTGTTAACCGGTGTACATAGAGGACCACACCAGTTATTTTACACCGGTGTTAAATTGGTGGTGTTACTCTTACACCTATAGGTGTTATTACAACACCTATGGTTGTTACATTTACACTCTTTGGTGTTATGTTCAATCTCTAGGGTGTTATTTTAACATCTCAGGGTGTGGTCCTCTATTAACACCAATCGGTGTCAGTTTTAACACCACAGTTTTTACAGTGTACATATAATTGGTTTAAATTAAAGAATGAAACGGCTGTTTTCGACTCGCCACACGGCCGCCGTAGAGCAAATGTGACAGAGGTATAAAATTGTCATCATTCATGCATGGCCTTGGTGCGCAATCTAATAATCCTTGTTATTTCCTAATTACAGAAAGACTTTCGCACAGCGGGGCAGAACGAATCCAACAACACAGCAAATGTATTGAAAATTTATGCCCGTCAAATAACAATGAACAGCTGGGAGGTCTTTGTCGAAAATTTGTGAAGCGGGACAGAAATTCGTCCTCAGTGTCGGAGCTGACGAAAAAATGCAAATCATATTGTTTGTCCAGAGTCCAGGATGAAACTGCCGACAGCTGTTTCGATTCACCAATTTTCGACAAAGACTCCTTGGTTGCTTATTGTCATGAATGGCATTTGACAATACATTATCTATGTTTTTGAAAGCGTTCTGCATTTCTGTGTGAAAACCAAACACTCCGAACACTTTTAAAAATAATTCAAACAGCGCTGTTTACTATGTGAATCGCACAGTAGTTGTTTAAGCATTTTAAATAAGTGTTACCAATCTTAAACAACCATGGTTAGATTATTGACAACTAAATATTTGAATTTGAGCTTTGTTGTTTAAGATTGTAACCACTTGTTTAAACTGTGTGAAATACTATGCGATTCACATAGTACATGTAGTAAACAGCGTTGTTTTAATTATTAACAGTGTTCGGAGCCCTCATAAAACTTGTTTTGCTCGGTAATGATGCGTGCACTATGTTGTCTAAAAGCAGTAGATTCTCCCTTATGATTATATCATAGGTTTACGACCAGAGCAAAATAAAATGGCTGTTCTTGCATAAGAAAATGGGCGTTTGTCACTACTGGAATTGTATCCCGAAGACAATTAGTCCAGGAAACAAACACGGTGTCTGATATATTTAGAGATAATTTAAAAGTAAAATTCATGCTTAGTACGTTCTGTTACATGCAATTCCCCTGAATTTTGGAAACGCCTATTTTTGTTTGTGCTTGTGTGTGCTACCGGTGTGAAATCAAATTGATATTTGTAAAGTCTTTACATTCTTTGGGAGGCCCTTAAATGGCTACTAGACTTCTGACTGATTTTGGTTTGAATCTTATTTTAAGATGCATGAATTTACATGTAATTTAGTTGAAAGCAAATAAATTCTCAATTATTCAGAAGGTATTTTTATGAATGAATAAACAATTTTCCTCGAACTAGTGTATGTAAAAATAAATGTTATTATGTGAGGGGAAATGAAATTATTTTGGTCTCCTCGATGGATGCATTTATGAGATTTATGTCGGGCCCCTGAATCCAAAGAGAGAGAGAGAGAGGGGGATATGGAGACAGGGGGAGGGAAGGTGAGAATAATAAATGAAAGGGGAATTACAGGGGCCACAGAACCTTGGAGGGGGGGGGGCTGGGGCGCCTTTTAGCCCCCAACTTTTCCAAGAACGTAACACTGACCATCTGATTGTGATTCTCACATGATCAGTCCCCCCCCCCCCATCGGATCAGCCCCCGGGATCAGCCCCCAATTTCAAAATCGTTTCGCGGCCGCTGAATTACGACTCGCTGAATCGAGAGAAAACTGAGAGCTTTGTCATGAGGAGGGTTGAAATCTCTCTAGATATGGGAAGCAAATTGATAAATAGAAGGGAAGGGAAGGTGTCCTAACTTTATACACAGGGCCATTCTCATTTGAAAGACAGCGATGATTTGATTCGCGAGCTTATCGCGATTTTTCTACCTCTTGACCTGCATTGGAGCAAAACATCGCGATCTTTCTGCGGAAGCGTTTCATCAACATTTTTGTCCGACAAGTTGTCAGATCCGACAAATTTCCTTGATTCTGATTGGCTGATAGTCACTGTTGACTATGGTAACACTGTCGGATAAAGCAGGTCTTGTCGGGAAAAAAATGTCCGACAAGTCTTTTCATGAAACGCTCCCCAGGACCCGTAAAAACATCGCAGTCTTTTGGACACGGGTGCGCTTACGCAATGGATAAATTTACCCGTATCCAGCCTGCTTTGCCTATTTGCATCACGGACTTTCTGATCATTGTACCATCGCGGATAATTTACTCGCGAAGATAGAAAAACCGCAAGATGACTCGCGATGATTCGTGCGATCTTCATCGCGGAATTGGGTTTTTCTATTCCCATTCAGAAAACTCGCACGAATCATCGCGATGATTCCCTGCCAGTGTGAATACTCCTCATGTAGGGTTAACATGTTTCCCGAAAAAAAAAACACTTCATAGGCCGGAGGGCATCACGAAGATACGCACAAGATGAAGGTTAACAAATCATTTAGACAATTCTAATGATGAGAGCATTTTCTTTTCAAAATAACCACGAAATAGCTTTTTGAATTAATTGTGTTCAATGTGAGTGTTAATCGTCAGTAGTTATCCTGGCCTTTATCTCCTTCAAACTATTATTTTCCTTGCGTTAAAATGAATAGGATTGTGGTTAGTATTTTTTCAAGCTGAACTTCATCATTTCATCTGATAAAGTCCCCTCCCCCCACATTAACAACGTACCCCAACTCTCAGCAATTGATTATATACCCCCCCCCCTTCCCCCTCACAATCCTGCACTGCTTGATTGTAACTTATAATAATTGTAACTTAAATAATAGCAGTGCCTTTTTAAAGCGCCATGAGCACCGAAAGGTGGACCTGTGCGCTATATAAGTAGCCACCATTATTATTATTATTATATTTATATGTATTTTAATTGCTGTTGTTTTAAGTATTACTGCTTTTGAACTGTTTCAAATCATTCCAATTACCTGTAAATATTGTGATTATATGTGATTTTGAATACCAATAAAACACATAATTAAAAAAAAAAAAAGTATGTACTCGTATTGTGGACCCCTTATAGAAGGACAGCTTTTAGCTGTCAAAATGAAAATAACATATGTAAAAATTATTTAATTATAATGATTTTTGAACAGCTACGATTTTACAAGTAGTGAGTGGATCTTGTTTGCCAAGCGGAAACCCCAAGTTCTCATGGGTAATTCATATCAATAGCCTTCGAGTAGAACGGTACTCAAAGGATCGGATATCTCCTACCCGTTTCAGTCATCATATATCTATTGAGTGTTTACGTGAAGCGATTTTGTCTATTGTACATACAAATAGACCGAGGTACTTTCACCCCCCCCCCCCCCAAAAAAAGAAGAAGAATATCCCCTCTTCCTTTCAACCTCTTTATCCCTTCTGTCTTTTTAAAGCGCTTTGAGCAGGCATGTACTAGTCAAATTGAAAATTGCGGTCTTAAATTATACTGTATCATTAGCGCTATTATTGTATTACAGTAATGATATTAAATGAAAATGAATATGCAAGGGGTTGGTTTCATGGAGACTATCCCCTAACCTGGCGCCCGTTGCAGAAAGAATTGCAATCAAACGTAAATCCAAAATCAAACGCAACTTGATTTACAATGAATGAAACCCACGTAATTAGGGACTTGCGATCGATTTTTTGAAAGTTGGGTTCCAATGAAACTCTTTCTGCAAAGGGGCCTTGGTCCCCAAACGGGAGTGAAACGAGGGACCTGTCGGTTTGGAGTGGGAATTTGCATCTGTGGAGAGTGGATTTTTACCTCTTAGGAGTGACAGTGTCTAGATCATTCCAGAAGGAGCTATGCCACGCACTTCGTATCTGGACGTACAGTTCACTCTTAAAGGACAAAACCAACCCCAACAAAAATGGTTTGAATAAATAGAGAAAATCCAACAAACATAACTCTGAAAATTTCATCAAAATCGGATGTAAAATAAGAAAGTTATGACATTTTGAAGTTTCGCTTCATTTCACAAAACAGTTATATGCACATCCTGGTGGGTATGCAAGTGAGGAGACTGATGACGTCATCCACTCACTATTTCTTTTGTATTTTATTGTATGAAATATGAAATATTCTTATTTTCTCTTGATTGTCAAGTGAAACAACGATTTATCTCCCCCTAAACATGTGGAATAAGCATTGTTCAATACTATATGCTTCAGTCAAGTTGGTCCTTATTGTCCAATCTGTAAAAAATGAAATATCATATTATTCAAACAATAAAAAAAAACAAAAGAAATAGTGAGTGAGGGACATCATGGACTGTCTCATTTGCATGTCACCGACTTGTGCATATCAATGTTTTGTGAAAAATAAACGAAACTTTAAAATGTCATAACTATCTTATTTTATACATCCGATTTTGATGAAATTTTCAGTGTTATGCTGGTTTGATTTTTCTCTATTCATTCAAAATCAACATTTTTCTGGGGTGGACTTGTCCCTTAAGGAATCACTTCAACAAATCAGCGCAAGGAGTATGTTGTTGAATATGATTGTGTCCGACCGATTAAAATGATAAATGATATCAACCAAAATTCTAGTAGATTTTAACCAATGAATTTGTGGATTTTGACATTTTGTTTTTCGGTCGGACACAAATTCAACAACACATTGTTTTTTTTTTTACCAATGGATGTGAAAAGGGACAGGGCTTCCTCTTTTTTGCAATTAGGGAGTAGATGAAACGGCCCCAGGAAATTACTCCACAGTTATATTGTTTTTCAAAAACTTACATTACGAATACTGCATACTTTTGAATTTGCATAAAAATGATAAAATACAATATATTCTATGACATTTCTAAACTATTATTTTGTTCATTAAAGGTCAAGTCCACCTCAGAAAAATGTTGATTTGAATCAATAGAAAAAAATCAGACATGCACAATACTGAAAATTTCATCAAAATCGGATGTAAAATAAGAAAGTTATGAGTTATGACATTTCAAAGTTTCGCTTATTTTTAACAAAATAGTTATATGAACGAGCCAGTTACATCCAAATAAGAGAGTCGATGATGTCACTCACTCACTATTTTTTTTTTTTATTGTTTGAATTATACAATATTTCAATTTTTACGAATTTGATGATTAGGACCTCCTTGCCTGAAGCACAAAATGTTAAAATAATGGAATTCCACGTGTTCTGGAGCGTTGTGGCCCAGTGGATTAGTCTTCGGACTTTGAAACAGAGGGTCGTGGGTTCGAATCCCAGCCATGGCGTAATTTCCTTCAGCAAGAAATTTATCCACATTGTGCTGCACTCGACCCAGGTGAGGTGAATGGGTACCCGGTAGGATTTTTCCTTGAACGCTTTAGCGCCTATTAATATGGCGGCTCAGCTACAGCCGGGGTAATATGATACCATTATTATCAAAGCGGAGTAGAGTATATGCACATAGTAGCTGCGCTATATAAATGGACCTATTATTATTATTATTATTAATGAAACTTCATTTCACATGACAATGACTCCTCATTTGCATACCGACCGAGATGTATATATAAATGTTTTGTAAAATGATGCGAAACTTTAAAATGTCATAATTAACTTTCTTATTTTACATCCGATTTTGATGAAATTTTCAGTGTTATGCTTGTTGAATTTTTCTCTTTTTATTCAAATCAAGTTTTTGTTGGTGTGGACTTGTCCTTTAAACAGAGATATTCGCTACATGGATCATAATGTGCCATTGAGTGTTTTAAGTTTGTCAGTGTCACACAACTTTCCCCATTGTATTACTTGAATAAAGAAATAAAATCAGGAATATTCGTGCACTCTTAAAATGTTGGTCAACATACGGTCCACACAACCATTAGTTAATAAAATGTATCCAACTCTTGGTAGTTTTTAACCAATACTGTGTAGTTTTCACCCAAACTACATTGGATAAAGATTTAACCAATTGCTGTGTGGACAGTATTGTGTAATAATTAATGAGAACTCCTCTCCATAGAGCTATTTTCTGTTAGCTCCATGTCCTCTCCATTCGCGGAACAGAGGGCTGGGTGATTTCAGCCGTCAACCCCCCCCCTCCACAAATCACATCAAATGACCGGCTGATTGTGGTTCTTTTGGTATGGCCAGCCCCCCCCCCCCCATCACACACACACACACATTCACTCTCAAAACCGTTCCGCGCCACCTGCTCTCCTTCGTTTGATATTAAGTTCAATATATCAGCAATAAAACCGTGCTGGAAAACAAAAGATATCGTGGTTTTTCCACTTAAAGTTTTTCGTTTTTCTTTATTGAGAAAATGTACTATTGATCGAGGCGCAAAAGTGAATACAAATTCATAGAAAATGAACCATGAGCTTGAATGACCGGACCCAGATTGTGGACTCGTATCATCTCTTTGCGATCGTTTTCGTGATTGAGCTTCCTTCGAAATTAGCTTGGTCTTATCATGGTCCATGGTCTTATTATGGTCCATGGTCTTATTCCCTACTCATATTTTCGTTTTTTAAATTAAATCAATCTATCACGAGACTTATACTCCTCACATTTTCTTTTCGTATTATTTTCATAACCATTTTACACCTTGGCCCCGTTCTCTCCTCTCTCACCTTCAACACCCAACACTACAATCTCCCAAGAAAAAAAAAACAGAAAATAAAACGTAAAAATAAAACCTTTCTTTATGGGCGATTTATTTTCTTCGGGGAATAACAAGCTAGACGATTTATCGAGATAGTTCGAAGAAGTTTACATCTCCATACTGTGGTGGGTGTTTGATTAAATATTGATCAGTCTTTCTCCAATTTGCGCATTGATCTAGTTCTTAAAAAGAAACGTCCTTTCAAAATATGGAACAGCAAGGAATTAATCATCTGATGATCATGCAAGGACACTAACTCAGGCGAAAATAATTTCCTCTGTTTCTCCTCAATATCCTATTGACGCAAGTTACCAATAATGAATTTGATTTCATTTTCATAACATTGTATGTACATGTTAATTGATTTGGCAGGAATTAATTCCATGAAATGGAGTGCGCTCGTCAGGTAATTAGTTGGGTTTTTTTTCAAAAGAGTATAGGTTAATAATTGTCGACATTACAAAAGCAAGTAGAATGTTTCTTCTTAATCATTACAATATAAAATTATTGTAAGTTATGTATCCCCGTCTCTCTATCTTCATAGAAAGAGTGCTTTGTAGTACTTGAAATTCCACCTTCCCTTTCTTGCAATATATGCTCCAGTCACTGGCGGATCCAGGGGGGGGGGCGTACAGCGGACCGTGCCCCCCTCCCCCGCCCTTAGAGAGGCACAATCTAAATTTGTAATGTGAACATATCGTTATAACACAAAAGTGTCCCCCCCCCACTTTGAAAGCGAGGACTTTTTTTGGCTTGTCTGTTTTTGATTTTTTTTGCTTAATCTATTTGTTCTTATAAAGTTAAAATGAAATCCGTTTTCCGATGGTTTTCTAATTACTCAAGAACCACAAACAAACAAAAATTGATTACGGACGATACTTGAACTTGACGGAATAGTTAGGCAATTTGCGGATTCCAATTGTTACAAAGCCATTGCATCATGTCATTTTGTTTTGAATATTTGTTGGTAGTCATTCATCTTATTTTTTCATTCTGTTTTTTTTTAGTTCCACTTCTTCGCTTCCTCTTTTTTTAAAATGGAAGGGGGGCAACAGACGCGCGATCCCTAAGATTATGGATGTTGTCCAAAACAACATATTTGAAAGAAAGTGCAGTTTTGTATGTGGTAGCAACATAAGTTTTTTTCGAAGTCGTGTGTTTCTTTTCACTCTTTTCTATCTTTTCCGTTTCCTTTACCTCGATTTACCACTTTTTTTCTCCTCCTTTTACATTTGTTTCCTTCTCCTTTTCCCCTACTTTTCTCAGCCCCTCTCCATTCTTTTCCCCTTTCTTTCCTCTTCCCTCTCCTTTCTTTTCCTTCTTTTTTCTCTTCCCTTCTACCCCCACTCCCTCCAATTCCTTCTCTGTCTCTCTAGTATTAGACCAAATGCAATCAGACCAAGTGACAATAAAATACATTTGACGAAATGGCAATAAGACAATTAGACCAAGTGGTCATTAGACTAATTGGCTATTAGACCAAATGGTCATTAAACCAAATGAAAATTGGATAAAGTTGGTTTAGCCCGAACGTTGTTAGCCTATTTGAAGATTTAAAAAATTACGAATATGTCATTTGTCCATTTTTTACACCTACACTTAGACACACACACCCACCCTCACACACACACTCTCTCACCCTCTATCTCGACCCAGATCTTCCCGCGCCCTTCCTTCTCTTCCTCTTTTTTTGTTCTCTTTCTCATAGTCTCTGATTTCTTTTTTTTCGCCTCCCTTCCGTGCTATACTTTCTGGTTAATTAGAACGAATTGTTTTTATCTTATTTGGCCGCATGTATTATGTATTTCCATTTTGGTTTATCATGACGGGGATGCATGCCACCATTTAATACATACATCCCCAACATGATAAACAACATTTCAATGTGTTTTGCAGTTTCTAGTGGTGTAGAATTCGTGAAAATTTAGCTTTTGATATGATGTTAAATGTATTTTTATGTAAATTTTTGCAAAGGGTTATGCAATTCGGTTTTTCAGCCGCTATAGATTGTTAACTGTTTTAAATGAATGAAAAAAGTCCATGACGCCAATGCTGGTTTGATTCATTGATTTTCGACAAGGGCTGCTTTGTCCTGAAGGGCGTTTGGCAATAGATTCTCTTCGTTCAAGGAAACGTCTGTGTAGTGTTGCAAAAACTGACTCTTATGCTTCATTCACATCAACGAAACCAAACCGATCAATCGATTGTATACCAATAGCGTCATAGATCTTTTCGGTCTCTGCTCAAGTTACGCAAACGTGATTGGAACAAAACCGGAAAGACTGTAAATATTGTGGAATATTTGTAACAAAAAAGGTGGGAAAATCGGGAATTTCCCTCGATTTAGACATGGATTTTTCTTTGAACATGTATACCAGAAAATGTATAATTTATCAATTAGTGTGGGGATTTGAATGTAAATTGTCTCGTGTGGTGAAATTGTTGTTGAATGTGTTGAATAATAAAGCCCGTTTCTTTGGCGTTGCTATTGTCATGAATGTTAGAATTCGAATTAACGAGTGGATTTCAACCCATGAATCGCCCTGGAAAGTATTTCCAAAGAGTCAGTGCTTTCTACTTTTATTTAAATCCTTGAACTAAAGATGCGTGTTTGTGTGTGCTGTTGTTTTTGTGGGAAGTTGTGTTTCATGTGGCCTCCATACCACTCCTATCGTGATTTTCGTTGTTATTCGGGGAAACGTCTCTGCATGCACGTAAACGATCTAGATTTTTTTTAAAGTTAACATAATTGGTAAAAAAAAATATTTGATAGTTAGCGAATATTGAAAAGAAAAGGGAAACTGAAGGTTTTCTTTCTCTTATTCATACAAGGAGCCCGATCTTTTTCATCCAGTCTATACAAAACTTTTTCTTCCTGGTTTTCTTTAAGTCTAATCCAAATATAGCAGTAAAATATTCTAAACAGGTCATGTCAAATTTGACTAAACTTGATAAATTGAAAAAATATGAAATGGGCCTGATTGGAGAGGGGAGAATATACCCGATTGCCCCCCCCCCCACATGTAGTCACAAGCACCCCTCCCGCAATCGCCCCACGTTCCCGTTCTAAGTGCCCCAGACTACTATACCAAAAGGGGGGAAATAGTTTTTGCTAATAATGTCAAGAGCATATCTATCAATGTCCAAACTGATCAATGGTTTAAAAAAGATATCACTTTTGTGGACCATCTTGTTAATCAAACAAATCATTTCAATGATATATTATTTGATAATATAAGCTAAATTATCTTTAAAAAGATCTTCCTTTTAATAAAATAACCTGCGTGGTATGAGCATGGTTCATGAAAGTGACATTGTTTTTGACATGTTGACGCGACAGCAGGGAAAGTCCGGGGGACTTTGAACGGAAGTTATAAAAATCCAGGTACTAACTTTCAAAACACAAGCTATTATCTATAGTTATCAATTCAGTTGTTTTTCGATCGTCGACTATAAAAATCATAAATAACGTTTGTTTGTTCAGGCAGTTGAAAGCAACAATTAAAATCAGCATTGTTTTATTTCATAGGTAAACCTATATGGAGGCGCGATAGCTCAGTCGGCAGAGCGGGGGATTCGTATTCCGGTGACCCGGGTTCGATTCCCACTTGGTGCACTAGTGCCCTTTGGTAAGGCATTAATCCTCAGTACCAGGTCCTTCGGAGAGGACCTTAAGCCGTCGGTCCTATGGTTGCTTGCTTACAAGCATTCATGCTTTCTTAGCAATCAGGTAAAAAAAAAATCACCACCAAATATGTCATGGCCGCACGCAGCAGGTGAGGGGTGGGGCGGAGCACTTTCCCCATAAATGTTCGATTCAATTTGATTTAAAAGATATACAGGAATCGACTATATATATATTTTTTCTGCTAACAAATTGCTCTTGTTGACAGGTCCCTTTCCAAAGATATAACAACAATAATAATAACAACAACAACGACAACAGCAACAACATCAACAACAACAACAACAATAATAATAATAATGATAATGATGATGATGATGATGATGATAATAGTCATAAAAAATATTATTCATTAGCGCTTTCTACAAAAGTTTCAAAGCCTATGCGCAAAAAGGGGTACATATTCCCCCATCTCTCCCCCTCTCTCCCTCTCTCTCTCTCTCACACACACACCCACACTCTCTCTCTCTCTCTCACTCACACACACACACACACTCTCTCTCTCTTCCACATTCTTTCTTTCTCTCTTTTCCACCCTCTCAATCTCTCTTACGCTCTAAAAATTTATACATTTTCAAATATATCTATGATAGAGTATGAGCAATTCTTACAATTACAACCGTCATTACCGTATAATTAGTAAAATCAAGTATATTCATTTTAGACTCAGCCGTCAAATTATCCCTGTTCGACAGCACTAACGATCGATAGATGAGTTGACTCAGCACTCCCCCCCAAAAAAAAAATAATTTAATAAAATGTCTGTTTTCCTCTTCTCGGACATTTATATAGCTTTCAAAACAAGATATATGTTACCCACTTCCTTTCCAAAGCACTCAACCACTTGACCGCTCTCACAATGCATTATAGATTTCAGACCAAAATGTAAATAGATCTCGCTTCTCGGTAAATTTACAAATTGAACTTTTTTGATGGCAGGCATGCGGATACACCCGAACTCCCATGAGTATCCCCTTAACCAGCCATCACCCCCAAAGTTTCAGGAAATCTTTAGCCATAATTCCCTAACAGGAAGAAGAAAAAAAGAAGAAAACAAATAGCAAGTTGGCGCAGCCGTGCAATACACGCCCTTGTATATGGGTATAGACCTCATGACGACCAGTGAAAATTGAGTGAATATGTTTTGCAATTACTGTAGACACCATCAACAAACAAAAGAAAAACCATTCCGATAAAAAAAAAAACAAGAACGAAATAACAACAATTATCGGAAATGCAACACATGGAATCCATCTCATGGAATCGAATCTCGACGCCCCCTCCCCCTTCCCCCGGGAATTCTTCCCCACGTCTTTATTCAAGAAATCAATATCGTATGGAACAATTAATCTTCCTCGCAAAACAAGTCGGAGATCCTTCGCAACATTTCCAATTCATTATGTCGTAGGTTGAAGGTAACATCTGATTTAAAAAAAACCCATCAAATAATAATCATTGAGGTCATTACTCCGGTATCACTAATTGGTGATCAATGCAGTTGAGTCGACCAATAAACATAGCTGCATGACACTCTTTCTAGTATTTCATTGGAGTGTTTAGGCAACAGCCACAATAAACCAGGCTTATTGCAGGGTCTGTGAATAGAGGAACTGGACCCAAATATAGGGGGGGGCTGGTATCCCTCTCCAAATTCAAGAACTTAATTCATAGGTCAAGTTCACCGCAATGAAAAACTGACTTTATTTAATTTATCATCGAAAATTCAAGCTCATTCGAAAATATGCGGATATAAAGTAATGAACTATTGGTATTAAAATTAAGGCGGGATTTGATTCGATCTCTATCGGAAAGCCACCATGAAATCCATCTACTGGATTCGCATCTTGACGCCCCTTCCCCCGTGAATTCGTCCCCACGAACTTATTCAAGAAATCAATATCGTATGGAACAATTAATCCTCCTCGCAAAACAAGAAGATCCCGCAACATCTCCAACTCATGCATGTCATTGGCTCAAAGTAACATATTTTGATTGAACCCCCCCCCCACATTCTGTTGGTCGTTAAACCTCCGGTTTTCACTATTCGGAGAATAATTCGATTGATGGCACTCTTTCTGTTATTTCCCTAGCGAGTTCACTCTAAAAAAAGGGGGTTTACCCAATATTGGGCAAAATGCGAACATGCATGCTGGTTTGGTAAAAAGATATAATATTTCGTAAATACAAATACGCAATGTTGCGTTGAAATCGACCATTAAAACATGCATTTTGCCCAATGTGGGGTAAAAAAAATACCCAGCAAACATGCATGTTCCCTTTGTTCCCAATATTGGGTAAAATTTTACTCATTTTTTTTTTAGTTTAGACAATAGCCACAATAATCCCGGCATATTTCAGGGATTATGATTCGAGTCACCGGACCTTAAAATTGTCTTCTTGTTCTTAAAAATGATGTCAGCTATAGGAAGTGAAAACTGAATCCCCTCTCCCCATTTTTTTTAATTCATAAGATAAGTTCTGTTCACCCCTAATGACAATATGATTTTAAATAATAAAATAACATAAATTAACCATTCAACCATGCATATCTGAAAATAATTGGATATACAATAATTAACCATTTTTCTTTGAAAAAAAGGTTCTTAAAAAAATTTTTTTTAGAAATGTGGGATTTGATTTTAATTATTGCCAGTCGCGTTCTTAGAGAACCCTATATATCAGGGCTGGCAAATACATTTTATATTAACCAATTAAGAAAAAAAAAATATTTCCTGAAGATCTTTCGCGTCAAACATCTCTGGCAAGCCCCTAACATGCTTAATGAGTAAATGAATGAATAAATGGATAAATAAATGAAAAATAAATGATTTAAACAATAAATCAAATGCATTAAATAAAGTAAGAAAAAACATTAATTGAATAAATGTATTCTTTTATTTTTAGAATTCTGCCGGGGAGGTTGCTCTGCTGTGCCCCTGCCAAGTCTTTCATATTCTCAATCATGTGCTGTAGATAGGCCTATATATTTCAAATTAGGAAGCTTTCAATAGATTTGAGAGGAGGCTTCGATGACAAGGTCATTCATCGCAGAATATAGTTAATCCTTGTATTGGGCATGCACACAACATATTCCATAGTAAAATCGTTATTTGCATCCCAAAGCTATGTATTGTTTACTTTTGAGAAAAGAACACTATGCTTTCACGAGTTTAGTCTGGCAGAACGACGAAGAAAAAGTTCCGATAATGATCAATGGTAGTGACTATTAACTGTTTATTCCACGATTTGTTGGATGACAGACTTCAAATTACAAATCGGATTATACTAAAAACTTCTGGTGACCTTATTCGCACTTTACATATTTTCTGTATAAAAATAAGATTTGTATCATCGTCATAATCACTACTACCACCACCTCCACCACCACCATCACCACTGCCACCACCATTATCATCATCACCATCACAATCATCATCAGTATTGTTCTCATCATTATTTATTATCACAATTATTTTTATTATTACAACCATTGGTACATACATCCTATAGTTAGCCTATTTGATATTCATTGAACAAACAATATAGCGACATACTCTTCGAGGTTAATAGCCCCAAGTAGATCATATGAATTAAGCATAGGCGGCGGAAGCGGGGGGGGGGGGACGGGGGGGACGTGTCCCCCCTAAATTTGAGGAGGGGGGACGGTCCCCCCTAAATTTGTTGTTGATGACCTTTTTTTTTTTTTTTTGCTTGTCAATTTATTTTCCTACGTCCCCCCTAAAATTTTTGGGTTGAGAACCTTTTTTTTTTGCTTGTCAAAATTTTTTTGGTTGTCCCCTCCTAAAATTTTGGCTTTCGCCGCCAATGAAATTAAGTAGTCTGACCAGGAATGAACATCGGAAATTAGTATCAATTCTACTTAGCTCAATTTCATATTACTATTGTAATATTTCTATTGTAATTGTTATCATCTTGCCTGGAATTTGAAATAAAATAAATGAATCAATAAACAAATAACTTATGTACTCGTCAAACCTTCTGTTATGTACGTCAGTCTTGTTGTTATTTACTCCTAATTAATATACAGTATTAGTAATTAAGGCACATAAATAAGCGCACGTCTGATACTCTTGGTATATGATTCCAAAGCAAGTTTATTCCGCATAGCGCCTGCGCAGCTACAATATTGTGAGTAATGGCATGACATCAGGTATGACATCATTATCAATATATAACACCTTCCTTCAATATTTTCATTATAAAAAAATATGATTCTCATCTTCATTTATGAAAAGAAAAACGTTTGAGATTAAGTTATATACACTGAACTCGCTACCTGTCAGTCAGATTCTTAATTATCTTGAAACGAATTGATTGGATTGAATAGATTTGAATGGTAGCTAAATCCCGGGGGTAAATCCCTTTAGAAGAAGAACCGTTCCGCTCACGACTTCCAACGTGCAAACATCATTACACCTCAGCTGGCATCTTTTGTCTAATGATCGACCTTAAAGATCACGATGCAGTAAGCATGCAAGAGTTCTTACGAACGACTTATATCGACTCCTCTCAGAACAAAAGATGTTACTCGAAATCATGCGTAATTAAGCACTAGGAAGAAACGCTTACAAGCTAACAAGATTTCTATACGGTAGCTTTACCCGGTATACGGCGATCAGTATGGGGGGCCTCATTTTTGCGCAAATTTGTTGACATTTGTATCACCCCCTCTTTTGTTTCATTTTGCAAACGGAGAAGACCTTTCATTCATGCCCTGTTTCAAGAGAAAAAGTGACTAATTTTCATGTGATTGCCGCCCTTTTTATCTTTGTCGAAAAATATTAATGTCCCTCCAATCAATCAAAGCTGTATCTGCCCCTGAATTTATTGATATTTATTGATCATTTAGAGACTGTTTTCTCTAACTTTTAAACTAAAAAAAGTTCAAAAACTAATTACTTTTATTGTATAAATAAAGTTTGATCAATTTCAATGTAAACCAAGGTTGATAACAAACACCTTGATTTAAAATGAACCATAACTTTACCTATTTAAAAGAAAATAAAACATGCACATTTCCATTCGACCATGTCAGCTCAACGATCCCTTTCTAAGGCAAAGTATTTCTTATAGAAAAAAATCAAATAAGATCATGTTCATTAAACACCGGAAACTCGAACGTCTAATGTTAAAAAAATGGAAAAGGTCTGACGAAGTATGTGCAGGTAAAAGGTCTCCTCAAGCCTTAGCAAAAGTCTTCTGAATTGCATTTAGCTTCTCAGTTATCGTCAAATATTAATGATTACAAATATAAACCAGCAGGTGAAATATACACTATTTTCAAAGAAAATACCCCAAAATGAAAGCAATTCTTTCAACGAAGAAGAGTCACCAAAATAAACATGGATAATGTTTTCTTCATTTTCAGCTGCTGTTTTTCGCATGTTAATGAGCGGGATAGCCTTGCTCCCGGATAAAAATGTCTATTATTTATCCCATTTCGTCTTAGTATCCCTAAAAACAATAAAATACATGAAGCATCGTTTATACCCTGAGGAGGGGGATACTCGTTTCCTCCTTTCATTTTTCCCCGTGTTTTCCGTCTTGTTTTTCGTTTTTTGGTCTAGAAAATTAACGAAACCCTCGACTGACCGCGGGGAAGGTTATGGTTCCTGTTCAGACTGGGGTAAATTTACAAGGGGTCATTCACACTATACTCGGAACATAGTATAACAGATCATCATACTATATTGTCAATGTTACCGTTGTTGTTGTTGTTTGTTGAAAATTAATTAATGGCGACCAGTCATATTTGACTATTACCGCCAACTCGTTAGGCCAACTATTATTTTCTTCTTTTTTTTCGACGTGTCTTTAAAAAATCGTTCCTCTCCTTCTTTTTTTTTAATTATTATTATTATCATAAAGACCATCGTATCTTAGAGGTTACCGCATGATCCCGTCCTTTCTAACGACACCGTCCAGACATCGTCCTGTCTCTCCGGTGTAGACAGGGGGCTCCCTTTGGGATACTCTATAGTCTTGAAACTCGAAAAAGAAATAGAAAAATAAACTGTTATCTTTTCCCGTGAAATGATCTCGCATATACCAATCAAATACATGTATGTCTGTTTTGTTTTGTATAAAAAGTGATAAAATTTGATATGGGGAGGTTCGGATGATTCGAAATTTATGGGGGCATCCAAAATGAGGGCTTTAATAAATGATGGTGCATTGTTAAATCAAGGTTGTAAGTTAGGTGGACATGGAATTAGTAAATAACCTACATATATATACACACATGCATATACATATTCTTTTTCTTTTCTTGCCATTTCTTCATTTTTATTATTTTCCTTTCATTTATTATCCTCTTCCTTCCATTCTTCTTTTTTTTTTCTTTTCCTTTTCAACCGTTGAGTTGAAAGACACATATACTGCGCTAATGAAATACATTCATAAAACATGTACAGTAAACCCAACCAATTTGTTGAATCTCGATAGCCTTTTTTGAGGGTCAGAATGCAACAACTATTCACAGTATTGCTCGTAGAAAAATTATTATTCCTTTTCAAGGGAAAGGGTCTGGATTTTTAGAAATAATCCTTATTCTTTACACTTTATTTTTATATGGTAATGTCACTCTTTAAAACGATCACAATACCAAACAGTGTGAAAGAGGGTATTTGTTCCCTTATGGTGAATGGTTATTAGGATAAAACTTGAAAGGACCTGGGGAAAATCGAAATCGGTGTCGCTTGGTGAATGCATGTACGAATCGATGGAGATCTGTCAAACAAATAGCTGGGGAGTACCGAATTTAGGTTTTTGTTCCTTAACTGGATTTCCTATTTTTAAATATTCGTAGCAATTATTTTGTCGTTTCGAGGTCCTGGATAGTTGTTATGTTTTATCTAAAATGTCTAGTGCCTGGATAACTGGAATATGTGCAGGTTGTTTTTACCTTGTCAAATTGCACAACGACGCTCGAAAACATGTTGATAAATATACATGTACCTAAACGTTGATGATTAGTCAGTGATTTACAATGTTTTTTAAAGGCTGCTCTCTATTTTCAGAATATAATGCCCTTCTTGCCAATATCAGCATTTCCTCTCGAATTTCCTCTCTTTTTTTTATTTATATGTCTTAGTTCGTTCAGAATCGTATTTAATAGAGAAAGTAAGGTCACTGGTCTTCGAATTATCCATTGTCACCCATGCCTATAGGACAAGGAAATAAATTTTGCAAAAAAAAACACAACCTTGTGACGGGATCTGGTATCACCGTCGTTGAAGATCTTACTGCAAGAGAAATCAGAACCTGCATGTTGTTCAAACGTGAACACAGAAAAGTTGTGCAGTTACGAAGTGTCAACCGAAATCCTCGCCCTCTTCCCAGCCTGAGAAGGAAGACTACAAGCCTTGGGTTTCGAAGACCGAAGACCAGGGTCCCGTAACACAAAGGTTATCGATTAATCGTACGCTTGATTTTCACGATTGATTGTACATTGTAGTCAATGTAATCAGTCGTAGAAAATGTTGTACGTTCATAATTGTTAAGCTTTATGTTACGGGCCCCCGAATAAAATATAACATGCATGGCAGAAGGTAAACAAATGAAAACTAAATTCATGCTTGATAGAAACATTTACATTCTAAGATTCTAACTGATCATAATGGGCGAAGTCTTATGTTGATAATTTATAAACCCTGGTGAACTCCGTATGTTGACTGCTATTGATGATAGTGATTTTTTTACATTCCCGTGTATTCATATCAGATTGTTTGATTATTTCTCTGACTACGATGATGAACTTCATGTCGTAGTAATTATGCTTGTGTATAATGTCTCCCTTCCTTCTTTCCTTCTCTTCTCTCAAGTTCTTCTCTTCCGTCTTTCCCCTTCTTACTTGATAATTTCAAAATTTGGACCGTGCATACCTCTGTCTCTGTAATTATGTTATCATTCCACAGGTTGAAGCTCTTCATCGAAATATGACCTCATTATAAGTCTAATGAGACCAAATGGTATATGAACTAAATGGCTATTGGACCAACCGGTTATATGATGAGTGGACAAAATAGCAATTAGACCACGTGGATATTGGACGAACTGATGGTAGACCAAATGATAGTAGACAAGTTGGCAATTTGACGAATTGGCATTGGACAAAATGATAATAAACCCTTACAGTTATAACGTATTCTCATAACTTACATCACTTTATTATTTCCTAACAAACTGGTATATTTATGAATAATTGTTATCATGATAATACGCCACAGTTATTTTTGAATTATTGTATAATAATCGATTCATTCTCATAATACACGAAACGAGAATTTTCCACCTCCTTTGTGTCGCATTGAACTAGCCAAAACAACTATCTGTTGTCAAAGCTCTGTACTGCGGAGCAATCTTTCTTCAGATAGTCAAAACATCTAAACTACCGGTAATCAATACAAAATACATTTACTGTACACACAGCAACCCTTTTCTTCACAGGTAATCTTAGCCACACTCTTTCCTTTCGTCCTATATCTCATCAATTTATATATTTTTATGATGATGTATATTTTATGTTTTATGTATTAATAAAATGAAGGAAATTGAATTAATTATAACAAAAGTGAAATATGGCATTATGACAATCACCACAATTATTATCCGCAATACCTGTAAAGTTGCGGTTTAAAATGATATACCTATATAAGGTTCTGTCACACCGCAATGTACTTTGTCTTTCACAGGTACGAGTTGACAGTTTCTATATTTATATGAAAACAATGACCTACAATAATACTTTTGTTTGAATGATGCTGGGTATAGGATATATTTTGCAATCGTTACAACGATCCAGTTTGCCGCGGAAACCCTTTCCTCGAGGAAAGATGTCTGAATATGCAGCCTGAGCACGACTCGTGCCATTTGATGTACAAAGACGCTCCCCCTCGTTCAGGCAGGTTGCATTTGTCCTAGTCTTGTGTAAAGACCCACTTGATGATCAAAACTTTCAATCAGGGTCTGCGCATGCATACTAGACTCAACCTATTTTGCAGTTCCCAACATCCGGTAAACTTTTTGTGTAATGTTTTTCATGTACATGTGTTATTTCAAGGTTGACATTTTGTCAAATTCACCTGGTCCACAAGCCTACGACACGTGGTATAATTATGGAGTTTGTTTAGGATTTACATGATTTCAGCTTAAGTGGATCAATTAACGCGAAATTTTGTTCGATTCGCAATTGATGTGTCGGAAATTCCCCTACTAACCATCTTTCTGGGGATCTACAAATTGAGTTGTAGAAGTGTAAAAGGGGGGGGGGGAGGGGTGCATGTTGAAACTTCAGCATTTGTTTTGGATAAATAGATAAAGGGAGTCTCCTTGGTATAGGAGTGAGTAACTGAAAGGAGGGAGAAATATGACTGCCAATTCACTCATTTTGTTTCACGACGCAGGCCTTCATTTCTTATACTCATAGTCTGCTCTCAAACCTTCCTTGGTTTTTCGTGTTCTTTTTTTCCCTTCCTTTCTTTTTTCATCATTTGAAAAGCTCAAGGTTGGGTGCCCCCGACACTGTGGCGATGCATCTACATTGATCACGCTATTTTCATATGTTACATCTTTAATTTTCGTACGAAAAAGTGCAGGATGTTGATAGGTTATCGTGCAGGAGGACGATTCTTAACACCACCCCCCCCCCCGAATTGACCAGTAGAACTCTACAGATGGCGCTATTTGCATAACGATGTAGAATGAAGAGAGTCCATTTTCTGCCAAATATAATATTTTTACTAATCTTTTTACTTACCAAGTAAACGTTTTACAAGCTTTTCGTATTTTATATAACTTAGTGCTTCTCAGCCAATCAGAATCAAGGAAAGCTGTCAGATCTGACAACTTTGTGGGACGAGAATGTTGGTGAAACTCTCCCAGTGTCGTTCCGTCTTAAAGTCCCCCGCAACAAAAAGGTGATTTAAATAAAAAGAGAAAAATCCAACACTGAAAATTTCATCAAAATCGGATGTAAAATAAGAAAGTTATGACATTTTTCAGTTTCGCTTCATTTCACAAAAGAGTTATGGATTATTCACATTCTGGTCGGTATGCAAATGAGGGGACTGATGATATTACTCACTATTTATATTGTATGTTATTGTATGAAATATTCCAATGTTTTTCTTGTTGTCCTGTGAAACAAAGTTTTAGTCCTCCCTAAACATGTAAATATCACCTGTTTTAAAACATTTTATGGTTCAGTCAAATTGATCGTTCTCAAATCTGTAAAAAATGAAATATAAATGTATAATTCAAGCAATAAAAAACAAAAGAAATGGTGAGTGAGGGACATCATAGACTCTCCTATTTGCATATCACTGAGTTGTGCATAATTATAACGGTTTGTGAAAAAATAAGCAAAACTTTATTAATGTAACTTTCTTATTTTACATCCGGTTTTGGTGAAATTTTCACCATTATGCTTGTTTGATTTTTCTCTATTGATTGAAATTAACATTTTTCTGGGGTGGACTTGACCTTAAAAAAACCCTCTGGGATAATGCCTAGATGGAAAGCCACCTGAATATACTGCACCTTGATGAAAAACGACGGTATATTCACTGTCCTATAATTATGTAAAAGAAAGGAGCATGTTTACTGGTGAAGCCAGATATTTTCTTTGGAGTGATCAAGAAGAAGATACAGGTGACCTTGTTTTTTATTCTTCTTCTCTTCTATCAATTATGGTCTGAAAGGGTTACACATACCAGACCTTTTTTTGCAATTCTGCTGTCTTCTTTTTCTTCCATTCTTTTTTTTCTTCATATTTTCTTGTTTTGCCTGCATAGCAAAAGCGAGGCATAGGCGTTCAAACGACGGCGTCAAAAACCTAAATACTTTAGGATCTTAACCACGGTTAGGTTGTGAAAAGTGATTATAACTTTTAGAATACATGGAAAGTTGGACAGTAAAGGTCATCGAATATCTTTTGACAAGAATTTCAGATCATATCATCAAGACAAATGGATTCGATGCACTTTGACATGTTTGACCACGTTGTCGTACCACCATGAAAAATCAAAAGCAATAGATAGGGTTTTTGTCTTTTCGAGAAAAGTTTGTAATGACAAATTATATTCTGGGAAAACTTGGTATGAATGACGATTATCGGGCATCGGCGACTCGACGGGACACAATGACAAGGCAAAAGGTAATTTCAAGTAAATGAACTGTAACTTTAATATTTTGTTAAATGCTTCAAAAATATGTAATCGAATTTCAAATGAAACCTGTATGAGATGGTTATCAGATTTCACGAAATTGAATATCAATGGCCACTAGCGTACCTACGGGGGGCAGTCTCCCCCCCGTCACAACCCATGCAAGGGACGTATCCCTGCCCCCCCCTGACGAGCTTGAAGACCTTTTTTTTTTGCTTACCAAAAGTTTTGGCGGACGAATTTGCCCCCCCCCCCTGTGAAAAATCCTAGGTACGCCACTGTCAATGGCTCTGATATGTCTTATTCTTCTTTAGATTTTGCATCACGATATATTCAGAGTTATACATGTCTTTGTACGCTGTATATTGTTTTGTTTTTTTATGGGGTATATTAAACCAAACCAATGGAATTAATAAATTGTTTCTAAGTCAAGATCAAAGGTATTTGATTTATTTTTTTAACGAGTAAAAATATCCTTTATAAGTTTTGAAGAAAAAAAAACATTTGTTTTATCTGCATGAGAGACTGCCACGGGCTTTCCATCTGTTTATTCTTATTTCCCCCAAACCCTTTCACTACTTTACATAAATCACAAGGGTCGTCTTACCAAAGCCATTCGCTTTATTTATTTATCTGATCACCCCTATTCTAAAGAAACTTCTCTGGCTACCCGTTGTTAAACATGTTGAATTTAACATTCTTATCATACATGTGCTTCAAAGCACAGAGCGATCTTGCTCCATCCTACATCTCAACCTTGATTCATAGGCACAATCCAGTATACGTACACTTCGATCCTCCTCACAAAATCTTCTTACAGTACATCCAGTGAATTTACAAACGTAATCGAACATTTGCATCTTCATCACCAACACTTTCTCAGTTCAAGGGCACTTTAAAGAGCCGCCATTTTAATTCCTGATCTTATATGTATGCTGTTTTCTTTTATTTAGATTAATAAATGCTTTAAACTCTTTTGTAATTATTGTACCCCTGTAGATGGTATTGGTTTAGCTTATCACATTTTATTGCAAAGCGCATAGAGAATTATGTATTAATTATCACGCGCTGAATAGATCTAACACTATTATTACTATTTAGTATTATTGTAGCCTGTTGTAAATGATGGTCATGCTAGATTTCTATAGCCATGATAGCTGAAATTGTTTTGATCCATCACCTTCCGTTTTTTTAGCTCAGTTGGTAGAGCGTCCGTCTCACAACCGGGAGGTCAGGGGTTCAAACCCCGGCCGCGTCAGACCAAAAGACGTTAAAGGGGAAGTTCACCCTGAAGAAAACTTTGTTGTAAAAATAGCAGAAAAAATTGTAAAAAATATTGGTGAAGGTTTGAGGAAAATCCGTTAAGGAGTAAGAAAGTTATTAGAGTTCAAAGTTATGGATTTGTGACGTCATAAACGAGCAGCTGCCCCATGTGTTATGTAATATAAAATGCATGAATTTCAAATTTTGTATGGTTCCTGATGACTTAATTTTGTTTTCTATTCATGATCGGGTGTGAAATGATTTGTCTATTGAAATACAAAAGGTACAGTAAAAACCATTTTCAATTTTCTGAGAAAATCACATTTCATTGATTTTTTTACCATTCGCTATGTAGGAATGCTGCTCGCATATGACGTCACAAATCAAATAATTGAAATTCTAATAACTTTTTAATTATTTGATGAATTTATCTCAAACCTTCAGCAATATTTTTCATTATTTCTTCTGCTATTTTTGCAATAAACTTTTAGTCAGGGTGAACTTCCCCTTTAAAAGATGGGAGTTGCTACCCTGTTTGGCGTTCAACGATTAAACATGTTAAAGGGATAGGATAGAGCCTCGTCGATCTGCACAGCGGCTGCCGGGCCCACGATCAATTGGGCATAGCAAATTTTCGGAGTATTTCATTTCATGTCTACTTCGAACGATAAAATATGGATTTTCATCATTTTTTTTAAAGACGGCAAAGACTAATTCTATATCATCGACTTGTGATCGAAAATATAATCTAATACTGATCACAGCTCGTTTCTTCATCATAACACTGCTGAAATGAATCTGAACTTGACAATACTTAACATGATCACATCGATCATTGAAAACACTAAAGAGCATTTTCTAGCTTGTCAAATCTAATGGATTCAATATCATACAAATGCGATCGAAAAAAAACTCTTTGAACACAGCTCATTTCTTTATCTTGACACTACTGAAATGAATCTGAACTTGACAATACTTCACATCGATCATTGAAAAACTAAAGAGCATTTTCTAGCTTGTCAAATCTAATGGATTCAATATCATACAAATGCGATCGAAAAAAAAACTCTTCGAACACAGCTCATTTCTTTATCATGACATTGCTGAAATGAATCTGAACTTGACAATACTTCACATCGATCATTGAAAACACTAAAGAGCATTTTCTAGCTTGTCAAATCTAATGGATTCAATATCATACAAATGCGATCGAAAAAAAACTCTTCGAACACAGCTCATTTCTTTATCATGACATTGCTGAAATGAATCTGAACTTGAAAATACTTTACATCGATCATTGAAAACACTAAAGAGCTTTTCTAGCTTGTCAGATCTAATGGATTCAATATCATAGACATGCGATCGAAAAAAAACTCTTTGAACACAGCTCATTTCTTTATCTTGACACTACTGAAATGAATCTGAACTTGACAATAGTTCACATCGATCATTGAAAATGGTATTAAAAGCATTTCTATCTTGTCGAATCTAATGGATTAGAAAAATACCTTAGAGCTCCTCATTTGTCAAAATTGTTCGACCACGAGGCTCCCGTCAGCCAATCATCCTCATTTATGTTTCCAACGCTGATTTCTTAAAAAAAAGGTTTATTCTACATATCAATCTATTGTGGAGGTGTTGTGGCTCAGTAGATAAGTCTCCGGACTTTTATCCACAAGTTCCAGGGTTCGAATCCCACCGCAGCACTAGCATCCTTTGGCAAGGCGTTTATCTATACATTTGCCATTTTCCACCCACGTGTAGTAAATGAGTACCCGGCAGGAAGAAAGTCCTTGAATGTTCGAGCGCCCGATAAGAGAAGTCGTGCTAAACCCGTGGTAATAGTATGCAGCACTTCAAAACGTATTAACGGGGATGCTCCAGGCTGAAAATATTTATGTGGAATTCACAGAGCAAAATGCTAAAAATTTCATCAAAATCGGATAACAAATAACAAAGTTATTGAATTTTAAAGATTTGCATTATTCCGGTGAAACAGTTCTAGGCATTTATTCATGAAAATTCATTAGGTGGGCTGATGATGTCACATCCCCCACATTCCTTGTTCTTGATTTACTACATGAAATCATATTTGCTTCATTTTTCATAAATGTGTAAATGATGTGTCTTCATTATGATGAAATAAGTTGCGGCAGTAAATAACTCATGCACTTAATCAGTTGTCAATCCAATTGTTTCAGTTCTTGGTAGGAAAACTTTGAATAAACCTAATTTCATATAATAAAATACAAAAAACAAGTGGGGATATGGAATAAATTGCAAAATAATTAAATTATGTGGTCACGTTTTGATTCCTTCTTTAGTATCTTTGATAAACAATTCTTTTTCATCCTGCTCTTTTCCAAAGGAATGGAAGGAAGCTAAAATTTCCCCTTCATAAAAAGGGTAGTATTGAAGAAATTAGTAATTATAGGCCGATTTCAGTGTTAAGTATTGTTTCAAAGATTGTTAATACAGAACTAGATTCGTTTCTGAATGTTTCTGGATTATTATGTGAAAGCCAATTCGGGTTTAGAAAACAACATGCAACTGAAACTGCATTAGTATATATGGTTAATGATTGGTATACAAGTATTAATAATGGAAAAATGGTCGGTGTAATTTTCATTGATTTGAAAAAGGCTTTCGATTTGTTCAGTTCAGTTCAGTTCAGTTTGGTTTATTTCATTTCAACTCAAATCAATTTTAACAGCAAAAGAAATCATTACAAAGATATACATGAATATGCAAGTATATACAGTATGACAATATGGCATATATAAGTAAATATATACAATAGACACGGAACAATATAATCATTATATAATCTTTACTATTTAAATAAATATTGAGGAAATGGAGGATCCACTAAAAAGCAGGGCTTGTTGAGTGTGGATTCCTCAAAGAATAAGTTAAAAGACAGGTTTGTAGGTATAAGTATAAATGCAAGAACGAGAAAAAAAAAATCGTAAAAAAGCTATTGTGATGGAGTACAGAAATGATGGATGAAAGTGAAAAGATAGATAACCGAGAAGAAAGACTGGTGCACCTGTGTGGATGAAAGAGAATGAAGGGGGGGGAATAAGGGTGATGGCAGATGAAAGGGAAGGACATAGAGGAAAGAAGAGAGAGAGAAAGAGAGAAGTTGGGTCCTGAGCGCTCAATTTGGACTTACTCTATAAGATTCGAGAATGTGCTTTTTTAGCTTGATTTTAAAACAGTTCAGACTAACGGAGTTAATGATGTCGTGACTGAGTGTATTCCAGTATTTAGGACCGTAAAAGGAAATTGTTTTTTGTGCGAGTTGAGTGCGGGTACGGGGAAGGTGAAAACGGAGTGATTGTCTTGTTGGGTAATTGTGAATGGTGTTATTTTTTGTAAACATGTTAATTAATATGTTTGGGAGTTCGTTTGAATTCAATTTGTACATAAATTGCCCTGTTTGAAAAAGAAATAGATCTGGAAGTTTTAAAATATTGGACTTGTAAAATAAATTGTTAGTATGAGAACGAGGAGGAGCATTATGTATAATTCTTATAATGTTCTTTTGTAAGATGAGAATTTTGTCTGTAAGATATTTGTTGGCGTTACCCCATGTCATTATTCCATAATTCAGATAGGGAAGTATTAGGGAGGAATATAGTGTAAAAAGTGTTGATTTTGGAAAAAAGTGTCTTATTTTATTCATTATACCAATGTTCCTTGATATAGTTTTGGATATATTTTGAATATGAATGTTCCATTTCAATTTATCGTCAATCATGAGACCTAAAAATTTAGTTGAAGAGACCCTATTAGAGCAGTATCGTCCAAAAGGATGTCTCCAAGTAGATTTTGCAAAGTGTTACTAAATAACATAAAGTTTGTCTTCAAGATGTTAAGGGATAATTTGTTTGCTTTAACCCATTCAACTACATGTCTCAGTTCACGATTTATAGTAGACAATAGTGTGTTTTGGTTCGCATGGGAATAAAATAAGGTCGAATCGTCTGCAAATAAAATGAAAGATAGAACATCTGAAGATTTATAAAAGTCATTTATGTATATTATAAATAACAAGGGACCTAGTATACTACCCTGTGGAACTCCACAATTTATTGGTCGCAATGCAGAACTGTGATTATCTATTTGTACAAATTGTTTTCTATTCGATAAATAATTCCTGAACCATTCCAAGGCTTTCCCTCTAACACCATAGTGTGACAACTTTACTAATAAGATATCATGGTTAATTGTATCGAAAGCCTTGGAAAAGTCCAGGAATATTGCAATTGTATGTAAATGTTGATCAACGGCATGTGATAATGTATCGATGCATTTCAATACCGCTTGAGTTGTATTGTGATTTGCTCGAAAGCCAAACTGTGATTCGCAAAAAATATTATGTTTGTTTAAGAAGTCTGTTACTCTAATAAATACGATCCTTTCCAAAACTTTGGATAAGGATGGTAACAGTGATATTGGTCTGTAGTTTTTTGTTTCAGATGTGTCTCCTTTTTTGAATATCGGGATTACTTTCGCAATTTTAATGTTATTTGGTACAATGCCACTAGTGAGTGATAGGTTAAAAATGTGGGCCAGCGGAGTCGCTATTGTTAAGATTATGGATTTTAGGAGACAGTTATCAATTTCGTCGTGTCCTGAGCTTTTCTTTCCTTCTAACCTATTCACTATACCGATAATTTCCTCACGGTCAGTAGGGACAAAAAACAAAGAAGATTGGTTATTATTCCCCAGATAATTATCAAATTTACTGCCAGTTGTCGGAATATTTTCAGCAAGTTTTTCTCCAATTTGAGAGAAGTACGAGTTAAAAATCTCAGCTATCGCTTGAGGTTCTTCAATAAGATCGTTAGACTCTGATTTAATTTTGATAATATTTTGCGTTTTACTGTTTCTGTTTAATGTTCTGTTAATTATTTTCCATGTGTTTCTCATGTTATTTTTATTAAGCTCAAATTGCATTGCATAATAATGTTTTTTCGCTTGTCGTAGTAAATTGGTCAAGATATTTTTATATCGAGTGTATTTTTCACGAGTCTTATTATTTGGATTAGTTTTGTATTTATAAAACAGATTATTTTTCCGGTTTATAGATCTTAAGATAGATTTAGTCACCCATGGAGATCTAGGATATTTTTTATAGTTATTCACTCGTTCTCTAAATGGTATACAAATATCAAATTTATCCTTTAAGATATCAATAAAATTATTGTAAGCCTCATTCACGTCTTCAGAATCATAAATTTGTTGCCAGTTAACTGTACTTAAATTTTCATTCAGGCGCTCTAAATTTCTGGCATTTAAACATCGAGTTTTTATTTTAGAATTACGACTTTCATCTCGTGTGTTTAAAAGAGTAGTTCTACAGAAAATAGGGTAATGGTCAGATATATCAGAAATAACGATTCCTGATTCTAAAGGCATATCTTGCATATTAGTAAAAATGTTATCAATTAATGTGGAAGATCGATCTGTTACTCTCGTAGGTTTAGTTATGGTAGGTAAAAAAGAAGCCGAAAGAATCATTTCAAGAAAATCGTGAGGAAATCCTTGAGCATTGGACTGCAACAAATTGGCATTGAAGTTAGATTTGTTAGATTTGGATTTGCTGTTATTAAAATTGAAAAATACGGTTTCTCATCAGACTCAATCAAATGGTTTAATTCTTAATATTTAATAGATCACAACATGTTAATGTAAATGGAGTACTTTCTGAAACTAAAGAGATGCGGAAAGGAGTACTGCAGGGATCCATATTCGGCCCAAAATTGTTCTATATTTATAAATTATATGCCTATTTTGTATTGAAACACTCTAAAATAGTTATTTACGCAGACGATACATCTAGTTATGCCGAAGGTGATTGTTTAGCTGAAATACAAAATAAATTACAATTGGATTTAGGAAGTGTTGCCTGCTGGTTAGAAGAAAACCGTATGATGACGAATTTTGAAAAAAAATGTATGATTATTGGTACACGAGATCGACTTGCAAACTTTATTCATTCCAATGAATCTCAGTTAAAAATAATTTGTAATGGTCACGAGATTATACAAGTTCAATCCTTTGACTGTTTAGGTGTAATTATTGATAATGAATTGTCATGGAAAGAACATGTATCTAAAGTAGCCAATAACGAAGGTTAAAAAGGTTGTGTCAATGAAAATACTTTACTCACTTTATATAATGCTATTGTTTTACCAATTCTAGATTATTGTTGTATTTTCTGGGGGGATAAATTCAAAGAAGATACCGAAAGATTGAATAAGTTACAGAAAAGAGCTGCAAAGACAATTTTAAATGCCCATTTCTTGTCCCCTTCGGAAAATTGATTTGCCCTCTTAGACTGGAAAAGATTTGAATATAGAGTTCACAATTTTAGATTTATTTAAATATTCAAATGAATGAAATGTATTTGCTCCCACATGTCTGTCCAAATTATATACTGTTAGGAAAGAAATTCATTCATCCTGTACAAGAAATTCCAAAATAAGTTACACTTCCCAATATGTCATATTGAATCATTCAAACACTCATTTCATTATCAAGCCGTTGTTGTTGTTGTTGTTGTTATCTTGGTTTTGAGGCGCGTGTCATTCAGATATGAATATTTACGCCTATTACCAATTTGTCGTTTTTGTGGTTATAAAATTTTGACGCATAATGGATTAGCGCTGCTTTCAGTAAATTTGAATGAGATCGTGAAAGGCGGCTCATCACAAATCCTTGATTGTTTGAATACATTTTCTGGCCAACCTGGTTCAGTAATTTGAACGGGCTTCTCAGCATGCGCGTGGTTGCTAATAAAAGCAAGCACTGCCTAGCCCCCCCCCCCCCATACCCAACCAAGACAGTGTAATGCCTGTCAACAGACCTCTCCTTCCGAAGTTTGAAAAGATATAAATAAAAAGTGTGTAATATAAAATACACGTTACTGTATGATATACCATAACCAAATATAAGGAAACAATGCAGACATTCTGGGCTTGTGCTCGGTGCAATTAATCTCATGTGTTATTATTAAATGTTATATGTTTTACATGGTTATCTGGAATATTCTATCGATTCATATATAGATGGGTGACACCCGTGTACATAGACTCAAGGGAACTTCAAAATGCAGTAGCCAAAATACAAGTAAATTCAGAGGGAGGAAAGAAACTAACAAAAACAAAATAGAACATATTATATACATATATACACATTATACACATTTATTTACAAGCGCTATATCGTCTCATTGTTGAATAGTCTTCAACCGAACCTCAAAACATAAACTCCCTCTCGATTTTAAGAAATATTTAAAAGATAACCTTTAAGTCAAATTGCAGCTTTATTTTCCAATAGTTAATATCTCCGATGTCAATTTCAATTGTTATGTTCTATGTACGTATATTCCCTTCTATCTCATGAAGCGCGTAGTTAATAGTAATTTAGAGATTTGTTTATATCTGACTTCAACTATTATGTTGTATCATTGTATGTATGTATATTTATTTTCT
The DNA here is from genome assembly GCF_018143015.1 of Lytechinus variegatus. Classification (NCBI taxonomy): domain Eukaryota; kingdom Metazoa; phylum Echinodermata; class Echinoidea; order Temnopleuroida; family Toxopneustidae; genus Lytechinus; species Lytechinus variegatus. Next base: position 73,435,830 of record NC_054742.1, read on the forward strand.
CATGTCAATTTGACTGTGTATTATAAGATATATTTTGATTGTTTTTTATGATTATGCAGGACCCCAAGGGAGAGAAATTTTTATGTTGATTGGGCATCCTGTTGAAATATTGTTAATAAATAAAATATGCCATCTCAGCCCACCTAAATGAATATTCATGAAGACATGCCTGCCTGAACTGTTTCACCGGAATAATGCAAATCTTTGAAATTCAATAACTTTGTCCTTTTTTATCCGATTTTGATCAAATTTTCAGCATTTTTGCTTTGTGAATTTTACTCTATTCATTGAGATATAAATATCTTCAGCCTGGAGCATCCTTTCAAACGCTATATAAATGCTGCACATTATTATTATTATCATTATTCCAAATTCACTTTTAAATCGATCCGCAATGAGACAAGGCAGCAGACGCATCATCTTAAACCAAGGTACAAATTTTGAATTTTCAAAATCATTTTGGAGGTATTAGATCCTATACCACTCGGCAACAAGTATCATCATTCCGTGGACAAGAGGATGAGGATTGTAGGCCACTAAAATTTTATATCTCACACACTTTCATAACACACACTATGCAAAGACGGTAACCATGGACATTTTTTTAGATGACACTAATTTAGAAAGTGTCACTTTCATTAAATTTCTCGATGCTCCCGTTGATAATAAGCTTTCCTGGAAATACCACATAGATTGTATATGTAAGATTATTTCGCGAAATATTGGCATTATCAATAAACTGAAATATCACTTTTCGTCGTCATCAGTTTTAATGTTATATTCGTCCCTGATCTTACCTTACTTGAATTATGGGATACTTGCCCGGGACAGCACCCATCAAACCATTTTAGATAGACTGTTATTACTGCAAAAAAATGTCCCTTCGTGTTATTCATAATTCAGCTTTTCCTTCACACACTGACCCACTATCTTTTTTTTTTATAGAAAATTGCTAAAGATAAGCGACCTATACTTATTTCATTTAGGACAATGCATGTTTAAATTTGACAATAATACCCTTCCACGTGTATTTGATTCTATGTTTCCTCTTAACCGGTCTTTTCATAATTACCCTACTAGGCAATCTAACGAATTTCATTAACCCCGTTTTAGAGCTTTATTGGCAAAAAGTACATTTATGTTCGATGGCCCTAGATTTTGGAACTCCCTCGACAATAACATAAAAAACAGCCCTTCCATACATTCTTTAAAAAAAAAACTGAAAAACTTCCTACTTAAATCCTACCGAGGTCTTCATTACTAATTCCCGCTCGTTATCATCTCCTCTCAGACTTTAAGTTATTTTTGTTAGTCTTTATCATTTTTTGTTCTCTATTTTCGGTCGCAATTCGGCCTGATTCTATTTATGTTTATTTCTTCTCTTGTCGTCCCATTTTTTTTTTCGTTTTGTCTTGTTCTTTGGGTTATCCTGTTCTTTTTAATCTATTCAGTAAATCTCTGTAGGCAAATAGCAACCATTGCATCTCTTCCTTGAGGGGGTTCACATTATAAAAGCTATGCTTTTGAGTGGATTCACTCATGTACACAGATACTGTCTTCTATCGAAATTATATATTATATTATAATTTGTCTACAAAATGTTTTGTATATATCTTTATATGTTAATTATCATTGATGTTTTGTATCGTAAATATTTTTTATAATGTATGAAAAATGATTTGTATCAATATTTATGTCATTTCAGTTGGAAATAAATCTGAATCTGAAAAACGGTATAAAAACTCTTTGTTTTATTTCTATCTACTTCAAAACTGCTCATATTTATATCATATACATTTATCAATCATTAATTCTATTTGTGGATACCTTAATTATGATTCTTCAAAGGTTTCTTGGTAAATGTAAGTTATCATGGGCAAACAATCTAGTCTGTGATTGCCTGCTAATCATATTTTAACAATAGACCTTGAATGTAACGGATTTAATACCCTAAAATGAAAATTTGCTTCGAAAAACGTTGCTTCATACCACTAATAATACTCAAGATTATTAAGGAAACATTGTGTCGTTGGCTGTCTCTGTATTTTCATAGTAATTAAAACAGGATCAAATGCTAGCTCTGTAATTTGAATGGCGACCATTTTGGCTCGTTCGGCACACGCAACAAGCTTTTGCTATACAGTGTGTATCAAAAAAGAAGTTTACACTTAGAAATAATCTGTAAAATTATATATTTGTAATATCCTTAAGCTTTTTTCCACATTTCAATATCTCTTTAAGCAAATGACAATATGTCTAAAAATCCTCCCGCTTAAGTAAGCACCAGTTAATTTGAAAAGTTCGTAAAAAATGATTTGTGCAGAACTTGGAAATAGTTATATCATGGATAGGTCCATGGTTATATGAATAAAGGTAGACATGAATCATGAAGAACATGTGAACTTTAGCTAGGAAGATAGATTTGAAGATATCGTTTACCTTTTTAACTTATTTCCCTGCCCATAACACTCTATAAAGCACCGTTGTACCCCCCCCCCCCCCACCGAGGCCTTCGTAATGATCTGCTTTACGAGGAGCGGTGATTCACATGAAATGGCTTAGACTTGATTTTCGTGTTTTTAATCATCGTCAAGCTTTCAAAAAGAGGGAAGAAACAAGTATTAAATGAAAAAAAATATGAAAAAACTAGGTCCCACTTTAAATCATATATACTTAGTGAAAGAATGCTGGAGATACATTCAGTTATGTCCTCAGATCTGGCTGGCACATAAAAGGGTTAAGGTTGTGCTTACCTGGATTAAAATATTAATTTGGGTGGTAAAGTTGTCACAAAATATTGAAATGTTTTGCTAAAAATGCAAAAGAAATGTATGAGAAATGTAACGCACGGTCAGTTTGTTTTCGCCTTTTCCTTGACACACCGTGAAAATGAGCATTTCTGCACAAACCGGTTTCTACGAGCTTTACAAAAATGCACAGTGCTCGCTCAAGTGTAACACTCTGTCAAAACTTTTACTTTTATTTGATAGATGAGACCCAAACCCAAGGATACATGCGAAAAATGTATCCCCATGTTGTATATTTTTTTAATTCCGAGGAAGTATAAACTTTTTATTGATACATACAGTGTATTGTGGACACTCTTCAGCTTTTTGATAAAGCTTTGAGTTAATTTTTGACCAATGTTTATTTCTACATATTCGTAACATGACATTACAAAACTTTGTTATACATGTACTAACATTAATATGTTGTAGCCCACAGCCTTTACATTTATACAATATATATGAAATGTGATTGATAAATAATCTAAAATTCATGAGCTACATGAACAAAGAGCACAAAGAAATGTGGAGGAAAACTTTGATGCAGAATCCTTATAAGGTTGCGTAGATAAAGTTGCAGATTAGGTTGTGCTGCTCGAGGCTGTAGGATAGGTTGTTCTGCTCGAGAAGGGAAGACGAAAAACAAGAATAACGATGAAAAAAAGAACAAGAGAGAATCTTCACTGCCCTTTTAATCTAAATAATCATCCACATAGCCAGGGGGCCTGTAAGAAATTACATAAATTCTAACGCTGAAGGACGATAGTGCCGCTAACACACCTGAGAACAGATTTTGTGCCGTAATAATTTTGATTTTGAAATATCACCACCTTTCGTTTCATGATTGTTGCACAAAGAAGGCAGGGTTCGATATAATTCTGTATTCCTTTACAAGTCTGACCACATCGCAAGTTAAGGACCCCCCCTCTTAATATAACAAATACAGTGCGTATCCAAAAAAAATACACTTAGAAAAAATCCTGTAAAATTATACATTTGGAATATCCTGAAGATTTTTCCACATTTTAACATTGGTACAGATTGTCGAAAAATATTTTCGCTTGAGTGAGCACCACTTACTTTTGAAAAGTTAGTGAAAATTGATTTACGCAGAACTTTGAAATAGTTATGCGAATAAAAGTAGACCTTAATCATGAAGAACACATGAAATTTAGCTAGTAAAATTGATTTGAAGATATCTTTTACCTTTTTAAACTTGTTTCCTTGTCCAAAACACTTTGAAGAGTGAATTGCGCCCCACCCCCACTCCCCGAGGTCATCGTGACGATATTTGCTTTACACTGACCTGTGATTTACATGAAATGGCTTAGATTTGATTTTCATTTTGTTAATCATTGTCAAGCTTGGAAAAGGTGTGGAGAAACAAGTATTAAATCAAAAATGAAATGTAACCCCACTTTAAATGATAAAAACTTAGTGAAAATATGCTGGAGATGTCTGATATAAACTTTTGCTCAGATTCAGTTTTGTCCTCAGATCCAGCTGGCACAAAAAGGGTAAAGGTTGTGCTTACTAAGTATTGAATTTTTAATTTGGGTAGCAAATTTGTTACAAAATGCTTGAATGTATCCGTTTTATTTCAATTGACTAAAAGTGAAAGAGAAATGTGTGAGAAATGTTTCGCTGGGTAAGTTTGATTTCGCCCTTTCCCCTTGACACAGCGTGAAAACGAGCATTTCTGCACAAACAGATTTCTGCGAGCTTTACAAAAAATGGACAGTGCTCACTCAAGTGTAACATTCTGTCAAAAGTGTTACTTTCATTGGATAGATGAGACCCCAACCCAAGATTATATTTCAAAAATTTACACAAATGTTGTATATTTTTTTTGAATTTCCAGGGTTTTTCAAAAGTGTAAACTTTTTTTTGGATACACACTGTATAATTTTATTCATTACATTAGCATGATAAGATTGTCACGTATTTGTAGCAATCGGAGGAGTACTCGGCTCCACTGGGGGTAAGAAGAGAGGCTTCGAACAATAAATTCACCAACGTCACGTTCTTAATCTACCCCTCATTCTGAAAATGTACCAAAAGGTAACTTCAAAACTGTGTCATAAGAAAGATGAGGGGTGCATTTTTACCCTCGACATTGTTGCCAACGATCACGACGAAGTAGGAAGATTTAGATTTTTTAAAAAGATAAAAACAAAGACTCGATTGTCTGTGTTCTATTTCAAGACGATCCTTTGAGCCCGAGCAGCCAGTTACCTACGCAAGATGGATAATGAAACGTTCTAACCTGTATCCACGTTGTACAGGAGAGATGTTGTGTTACGAAATTCGACTGTGAGAACATGAAAGAATCGAATGTGTTTTGAATTGGGATTTTTTTTCGTTCCTTTCTTTTTTAATATCTATTTCATTTTCTTGTTTTTCCTTCACAGCAGAAGCGAGGCATATGCGTCGCATTTCCAACGACGGCATCAAAAACCTGAATACTTTAGGATCTTAACCAAGGTTAGGTTGTGAAAAGTGATTATAACTTTTAGAATACATTGGAAGTTGGACAATTAAAGTCATCAAAGGCTTATTCTATATCATCGACTTGCGATCGAAGAAAAAAATCTAATATTGATAACAACTCGTTTCATTATCTAAATTTGGCAATACTGCACATCGATCATTGAAAACGCTAAAGAGCATTTCTAGCTTGTGAAATCTAATGGATTCTATTATCATAGACTTGCGATCGAAAAAACCTCTTATATTGATCACAACTCATTTCTCTATCGTAACACTGCTGAAATGAATATGAAATTGATAATACTGCACATCGATCATTGAAAACGGTATGAAGAGCATTTCTATCTTGTCAAATCTAATGGATTAGTAAAATACACTGGCGTAAATCCCGGGGGGATGGGGGATATATCCCCCCACTTTTCGAGGAGGGGGGATGGCCTGTACAAACATCGCCCCCCACTTTTTACGAAAGAAATGAAAAAAAAATCACAACAGATAGTTGCTTTATTGGTAAAATATTTTCCTAAAATACCGCTTAACAAATAAAACAATATTATTGAATCATAAAATGCAAATAAAGAGCCAGTTCACCATTTCCAAACGAAATACCAATGTCCTTATTATAACATTGAAGAGAAACCCTTGTTTCTTCCAATTCATCAATTTTGGGGTCTTTGGGAAGGGATTAAGATGGAAAGTCAATTTTTTTTAATGTCATCTCTAATTAAACCATTGAACCATCATGGGGTAAGAAAAATAATAATATTGGAGGGGTATTTGCCATATGGACATACAGTGGCGAAACTACGGGGGCACATACCACCCCCCCCCCCCTCTCCATCGGCTGTCCCAAAAAAGGGGAAAGGAGGAAGGCTCGCTTTATTTAGCAAGACAGGTACCTATCGTGATTACACAAATTTGATCATAATGTCCCTTTTTAGGTGTGAATATAAAAAAATTCAGCTCGCGCTTCGCGCTCGCATTATTTGATTAGTGAGATACATATCCGTTTAATGACATTTTCCTTAAAATTTCTCAATTAAGTCAGTATAACTGTCAAGTGAGCGCCCTTCGCGCGCTCACTCAGTGATTCAAAAATTTTGCTGGTGCCCCCACAATGCCGTGACCCACGGTACACCACTGTGGACATATCAATGACAATTCCTTGCATATCTAATTACATGATTGCAAAAAAATGCCGAAATATTCCAGTCATCCCCCCACCCATCAACACGGATTTACGCCAGTGGTAAAATACCTTAGAGCTCCTCATTTGTCATTTGTCAAAATTGTTCAACCACGAGGCTCCCGTCAGTCAATCATCCTCATTTATGTTTTCCACCCCTGATTTCTTAAAAAAAAAGTTTATTCTATATATCAATCTATTGTAGAGGTGTTGTGGCTCAGTAGATAAGTCTCCGGACTTTGAACGACAAGTTCTGGGCTTCGAATCCCACCGCAATACTTGCGTTCTTTGGCAAGGCGTTTATCTACATTTGCCACTCTCCACCCACGTGAAGTAAGTGGGTACCCGGTAGGAAGAAATTCCTTGAATGCTCGATGCGCCCGATAAGAGTATAGTCGTACTAAACCCGTGGTGAGCAGTATGCAGCGCTTAGAAAGTTTGTATTAAACGCTATATAAATGTTGCATATTATTATTATTCCAAATTAATCTTTTAATTAATCCACATCGAAAAGAGAAAAGGCAAACAGACGCATCATTTCAAACCAAAGTAAAAAGAAATTGAATTTTCAAAATCATTTTGGAGATTTTTAGTTCCTCTATCATGTAACAAGTATCACCATTCAGTAGACACGACTGAGATAAAAAAAAATTGTGGACCAATAAAATTTAATATCTAACACGCTTACTAAACACACGTGACATACTACGCAAATTTAAGTTGGTAACGGTATACTGATCATTAGTGCGTTATTTACCTTTTTATATGTTTTATATCTATCAATTCAAAACTGCTCATATTAATATCAGTATCATTCATTAATTCTATATACCTTAATTATGATTCTTCAAAGGTTTCTTGGTAAATGTATGTTATTATGGGCAAACAATCTAGTCTGTGATTGCCTGCTAATCATATTTTAACAATAGACATTGAATGTAGCGAATTTAATACCCTAAAATGAAAAATGGCTTCTAAAAACTTTGCTTCATACCACTTATAATACTCAAGCTGATCAAGGAAATCTTGTGTCGTTGGCTGTCTCTGTATTTTCATAGTAATCAATCAGGATCAAATGCCGGCTCTGTAATTTGAATAGCGACCATTCTGGCTCGTTTGGCACACGCAACAAGCCTTTGCTATACAGTGTGTATAAAAAAAGTTTACACTTAGAAATATTCCGTAAAATTACATATTTGTAATATCCTTAAGCTTTTTTCTACATTTCAACGTCTCTTTAAGCAAATGACGATATAAATGTCTAAAAATCTTTCCGCTTGAGTGAGCACCAATTACTTTTGAAAAGTTCGTGAAAAATGATTTGTGCAGAACTTGGAAATAGTTATATGAATAAAGGTAGACATGAACCATGAAGAACACGTGGACTTTAGCTAGGAAGATTGATTTGAAGATATCTTTTACCTCTTTAACTTATTTCCCTGCCCAAAACACTCTATAGCACCACTGCACCCCCCCCCCCTCACCGAGACCACCGTGATGATTTGCTTTACACATGAAATGGCATAGGCTTGATTTTCGTTTTTTTTAATCATTGTCAAGCTTTCAAAAAGTGTGGAGAAACAATAATTGGAAAAAAAATATGAAAAAACGTGGTCCCACTTTAAATGATATATACTTATTGAAGAATGCTAGAGATACATTCAGTTATGTCCTCAGATCTGGCTGGCACATAAAAGGGTTAAGGCTGTGCTTACCTGGATTGAAATAATTTGGGTGGCAAAGTTGTCACAAAATGTTTAAATGTTTTGCTGAAAATGCAAAAGAAATGTATGAGAAATGTAACGCACGGTCAGTTTGTTTTTGCCTTTCCCTTGACACATCGTGAAAATGAGCATTTCTGCGAGCTTTACAAAATTGCACAGCGCTCACTCAAGTGTAACACTCTGTCAAAACTTTTGTTTTTATTTGATAGATGAGACCTAAACCCAAGGATATACCAAAAAAAAACACGAATCCCCATAATGTATATTTTTCAATTCCAAGGACTTTTTCAAAGTGGAAACTTTTAATTGATACTCATTGTATATTGTGGACACTCTTCAGCTTTTTGAAAAAAAAACTTTGAGTTAATTTTTAACCAATATTTATTTCTACATATTCGTAACATGACATTACAAAACTTTGATATACTAATATTGATATGTAGCCCACGGCCTTTACATTTATACAATATATATGGAATGTGATTAATAAATAATCTAAAATTCATGAGCTACATGAACAAAATGCACAAAGAAATGTGGAGGAAAGCTTTGATGCAGAATGCTTATAAGGTTATGTAGATAAAGTTGGAGATAAGGTTGTTCTGCTCGAAGCTGTAGGATAGGTTGTTCTGCTCGAGAAGGGAAGACGCAAAACAAGAATAACTATGAAAACAAAAGAACAAGAGAGAATCTTCACTGCCCATTTTATCTAAATAATGATCATACACACAGCCAGGGGGCCTATACGGGATCACATCAATTCTAACGCAGAGGGACAATAGTGCCGCTAACACACCTGAGAGCAGAGTTTGTGCCGTAATGATTTGTATTTTTCATGAAATATCACCATCTTGATTCCATGACCGTCTCTCAAAAAAGACAGGATTCGATATAATTATGTAGGCCTTTACACGTCTGACCAAATCGCAAGTTAAGGATCCCCTCTTAAAATTACAAATGGCCTCAATATAATTTTATTCATTACATTAGTATGATAAAATTGTCACGTATTTGTAGCAATCGGAGGAATAATAAATACTCATGTAAAACAAATCGAAATCACTTCATCAAACAGAGTTCTCGGCTCCAATGGGGGTAAGAAGAGAGGCTTCGAACAATAAATTCACCAACGTCACGTTCTTAATCTACCCCTCATTCTGAAAATGTACCAAAAGGTAACTTCAAAACTGTGTCATGAGAAAGATGAGGGGTGCATGTTTACCCTCGACATTGTTGCTAACGCTCACGACGAAGTAGGACGATTCAAAATAATGCTCCCTCCCAAGATTTAGATTTGTTTTATAATAAAAAAAGATTCACCATAATAATGCAAATCTTTGAAATTCAATAACTTTGTCATTTTTAATCCGATTTTGATCAAATTTTCAGCATTTTGCTTTGTGTATTTTACTCTATTCATTGAGATATAAATATATTCAGCCTGGAGCATCCCTTTAAACGATCCTATACCAGGCAACAAGTATCATCATTCCGTGGACAAGAGGATGAGGATTGTGGGCCACTAAAATTTTATATCTCACACACTTACTAAACACACACTATGCAAATTTAATATGTTTTTATATGTTTTATTTCTATCTATTTCAAATCTGCTCATATTTATATCATATACATTTATCATTCATTAATTCTATTTGTGGATACTTCAATTGTGAATCTCTAAAGGTTTTTTTCAACAAAAACAAAGACTCGATTGTCTGTCTTTTATTTCAGGACGATCCTTTGAGCCCAAGCAGCCAGTTACCTACGCGAGATGGATAATGAAACGTTCGAACCTGTATTCTGTATCCACGTTTTAATAAAGGGGAGATGTTGTATTTACGAAATTCAACTGTGAGAACGTGGAAGAATCGAATGTGTTTTGAGTTTTGAATTGGGATTTTTTTTGGGGGGGGGAGGAGGGGGTGCGAAAGAAATGGATTGTTCTCTTCGCATTGTTATCTTCGATTCCCGGCAGAGACATTTTTTCGGCATCACCAATTTTTCCAAAGGGGAGATAGCTCCGGGGAACCTTGATTTAAGCTACGCCTACCATTGTTCTCTTCATCCATTTCTTTCACACAATATTTAAATAAAAGAGTTGCCAAAGCTGTAGTACTTCACACATTTATATATATATAAATATATATATATATATACATATATATATACATATATATATACATATATATATATATATATATATATATATATATATATATTATATATATATATATATATATAAATGTAAACAGGCATCCACTCTTTAACATGACGACTGTGTCTTGTACCAACTACTTATAGGCGAAAAATTACAAGACGATTTGACGTTGCTGATAGACCACAATTTTAATACCCGAGCTTTCGGCCTTAGGCCTTCTTCATGGGTTCTATACAAAAATGAACGAAACAAAATCAATAGTACAGGAGGAACAGATGGACATATACATGTACATATAATACTGATGTGATAAAATAATGTATGTACATGTATATGTCCATCTGTTCCTCCTGTACTATTGATTTTGTTTCGTTCATTTTTGTATAGAACCCATGAAGAAGGCCTAAGGCCGAAAGCTCGGGTATTAAAAAATCGTGGTCTATCAGCAACGTCAAATCGTCTTGTAATTTTTCGCCTATATATATATATATATATATATATATAAAAGGAAGAGGGCCCTTTGCACAACGTGTATTGCAGTGCATCATGTTCTATTTACAGGCGTAAATAATTCAAGCATTGATGCAAGACGTAGCTTCCAAGTATTTCTTTTATTGGGCTAGCTTTCGGCCAGAAGGGCCTTCATCAGGCCTATAATGCATTGAAACAAAGTAAAACAAAGCCATACAAATAAAATCATAATACCAACAAAGTAAATAATGGGTAATCAAGGGTACAGAACAAAAATAACAAAATAACAACTGAGGGGGTTGAGTACAGAACAAAAGGATTACAATAAGATATCTTAGTGTAATCATTCTGTTCTGTACCCTTGATTACCCATTATTTACTTTGTTGGTATTACGATTTTATTTGTATGGTTTTGTTCTACTTTGTTTGTTTCAATGCATTATAGGCCTGATGAAGGCCCTTCTGGTCGAAAGCTAGCCCAATAAAAGAGATACTTGGAAGCTACGTCTTGCATCAATGCTTGAATAATTTACGCCTATATATTATATATTATATATATATATATATATGTATGGGTGTGGTGTGTGTGCGTTTGTGTGTTGGTGTGAGGGTAGATAATGAGTGTGTGTATTTGAGGGGATGCGAGTGAGAGAGATAGTGTGACGTGTGTGTGTTCTTGGATGTGTGTGTGGGGAGAGAAAGAGTGTTCCTGGTTATAAGGGTGTGTGAGTGAGAGTTTAATTCATAAACACATACTACAACAACACCTGTTTTATCTCCGCAAACTATTTCTACGAGTAGTTTATTTTGAAATCAATAAAATAAGCATTTTTCTTGCTATAAACGTGTAATTAAAATGATATTTCATGAAAACAATCAATCCGGGGAATGGGATAGCATGGTCTTTAGACATGTTAGAAATTACTGAAACTGGTAGCCCACGGGGTTATTATTATTTCTGAAGGTTTGGAAGAACTGACGTGGATGTAAATCGTGATTTTATTATCACATACTTTGAATTTTATGTAAGAACCTGAATTAGACTATGATATAATATTCATCGTCTATATATCTTTTTTCTATCTAAAATCAATCAATTGATAAATTAATGCTGTAAGATACTCCCATTTTCAAAACTTATCAAAATTACGAATTAAGAGTAAGCCATACTTTTTATTTTAAATATCAAATCTTGCATTCAATAATTTGAAAGAATGGTACAATCACACCAAGAAATATATTTGATTGAATGTAATGAGACAGATTAAAAAACAACGAAAAAATGTCTTCGAATCCGATGAAAAATAACAAAGTAACATCATTTTGAAGTTTACTTTGTTTAAACAAATGTATAAAAGAAAAGCAGTGAATTCTAGATAAGTACAGTGATGATGTCATAAACCCCTTTTGTATTTCTTATAAAACATAACAAATTACATAAGTTATACACACACACACACCCTCATATATATATATATATGTGTGTGTGTGTGTGGGTGTGTGTGTGTGTGTGTGCGTGTGTGTATGTATATACTCATTTAATTATTTTAAATGGGGAACATCCAAACTCATCCCTCCTGTAACTTTTCTTTGACACAATGTAGAGGTTCGTGATGCCCATTACTGAAATGAATTGAACATTGTCGATATAGATGAAAAGGTGGACTTATGATATACAAATTTGCCTTACTATATCTACAAAACTTTTACAGTTCCAGAATTTAATGGCTTCTTTTTTAAATGTTTTTTTTCAAGCATTTTTTGTTCAGGAGTTGAAGCGCATCTTCAAGCTGGTGATGGTAAGGATGGGCCTACAACACTGTGAATCAGCATTGTTACATATAAGAATAATTTTAGAAGAATTGTAAAAGCAATTACATTCATCTATTAGTTATTTCCCTTTAAGGTTAGCCAAGAATTGTAAAGAACATTCAAGAATGTCTTTTTATTATGCAGGCCTTGCCTATTTAAAGGCCAAGGAGTTGTATTGTTATTTCTGAATAGAGATTAGGAACAATAGGCTTAGCTATGTTATTGACACTCTTGATTTCAATGAGGTCATTCAAGAGTGTTCTGGATTTTGACTGCTCCTGAAAGGAGAAAGTTCTTTTGGAAGAAGGTGCTAGAACCTTCTATGGTGGTGACATTTTTTAGAAGCTTCTAGATTAGTTGAAACTTAGTATAAATAGCTGCAGTTTCTTTAATCACATCATCACACCATCACATCATATGAGAGCAGGAGATCACATCACATCATATGAGATCACTTCACCAGATCAGATCAGAGCAGTTTATGCCCACCATCAATGAACTGTTTGCAGTTATTTTGAGAGAGAAATTATCAGTTCTCATCAACAACATCAACCTGTTCAATGAACACGTTTCAACCCATGGATTGCTGAAATTAACTGTTAATCATCATCAACATCGTCTTCACGGACATTTCAACTCGTTACAGTGACTTTTATTATTCATCGGACTTCAACATCAGTTTCATCATCGCCATCATCAATAAGGAATCTTCCCAGCCTACCTGGAATATATATTGGACTATAACAGTGAACTATAACCCTGGATTGTACATCGGACACTTCAAGAGATTTATGTAAGATCATTATTTGTTTTATTTATGTATAATTATTTCCTGTAATAAAAAAAAAAGGAAATTAAACTTTATGCATCAATTTCTTGATTGTTATTTGTTGCAGTATCGTAACAAATAATTTTGGGGGCTTGTCCGGGAAACAAAAACCAAATTTGTACAAGCCAATTTGAAACTAAAACCAGTTGTCCGGGAAACGAAAACCAAATTTGTACAAGCCAAGGCAATTTGAAACGAAAACCAAATTTGTATAAGCCAATTTGAAATTAAAAACAGTTTTTTCTGGAAACGAAAACCAATTTGAGACGAAAGTCAATTTGAAACAAATCTCAATTTGAATTGGAAACATTTCGGAAATTTTTGGAAAGTTCTAGAATATACTGTACTGTGTTATTACTTGCTTGTATTTGTGTATATTCACTATGGCTACATTTGATGTTGAAGAATTTCTTGCAATGACAGAATTGTCATATGATCATTTGAAGTCACTGAAGAAAGATGATTTGATAACAGTTTGTGATCATTTGGGTGTATCTCTAGCCCCAGGTTTAAAGAAGGCAGAGATAATTGACTTGTTAGCTAGTCACATGAAGCTTACAGAGGAGTCTGAAATTTCTGTTACTGTTTCAGATGATGCTCAGATTCAACTTGCAAAGTTTGAAATGGAAATGAAAATGAAAGAGAATGTCGAGAAAGAGAAAATCAAAGAAAACCTTGAGAAGGAAAGAATCAAAGAAAACCTTGAGAAGGAAAGAATCAGAGAAAACATTGAAATGGAGAAAATGAGATTGGAGTACCAGTTAAAGTTGAAAGAAATGGAGTTAGCTCATGCAAATACTAACTCTGCGAAAGATAAATCTCCCCAAGGCTTTGATGTGGCGAAAAACATTCGCCTTGTGCCAAAATTTGATGAAGAGGGAGTTGATACATATTTTGTGTCATTTGAAAAAGTGGCCAAGAGACTGAATTGGCCCGAGGAATACTGGACTCTTCTCCTCCAAAGTGTTTTCGTTGGAAAGGCTGCAAAAGTCTATTCTTCACTCTCTGAAACGCAATCATGTGACTATGCTACAGTAAAAGAAACAATTCTCAATGCATATGAGTTGGTACCAGAAGCGTACAGACATAAATTTAGGAACATGCAAAGACAATCAGGCCAGACGTATGTTGAATTTGCTAGGGAACAAGAAATGATGTTCGATAAGTGGTACAGATCACTGAAAGTTGACAAAGATTTTGTTCACCTTAGGGAAGTTGTCCTCCTAGAAGAATTCAAAAAGAGTCTTCCTTTTGGCATTAAATCTCACTTAGATGACCATAGAGTTACTGAAGTCAGTAAAGCAGCCATAGTAGCTGATGAATTTGAGGTCACACATAAAGGTAGTGGAGATAGGCCTCCTTTCAAGAATTATTGGAAAAAGAAAGGTAAAGGGTCATTTGAATCCCACAATAAACCTAGTGAGGGAAAATATGCAAGCAAGGATAAAGACACTAACAAGAATCAGGCTAGTGCGGGCACAGAATCAACCAAAAGGTCTGAGAGTCGTAGTTCCAAAATTTGTACTCATTGTCATAAATCGGGACATTTGAAAGAATCATGTTGGAAATTGGTTGGAATGCCAACCAAAACTAAGAAAGACATGGGTTTTGTCAAGCAAACAAGTGTTCCCTCGATGGAGTTTGTTCCATCAGAGCCCAATCAAGATGTTGAGAGTGTTTCTCTGGTATTTGCTGATAAAGTCAAACAGGTTGATGAAACTTTTAGAAGTTTTTTGCATGATGGTGAAGTATCCCCTTGTTCGACTGGTGCTGCTGGTAGGTCAGTGGTGATCCTTAGGGATACAGGGGCTGCACAGTCCCTGATGGTGCCAGGTGATTCGGCTCTTCCTCCGGAGAGTTCAGAGAATGCCAACGTCTTAGTTCAAGGTATTGGCCCAAATTTCATGTCGGTTCCTTTGCATAAGGTCGACTTAAAGTGTGACCTAGTTAGTGGTCCTGTGACTGTTGGTGTCGTTCCAGAATTACCCATGAAAGGTGTTGATTTCTTGTTAGGTAACGACTTGGCTGGAGATAAAGTTGTTGCATCTCCAGTGGTTTCGGAAAAGCCCGTTGAGGTAGCTGAAACTGAATTGTTGCAGGAAGATTTTCCAGGGATTTTCCCGGATTGTGTTGTTACTAGGTCTCAGACTCGTAGAGCTGAAAAGGATGATGCGGAATCTGCTGATGTAGAGGAGAGTACTGATGTCTGGTTAGCTGAAACCTTTTTCAAGGATTTGAATGGGGATAGTGTTGAAGGCTCTGTTGCTAACAATGATAGTTTGTTTAGTAAATCCTCCCTTGTACAGGCACAACAGGCAGACCCAGAATTAAAAAGCTTGTCACAGAAAGCATGTTCTGAGGCTGAGGCTGATAAGGTTCCTGAGTGCTTTTATGTCAAAGATGACATTTTGATGAGGAAATGGAGACCTCCCCGGAGACCAGCTGATGAAGATTGGTGTATAATTCACCAGGTTGTAGTTCCTCCTTGTTACCGCACAGATATTCTGAAAATGGCTCATGAGTTACCTATGGCAGGTCATGTCGGTATTCGGAAGACAGAAGATAGAATTATGAGGCATTTCTATTGGCCTAAGATGCACAAAGATGTTGTGCATTTCTGTAAGACATGTCACACATGTCAGATTATTGGTAAGGCACAGCCTTCTATCAAGCCTGCTCCATTGATACCCATTCCTGCATTTGATGAACCTTTTACTAGGGTTCTTGTTGATTGTGTCGGACCCTTACCCAGAACGAGGTCGGGTCACAGATTTCTCCTGACGATTATGGACTTGTCTACACGGTTTCCAGAGGCGATACCTTTGAGGAGTATCACTGCGAAGACAGTGGTGCAGGCGTTAGTGCAGTTTTTCACTAGGTACGGTCTGCCGAAGGAAATTCAATCTGATCAAGGGTCAAATTTCATGTCAGGAATATTTCAGCAAGTTATGAAGGAGTTGGGAATAAAGCAGATTAAGTCCTCTGCTTATCACCCACAGTCCCAAGGAGCGTTAGAACGCTATCATCAGACTTTGAAGACCATGATTAGGGCTTATTGTGAAGACTATCCCGATGACTGGGATAAAGGGATCTCATTCCTACTGTTTGCAACTAGGGATTCCCCGAATGAGTCCACAGGTTTCAGTCCATTTGAATTGGTCTATGGTCATGAGGTTAGGGGTCCCCTAAAGCTTATCAAAGAGAGGTTTATGGTTCAGAATGATGATGTAAACCTTCTAGACTATGTGTCAAAGTTTAGAGAAAGGCTCTCAAAAGCTTGTGATGTGGCTAAGGAACACTTGAAAGAGTCGCAGGGAAAAATGAAAGCTCAAGCTGACAAAAATGCAAAAGAGCGAAGTTTCAAGCCTGGAGACAAAGTGTTAGTGTTGTTGCCTTTGCAAGGTGAGCCCTTGAAAGCTAGGTTTAGTGGTCCCTACATAGTCAAAAAGAAATTGAATGATGTCAACTATGTGATCAGTACCCCTGATCGAAGAAAGTCTCAAAGAGTTTGTCATGTAAACATGTTGAAAGAATACTTTGAGCGAGAGGCTAGTCAGCCAATAGGTACAACACAGGTCAAAGAAGAAGAAAAACATGTAAATGTACATGAAGAAGAATGTTATGGAAAGACAGATAATGAATTGTCTTATACAGATGTATCCAAGAACGAACCATGTGGTATAAAGTTATCTAACTCAGAGATGTTAGGAAACATGGATGAGGCATTAAAACACCTGCCTGAAGATCAAAGAAATGATATATCTGGCCTGTTAAGAGAATATGAGAATGTATGTAAAGACAAACCAGGTCGTACACCTTTAACTGTACATGATGTAGACGTAGGTGATGTAAGACCTATCAAACAGAATCCTTATAGGCTCAATCCAAGCAAGTTGGAAATGGTGAATAAGGAAATACAGTTTATGTTAGATAATGACATAATCGAACCGAGTCAGAGTAGTTGGAGTTCTCCCATTGTAATGGTTCCAAAGCCAGACGGCTCTCAGAGATTTTGCATTGATTACCGGAAGGTAAATGCAGTAACTAAGACTGACTCGTATCCAATTCCTAGGTTAGAAGATTGTATTGATAGGGTTGGAAATTCTGCCTATATCACAAAGATAGACTTGCTTAAAGGATATTGGCAAGTGCCACTGACTGACCGAGCCAAAGAGATATCAGCCTTTGTCACACCTGAAGGCTTGTTTCAATGCAAAGTCATGCCTTTTGGAATGAAAAATGCACCAGCAACCTTCCAAAGGTTGACAAATCAAGTGATTGCCGGACTTGACAATTGTGTCGTATACATAGACGACATCCTAGTATACAGTGATACTTGGAATGATCATCTGAATCATTTGCGAGCACTGTTTGACAGGCTGGACAAAGCCAATCTAGTAGTGAATCTGATGAAGAGTGAATTTGCCAAGGCAAAAGTCACATATCTTGGTCATGTGGTTGGTCAAGGGCAAGTGCTACCAAGAGAAGCCAAGATACAAGCTATCTTAGACTTCCCAATTCCCACAACTAAGAAAGAATTGCTCAGATTCTTAGGTATGAGTGGCTTCTACAGGAAATTTGTTCAAAATTTCAGTACTGTGGTTAGTCCTCTGACAAACCTGCTGAAGGCAAAAGTGAAGTATGTTTGGTCTGACGAATGTCAAAGATCATTTGAGAAATTAAAGGCCATTTTGGTGAATGAGCCTGTTTTGGCAGCTCCAAACTTCACAAAGCCATTCAAAGTAGCTATTGATGCATGTGATGTTGGAGTAGGAGCAGTATTGCTCCAAGAAGATGAAGAAGGCATCGAAAAACCAGTGTGCTACTTCTCTAAGAAACTCAATCGGTTTCAAAAGAAATACTCAACTATTGAAAAAGAGGCCCTGAGTCTCGTACTAGCCCTTCAGCAGTTTGAGGTGTATCTAACCAATGGAGAGATTACAGTCTATACAGATCACAATCCTCTTGTGTTTTTGGAGAAATTCAAAACAAAGAATCAAAGACTGTATAGATGGAGCCTAATGCTCCAACCATTCCCTTTGAAAATTGTACACATAAAGGGAAAGAATAATGTAATTGCTGATGCTCTATCAAGAGTATAAAAAGTGAAATTATTCATGATTTTGACCAAGTGTGTCATTTGAAGAAAACATCTTTGATGTTCATTTATTTTAACATGTTCGTTAAGTACTATATTTTTGTACACGATAAATGTAAATGATTTATCAAGATGACTTTGAACAGTTAAAAGAAAAAGTAATCTTAAAGAAACCTTTACTACGGTAAAGCTTTCTTTTCTCCGGTGGGGGAGGTGTTACATATAAGAATAATTTTAGAAGAATTGTAAAAGCAATTACATTCATCTATTAGTTATTTCCCTTTAAGGTTAGCCAAGAATTGTAAAGAACATTCAAGAATGTCTTTTTATTATGCAGGCCTTGCCTATTTAAAGGCCAAGGAGTTGTATTGTTATTTCTGAATAGAGATTAGGAACAATAGGCTTAGCTATGTTATTGACACTCTTGATTTCAATGAGGTCATTCAAGAGTGTTCTGGATTTTGACTGCTCCTGAAAGGAGAAAGTTCTTTTGGAAGAAGGTGCTAGAACCTTCTATGGTGGTGACATTTTTTAGAAGCTTCTAGATTAGTTGAAACTTAGTATAAATAGCTGCAGTTTCTTTAATCACATCATCACACCATCACATCATATGAGAGCAGGAGATCACATCACATCATATGAGATCACTTCACCAGATCAGATCAGAGCAGTTTATGCCCACCATCAATGAACTGTTTGCAGTTATTTTGAGAGAGAAATTATCAGTTCTCATCAACAACATCAACCTGTTCAATGAACACGTTTCAACCCATGGATTGCTGAAATTAACTGTTAATCATCATCAACATCGTCTTCACGGACATTTCAACTCGTTACAGTGACTTTTATTATTCATCGGACTTCAACATCAGTTTCATCATCGCCATCATCAATAAGGAATCTTCCCAGCCTACCTGGAATATATATATTGGACTATAACAGTGAACTATAACCCTGGATTGTACATCGGACACTTCAAGAGATTTATGTAAGATCATTATTTGTTTTATTTATGTATAATTATTTCCTGTAATAAAAAAAAAGGAAATTAAACTTTATGCATCAATTTCTTGATTGTTATTTGTTGCAGTATCGTAACAGCATGATCCTGGGGTGGTTTGGGCCATCATTCCCGCATATCAATGAAATTTTTTAAAACATCAACAATTGAAAGATCATGGTAAAATGAGACACCTTAAACAACTTGAGAAAGATTATTTAAACACGTCTTGTGTGGATGTGTTGTGTGTGTGTGTAACTTCCTTAGTTGTTTAAAAATGTGAACTACGCCGAAACACTCCACCTTTCAACCCCTTCAGAGAGAAAATATGATAAACGGAAACCAAATATCAAGCATGTCTGTGTCGTTGCAGACATTCTTGATTTACCGAGTGAAATATATAGCTGAAGGCACTCTCTTGTGGAGTGTATAAAGACAATAAAAAAATCATGTTCAAGAATAAGTGTCTTCCCGAACCGCCTTGTCGTGTTATAAATTAAAGTACATACCGGTCGTTTGTATTGCAAAGTGGCGCCCGTTTTTTGCTCTTATCAGTATCCGCAGAGGTTATCCTGCTCTTTCATCTGTACATACAGAGCTTGAATCAGTCTCCGTGCTTCGAACATTTCGAATCTCTTTTTTTCTCAACAGGGCTTAACTCGAAGGGGTAAGAGTGAACCACACGTGACTCTGCACTCACGTGGCACGTCGGGGAGTCGTCATTTTACGTTGTAATTACGAGTGGATTTTAGGGTTGGTGAAAAATAGATTTAGTCCGTCCCCAGAACCATTATGATGCGCATAATTTTTTCCCGAGCTCAACCGCCAAATTAGGTTTTTATCTCTTTTGTTAAAAAGTTTTGATGATGAAATACGATTCTTGGGCATAAGGAGGAAAAGGCGGTCGAGGGATTTCCAATTTTCGAGAGAAATTTTGACTTTCCTTTGAGATTTGTTTTGATCCCTTTGGTATAATTAATGTTTGTTGAGCAAAAAGTGTTTCGGGAAAAGCCTGGACCACTGTACTATAGGCATGCAGATTTTTTCATTATGATTTTATTGCTTCATGGCATCAGCCCTTAAAAGTTATTATCTATAGACAAACAAGAAGGAAACAAAACAAACTTGAAATTTCCATTGAGTGCTTGAAGGGGGATTGTGTTTCCTCATATTTACTTCAGATAATTTAATCAAAACTAAATTTCTGAAGGTACAGTGTATTAACGTTCCTTTTTAGATAGCATGCAATTACGTTTTGTTTTTTGTATTTCTTATTCATAAAGAAAGCTTGATAAAAGCTTTGGCTTTTCAAAGGGAAGACACTCTTATTTCCAAGCCAGAGGTATTGACTTTCGTGTCCTTTCCCTGGTACCTATTTCATTTACAACTAATGATAACAATATGCAACATTTATATACCACTTAATACAATGCATACTCATGCCCCGGCTTTAGCACGGCTACCGTGATCACGTCTTCCAGCATTCAAGGAATTGCTTTTTACCGGGTACCCATACTACACCTGGGTGGAATGTGGCAAATAGAAATAAACGTCTTGTCAAAGGACGCTATATAGTGCCATGGTGGGATTCGATCCAGACCCTGTGGTTCAAAGTCCCTAGACATATCCACTGAGCAATAACACTTTTTTTAATTATTATGAAACTGTTTAAAAAGGTTCTTGTCTCTCCGTTATTAACATGATTAATGGGAGGTGGGGGTGTAGGTTGACGTCTGGGTAATGGACTCCATTGCCGCGGAGGGATTCGAGCCTATGATTTTGATTACAAGGCAAGAGTCAGATCCGCTACACCTCGCACTTCCACTGAGGTTATTTAATTTAAGAGATTCCAGAGTTATTAAGACCTTGTTGGGTATAGCTAGAACGTCAGAACTCTGACTTGTTCACAGTTGTGAAGCTGACGTAGAGTCTCAATCGGTGTATCTATTGAAAATCAGAACCGGGCTAGTTCTGGGAGAATGGGGAGTATACTGCCTGTTTTCAATCTCTATGACCACGAATACTTCGGGCTTTCACTTTCAAGATTCTTAAAGATACCACGACATTTCCTCTATGAGCGTCAACTGCTCCAAATGAAAAATAAGCTTGTTAAGCAAAATATAAAATCTAACCTCCATAAACCCTAATCATTATATTCAGATTATTCTGAACCTAAGAATCTATTACAATCCTAACTCTAACCCTATGCCCTCTGAGATTTCAAGACCGGAGTAAATATCGCAGGAGCTAATGTCGTGCCACATTACCGTGTGCCTGTAAGCTTCCTTGTCGCTTGTGATTGAATATTCCTCAGTTCCTGCTGGATTTTCCACATGGAATTGAATATAGACCTAAGAGGTTCTTGATAAGGGTTGGGCCACCAGAGAAGCAGGTATGTAGTGATAGTTTTGTTTCGTTTTATAAATCTATTTCAGCTATAGTAGGAATGCCAGCAAAAGAGTGCTGAGTTAGAACCTTAACGGGCAGCCTGATAGTAACTTGCCGATTGATGGCAGATAGACCGTTGGATACATGTCTGAAGTGTTCTGCCAAATTTCAAGATCCTCTTTGTGATCAGTATACGTTCTCATCTGCACTGGGGAAAGGAAACAGACAAGGTGGGTATAGTACTTAAACAGCTAGACTAAAGTGGAGTAGCTTTAGAAGTTTTTCATGTCGTTTTGACAAGCATTTCACGTAGCTCCGCCTGTCCACCTTCTTATGCTGCAGTATGCATCTTTCTTGAACTTCTTGCATTCTTGGACGACCATATGACCCGAGTAGTACACCTGTGGGATTGTGGCAACGAACCTGTAGATTCGCTACGACCCAAATCGTCGCAGGAGCTGTAACTGTTTGTTCTGGTGGCATCGTGTGAAGTTATCTACTTGCGATTGGTTCTAATTATAGTGAACGAGAGATGTGCACGGTCGGCAGCGTTGGTCCATCTTTGCCCAGTACCAACGGATGGAGATACATTGGGATGCAGTGTACCGCGTGTTTCACTCTGACCTTGTCGCGCTCCGTAACGGTGAGCAGAATCCACCTTCCTGTCTTGTGATTTCATCATTGTAGTCCACTGGATCAATGCAAAGGATGACAAGCTCTTAATGAAGCAGTGTACATGGCTGCCGTTGCATACAGACAGCTTCCAGGATTCATGTGCGAGTGTTATGACGTCGGTTTACACCCGACTGAATCCCTTATAACGACTCTGCTTACAATCAAAGGGCCACCCTATGGTCCATTGCGACCACCCCAGTCTGTGACGCACAGGCTCTCCTATGGACCTATAGCGAATCACTCCATCGGGTTCAAGCGAGGAATGGCCAATCTGATTATGTCTTAATCGTATACGGTCTGGAAAATACAGGACTGTGTAAAGACCATTATGCAGAAATGGGGCTACAACAGGGATGGAGACACTGCCTGCACCTGTGAGAAGAATCAGACATTCAACTAATTTTGGTCTGTCCCCTTCTGCCATACAGTACCGTGCTCTGCCAAAGATCTGGAGTCTTTTAACCCCAAAAGCCAGATTTTGTACCCTCCACCGGATAGGACTTCTGCAGTGACCCAATTAGAAGAAAAATGAAAGAGAAGGTCAGAACCACAAACCTGCACCAGTAGCCAAGTTCAGGGGTATGCTTTGACCATTTAATGGATATACACCTTTTGGCCTAACTACGTAGGGGGGGGGGTGGTCAAAACCTAGCACGCAAGGCTTTCTTCGAACAAGGAACGAATGAGAAAAGGAGACAGGATGAGAGAAAAGACAGCTTGGGAGGTAGAGGAAGCTTATCTCCTCACTCTGGTAAAGAACGCACCAGCCCATCACCTTCATGGGTATGGAATGGGTAATCACTAGCATGACGAGGCCTAGCTCCGGTTCTCAGCTATACTCATACAGTTCCTTGATGCCTACCCAGAATGCAACGTTAATGCCGTCTTGCTCATTACACTAGATACTAACTAATAATTGTCACTATAGACACTATTAACGAGTCATACCAAAATAATTTACAAGAAAGAACAAAACAAAAAAGATTCTGGTACGCTTTCAAACTTTTCAGTTGACCTTATGCGTATGAACTCATAATCTCATAGCACCCTCATTCAGAGGATATAGTAAACGGAGTTGTCAGAGATGGGTCATCAACACATGCAAGGCAATGGCTTCAGCCTCTAAGATGGCGGCGTGATGATGTAAATGCACATGATCTATATAACCTTCAAACAGCCAGGCCATTTATCACAGAGATCACGTTATTTCTATTGCAGTAATGGAAGAATTATCAAGACCATGAATAAAGCACATGGACTTGATGGTCCAGCCTCACCAAAGAGATCAACTACAAACCGACCGATGGGATGTCATTGGTGGCTTTTGTCGATATGGAGTTTTACCGGTATGACTGTTACGTTAGGCAGGAGTCCCTTGTTTCATAGCGCTACTTGGAAGGCATTTCCTGTTCTCTCTCACTGTATTTTGCTACTTTTTTTCTCTTTCCAATGCGCTTAGAAACTGTATTAAGAGCTATATAAATGTTAAGTATTATTATTAGTAGTAGTACTAGTCTGCGGGCACGCACCCTAGTTTCGCAATTCGCATAGTGCATAATTGCAGAGTCTGAATTAGTGAGACTAGACTCACGATGTACTGTGATTGGCTCTTATTTGACACAGAGTCTTTGGAGTCTAGTCTTCACTCTAGACCTGTTATTGGTTGAAGTGCCACATATGGGTCTGTGCCTGCAGACTAACTTAGAAGGCAGTCAATGTTAATGATATTTGCTTTCAGAGTAAACTAAAAGTATTTCATTGGGTTGTATGTCTTTAGTAAGTGATAGTAAGGGTTCTTGTGTTTCATGTCCATCCTTGAAACTTGCTTTCATGACCATTTATAAGTGACCATTTATTAATAATAAAATCAAAGAATCACCAAGCCTGAATTCTTTCAAACATAAATTCAAAATAGGTCTCCAAGATAACCACTGAATTCAACTCTTCATCACTCAAACTCTTGTATTTTTCTAATCAAACATGATTATCATTTGACGTACACTTTTCCATCTCTTTCGTTTTCCTGTCGATCAACGAGGTCCGTTTGTGTGCAGGGGCTGGACTCTGGAGACCTTCAATTTCTCTTTTTCTTATTTCCTTTCTATTTTAATTTCCCCTATTTCTTTTTGATTAAACTGGTTTATGCTCAAGTTGTTATTTTTAAACTACAATAATATTTATTAGGAGGCTGCACTCTACAAAATCCGCTTTTTAGCAGCCTCCTCCATTTCCAACATGATATGTAATAATCTTGAATATAATTTTTGTACAGGGATACTTGAAATATGTTTTGTTATTTATATGCCAAAATGTACAAAACAAACTGTAATCGTTGAAAATGGAAATAAACGAAATTAGATGAAAGGATGACTAAATTTGCGTCATTATGGTGATGGTGGAATGGGAGTCCCTAGCGAACGGAATTCTTGTAAGAATATAGCGGTGATGGTCTGATCCGATTTACTGAACATTTATCATAAATTTAGACACTAAAGGCATAAGCACTTATTCGAGTCTTTAATAAAATCGGACTTCGGTCCCGCTTGTAGCCTGTGTATGCAATGCGTTAGTCCGCACTTTGCCACTCTCGACCCAGGTGCTCAATGGGTACCCGGTAGGATGTGAAAGTCATTGTAGCTTGTCCATTGCTGAGTGCGCCTCACCGGCTTCTGACTGGAATACTCTCGAGGGAGTGGAGTATGTGCACACAATGTATGTGGGAATGTCTGATTGAATCCGATTACCGGGGTAATAATATATCTGTTAAGGCCAACGCACACCTTACGACTGTTCGCGATCCGATTTTGGAACCAATCGCATTTTGCTCATTTCCTGAAAATGTGAATGGAACATATCATTTTATTTGAGGTTAAAATTAATTGAAAGAATACTAAATATAACCATTTAGAAAAATTACAAGCCTTTATTTTGGAGTAAAGGCCAAATTAGTTTCAAATCGTAGCCAATCATACGACTGCTGTGACGTCATTACGACTAGATATTTAATTCGCTTTTATTCTAAGAAGGATGATAGCATAGAAACAGATTTGAATGTAGGTATTCATACGATGATTTAGAACATAACTCAGTAAGATAGTCCAAGTCTCAATATTAGCACCACATTCTACTACATTTTATTCTGAAATAGGGTCGTAGACCAATCGTACAAGGTGTGCAGTCGCCTTAATGTGCTTAGACACGTCGTTCCGATGTAGTGAGCGCTATATATAAGCGGATCATTATTATTATGTGATATGTTATACATAAAAGCAGTAATATTAGTTACTGCTACAGAAAAATGAAATATAATATATACTGAAAAGACCATCTTAATTTCATCCAATACATTATCATGTGTTATATCCACCAGCATATTTCGTGAATGGAGATTTTAAAAGTCACATGATATATCTCAAAAAGTGTCTGCATGAATTTCATTTTTTTTCTTGCTTGTTGTTTCTTTTTTCATCAATAATATGAACAATTATATATTAAATACAAAATGAATCAATGCTCAGTTGTTGTTGTTTTTAAAGTAAGACCTTATTACCTTTCAATATTAGCCTATGCTTTCAATCAATGAAATGCCAAAAATTAATAGCTTATTTCTTGCCAGGAGAGCGTTTCATGAAAGGGCTTTTAATCCGACAAGATAAAAATGACTTTGATCACAGCCAATCAAATTCAAGATCAGGGGGGTGGTCAGAAAGATTTAAGTATGACTTAGGGGGTGTTGCAAGAATCTTGCGATCAATTGCAAGTATATTTTGGTCCCTAAATTCATCATATGTCCTGTAGTTAATAACAAATTAGTGATTGAATGCTAATCTGCTCCTCGAAACAAGAAGTTTAATCTGATTTGCTACAGCTAACGTTAATCTATCAGTAGTGTTGTAAAATTGCAACAGAATATTTGCAATTGATCGCAAATATGTTCTTGCAACACCCAGTCGCACTTATATATCGAGTTGCGCACGGTATGAAAGGCATGGCCGCATTGGTCAGATCGCGTCAATGATCAATTTTACAAAGTCATTTGAAAAAAAAAAATTACAAGCGAAGTTTCATCAGTTTTTAGTACAAAATGTTAGGAAATATTATAGAGAACAAGATAGAAGATGATTACACCTATTGAATTCATAATTTTAGTGTAATCCAAAGAAAAAAAAGAAGGCTTCAAAAATATCAAGTGTCCGGACACCCGAATCCCATCGTATATATTATTTTTACGTAATCATAAGGGGGGGGGGTTAAAAAATACTCATGGCAGGGTATGAGTTTTTTTCTATAACAGATTGAAACCGGATTTTGTCGGAACTATAAATAACTTAAGATTTGTGCAGGGAACTCTATAACTTTATGGTAAGAGAGGAAATTCTGATGATATCTTTTAGATTAATGAATACGATGAATAATCTTAAAAAACCCCAAGGGGAAAAATATTAAGACATCCTTGCCATAGGGAAGGGATGCTATCAAGATATGCTTAATGTGATTTAATCAAGGCAAAATACCATGATGGCTATAATATGATGGATATACTTGAAGTATTCCCACATTGGAAAATGAGGTATAAACTTATCACCAAATTTGCAATCAATTGCAAATATTCTGTTGCAATTTTACAGTTGACAGATCAAGTTTAGCTGTGAAAATTTGATTACACTTATATTTTGAAGAAGCAGTTTAGCAAGCAATTGCAAATTCTTGATTAACATTTGAGACTTAGAATTGATTTAGGGACTGGAAATATATTTTCGATTGATCACAAGTTTGTTGCAACACCCTATAAAAGTGGGCTTGCAACGTTTACTCAAGTTCGCGTCACGGCGCGCTATCTTAACGTATAATATAAAGCTACTGTATTTTCATCTGGGTCACATTTTGAACACTTACGTCACATTCACACCACCGAAAACAACTTCAGATCGTCCCGACCCAAGGACCTAATGCAAAAATAGTGAAATCAAACGTAACCCTAAAAATCGTTCACAACATGATTTTCATCTAATCACTAACACTCATTCGAGACTTGCGCTTGATAAATTTTGACTCGCGTTCAAACGCAACTCTTTGTGTAACGGTGGGATTTGAAACCCGGACCTTATGGGTGACAGTCCGGAGACTTTTCCACTGGGCGATAATACCTCTGCGTATAACTGTTCACAAAAATACTGTTAAAATCAAAACTCAATATGTTTTTCTGATCAGATTTTGATGACATTTTTAACGTTTTGATCATTGAACTTTCTCATTTTATTTAGATAATAAAAATTTCAGCCTGGAGTACACTTTCAATGTCTTAAAAGCCTATCGTATTCCTTCATCTCTTTCCATCCAAAAATAACAAGAACGCCGGGATCCATGGTCATCGAAAAGACGTCTAAATTTGATGTACTGTATAGTTTATCATTTTAATGACAGTCGTTAATTTTCGGTATCCTTAATATCTATATGTTGGGAAATATTGTAGCCCCATCAGCAATACTTAACTTTTTGAAAATTGTTCCATGAGCTGATAAAACAATTCATCATTCCCGATCATTAAGTATTCATTGGCAGTAGTTCCTCTCCCTCCCCCATCTGATCCTAGAGCAATTTATAACTTACCAACTGGGGTCTTTTTTTATTTGCTTTTTGCCAAGGGCCACCGTTTCACTTAGCTTCTTTCGTATCGTTGCTGGTGTTTTAATTCCATTTACCCTTTTATTTCACACACGCCATAATAATTCATTGATCAAATTACTTCAAAAAAATCAAATATTGATCAAATTACTTCAAATAAAATAATTTATTGATCAAATTACTTCAAATTACTTCAAACGCCTATTCTATTTTATTGAGCAATTATGTTATTAATTATTATCACCCATTCACATTTGTATTTTTTCATCCTCTTTACTAATTGCTTTGTTTTTTTTATTGTTATCGTTGATTAATTATTGAAAAATTGGAAAGGTAATGAAAAGAGAAAGAAAGGAAGGAAGGAAGAAAGAAAGAAAGAAATGAATAGAGAGAAAGTTTTGTGTGTGTATGTCAGAGAAAGAGAGAGAGAGAGAGAGAGCGGATAAAAAAGATCGATTATCTTTCTTTGACATAGAAATAATAAAAACAATCGAAAACGCCTTTGTATCTATTTGTAGGTTCTCTTCAGTATTTAACTGCCATATAACGATTAAAATGTCTATAATATACATTCTACTCATGAACTTAAGGGAAAAGTGTTATTTTACTTACACTATCCCTTACAAAGGGTCCTCAAACAATCGACCTTTGTCAAAATAATGATGAATTTAAAAAAAGTGATACGCATCGCTATGAAATTGATACGTGATACGCATAAAGATTTGCGATCCAGCGAAAACTAGAATCGGCTGTAGAGGCGTACGTCACAACAAAGCAAGATTTTTCTCTTACGTTTGGTATCTTTCTTTTCACTGTCGAATAATTGACGGAAAAGTGAGGCGACGAATTTTTCGTCACACGTGCGGCACCGTCCACATGTCCCATGGTCCTCGAGTTCTCCCACGGATCAAAACAAAAACAAAAAAAAATTGTCAAAGCTTTCATAAGATTATCTCGATCATCGGGCGAAGATTTGCCTTAATCTGATACACAACGAAAGTGTGGATATGAGCAATGGGCCCCAAATAAGAAAATCTTAAAAGATTCGCTTATATGTTTAATCCATCAGCCTTAAAAAAAGTAATGTTGGAGGGTTCATGGATGTATCATTTTTTTTTCTTATTCATCTCTGTCCTACTTTTATTTTTCATGCTCATTCCTTCTGCTCTTTCTTTCGTCCTTCTCTTTTACATTCTTTTAAACTTTTCCTTTTTTATGTGACCATTTATTTAATATCTACCTATTTTTCAATAATATCTTGTTAAGAGATAAGTATTACCATTGTAATATGTTTACTGAAGGAAATGATTTCATATGCATAATTATCAATGGCATAATGGAGATTTAAAAACTGCGGGAGACAGAAGAGGCGTATGGGGTAAAAAAAATGCTAAATACATTTAAAAAATAAAGTTTTAACCGTTTCAAAACGGTTAAAAAAACCTTTTGACCCTTTCAAAATTGAAATCTTATTTGCTAAAGATTATGACATATCATTCAGAAAATAATATTGTATTTTCCCCTTAAGCCCCCCCCCCCCCCGCCTTCCCCATAACCCCGTGACTCAGTGATATTACCCTTCGTTTTTACCCATTTATTTCACTATAATATGAAAGTAGACTAGAAAAAAATCACTGTGATTATTTTAGACTCGGTTATTTCGCTCGCTTGATTTGATCATTGGCAATTCTTTATTGACCATAAAAACCCTTTATTACATCACCTCTTTCCTGAAGTATTTTATTTTACGCCATGCTTTTCTTCTCACTTCCTTCGCTCTCTTACACATGAAATGTAAACGAACACAAACGAATTGTTTACCGTTTGAGTATATGCAATAGAATCTCACAGAAAAAGATCCAGGAAACAAATTCCGTAAAAACATTTTGTTTAATGTATTAGGGGTAGCACCATGCAGTACATTAGGGAGCGAGATAAAGATAAGGTAGGCCCAATTCTTATGAGGTCACCTTTCCTTATTTTGCTTCATCTTTTCTCCTCTCTTTTCACTACTCGCCCTGCCCCTCTGAAGCACTACCATTTACAAGTTGAAAAGGAGAAACGGTGCCCCGTTTTCAAGAAATAGCCCTCATTTTGTTAGGTGTGTGCGAAAAATATTCCAGATAGACATTGTTTCAATTCCCCAACTATTCTCCGGTTTATCGGCCAACTCGGTAATCTCATACTTGGACCCCGTCTAACAAAGAGTTACGATTGATCCGATCAACCACAACTATGGAAAGCCAACAACGTCGACATCTAAAATGCGTGTTTGCTCAAAATGTTTATCTTGATTACGATGAAAAGCTTATTTAGAAAATATGTTTGTGCCATGTTTCAGACTCGTAGGGGTAAGAAGGGGGAGGGGTAGAAGGGGAAAGGGTAAGGGAAAACAATTTCAACTTGATAACTATGTCTGGGGAGTGAACTTTAACTTCATCTTTCAATAGACGACGCGGAGCGCAGCTTGAACCCAAGGGCGGCGGAGTGAAGAAATGATGTGTATTTATACATTCAACGTTTTCCTGACAATTAAGTATTCTTCTCTTTGTTTTCAAAGGACATTGAGCAAATTTCATAACGAAAAATTATGACATTGATGGATTTCCATATACTTGAGATTGATCGGATCAATCGTAATTCCTTGTAAGACGAGGCCCGGATCTTCACGACATCCTGGAGATCAGAAAGGGGGATTACACTTTGACTCTACATTAATATAAAATTCACTACACAACCACCATTTTTATGGTTCACTCTTAATGTGTCACTTGTTATTTATTGTTATCTATTCCTAGAAACATACATATCATACTACTGTGTACAGTAGGCGATGATACAAGAGCATGGAGTTCTATTTATCATTCCAGTATTCGAGTTGTTCTACATCTTCAGTAGATTCGCTTATAATCTACTGGAATAGCGAACCGTCTTAAGGTAGAATAGCAGATTCTGAAAAGTTGAATAACAATGAAAAATGATTTTTTTTAAATATATCTACTCTTTTTTGCCCTGATGTATTGAAGGAGGTAAAATGCAATTCAGCTTAAATTGCCCCGGTTATTTTCTTATTCCCAGAAAGGTTATTATTTGCATTGTAATACATATGCCGATATAAAATAAACTTCAAAACGTGAAAGTAGGTCAAGACATTTAGAAACTTCAACGAATATGGGCTGGAAATAACCATATCACTGAATATGTTTTAAGGAGGAATTCCCTCCTACTAGTTCTACATCTACGTCAGATCGTGATTTTCCAAAGTAGGTATCGATAAGAGACTATATACTAAGATAGAAATTTGAAAGTTACATACAAGCCAATGGACGTGGTTTTCACAAAATAATATGCGAGTTCCGAATGATTTCACGCAAGACTGGTGATTATTTTTGACAAAGCAATATTTGGAAAATTTGATACCAGCCCCCCCCCCCAAAAAAAAAACAATCAATATAGAAAATGGTCATAATTCCCTTCATTATTACATACAGGCCTCTAGGCAGGGCCTTATGAAACTCATGTACAAGCTTCCAATCATCGCATTCGATCGATTTATAGAAGAAATTACACCCCATTTGTTAATGTCTCCATCTCCTATATATAACTTTTAGATGAATACATGACTTGTGTTTAATTTTCATGATGAGAATTTGAGAAGATGCTGGGCTCCAAGCGCTCGGATGACAATTTTGATCTGAAGGTTCAGTCAAAATGGGGTAGAGTAGATGCTCCTACATACGTGTAGACCTAGGCCACGAGAAAGGCAGGAATAGATAGAGGAGACGTGCATGAGGGAGGGCTAGAATAACATGAAGGAGAAAGAGGGGAAGAGTATAGAAGCAATGGCATTAATAGAGGGAGAATAAATTCAATACAGCAGGATGGTGTCATAGCCGGGTGAGATGTTGTTAAAGCCCCCCACACCTAACCGAATTGCCTGAAATATGCATTGCGATGGCTGGCGAAAGGCATTTTTAAAAATAGTTTTCAATGGGAACTGATAGTAAATCATATTTACTCTTCGTGTTTGGGTTCGTAAACCTTCTGAACTAACAGCTGCGATTATTCAAATTCGCGCGGAAATTTTGAACATGTTTAAAATTTTCCGACGAATTAAGAAATCGTTTGTCATTCATTCTGTTTGCATTCGCATCTCTTATTTAGTCTGTGGTAATCGTTGGTTTATCGTGTTATTGTCGCACATAGTTCCCCATCGCGCTTTTGCCAAAGTGGACCGATCTCGAAAGAACCCTTCACGAAGCAACACGATGAAACTACAAGAACGCCCGATCTATTTCCTCGTCTTCGTTTCTAATCACACGCCATATCAAACCATTGGTCATTCTTTGTTCGTCTTATTGGGCTATATCAACCCTTCGCTCGCATTCGGCTGCAATTTATTCAAAGAGGTGAACAGAAAATCGACATCCTGGGCATGTCATAATTATCCTTCGCTTACCGTTCGTTAATAAAATTTGACAATAGTAATTACTGATCGCATGAATTGACGGAAATTTATTTGAATTCGTTGAATTCGCGTCCATTTCGTGCATTTTTCCCATTCGTCAACCTTCGTCCGCCTACATTCGGTCAGGTGTCAGGGGGCTTTAAGGCAAATGATGATATGTATACCACATTGTACCATACTTTATGGTCACTTTAAAAGTTGATAAGTGACAAAAAAAAACATTCTGCTGTTGAAGAAAAATTGCAGTACTAAGTAAAACATTACATCCCTTAATTACAATAAGACTATGGACCGGAGTCCGAAAATCTTGGAGGTCAATTACGTTCTCTGCCTTTCTTTTCATTGATAAAATTACTGCAACAAATTGTAGTTTTGTTTAATTTATATTCAACATTTGTTGCAAAATGTCATTGATTTGTTTGTATTATCTATTATATTGAATATGTATTGTTACTTTGATTGTATTTTGAAAAAATTGTTGAACGGAAATAAATAAATCTAAAATCTAAATCCATGAAAATATAGAGCCTCCCTTTCGACCTTGGACGTCAAGGGTTCGAGACCCCATAATCAATCACGATATAAAGATCTTGACCTTCTGTCTAAAAGTTAAGAGCTCGGCATGTTAAAATAGATATCATGGACTTACATCAGAGGATAAAAAGGAATTATGCTCTGCAAAAACCCTATAGACCAAGTTAATATAATCAACGTGGCTACCACCATGACCACTATAGCGTACCTAAGGGGGAGGGCATAATAAATTGTAATGTCA
The DNA here is from genome assembly GCF_018143015.1 of Lytechinus variegatus. Taxonomy (NCBI): domain Eukaryota; kingdom Metazoa; phylum Echinodermata; class Echinoidea; order Temnopleuroida; family Toxopneustidae; genus Lytechinus; species Lytechinus variegatus. Next base: position 73,469,318 of record NC_054742.1, read on the forward strand.
AAATGCAATGAAAACAGACGTGTGTCCCGTATTTTGAACCTGAAGACCTTTTGTTTTGCTTGTCAATTTTTTTCTGTTAAAAAATCCTTGGGGGGGGGGTGAACACCTTTCTTTTTCGTTTTTTTTTTTGCTCGTCAAATTTTTTCGCGGACGAAATATCCTCCAAAAAATTTGCCCCCCTTTTGGAAAATCCTAAGTTCGCCAGTGGTGGCAACCGTATAAAAAAAACTTAATAAATCATTATTATCATGATTATTCACATAATTCTTTGCCCAATCATATTTTTTAATGATTGTGTTGATATCGTTGTTAGATGGTCATGCTATTGATGCTTTCAGAATGAAACATAAAATTTAGAAGACAACCAGTCTGATCAAATTAACTAAGGAAATCCGTGATGTATATTACATGTCCTTATAATATAACTCTCATACCATTCTATTTTACATTCAAATTGAATTTTTTCCGAGCGAGCAAATCACAAATCTACATATCATTCAATCTGCAAATTAGTTACGAATTTCGCCTTTAAATTGAATAAACTCGAGCGTAATTTGCATTAGTCATGACATTAATTACACTTAAAATAAAATACAAAAGTCTGCAGTCTCGTCTGCATTATGCAATTCATACATGTAGTGATACTGTAAATTTGAAACTTTTCTCTCTTTTATTTTACATTTGAAAATTTAATGCAATAATCCATGGCCACTATTATTGAAAATGTAAATTATTGGTGCTCACTAATGCTGTTATAAAGAAATGTTCACTGAAAAGGAAATTGTCAAGCCCTAATATTGAATTTAAGTCATGATTATCATTCAATGTTCATGAGAAAATATGCATATACACTTGCAACATATAAATGGCAGATATTCCTTTACATAATTACGACAAGTTTCAATGAATAAGGAAATGAATGGTTATAGCCATTTACTTTTAAAATTTGTAATCACCAAATACATAAAATAAAGAAATTACTACAAAATCATTTACAAAACTAATGGTCATAATTTATGCAGTATATGATCATGATATGTGACAAGTGGAACGCATCTGATCTGACAGTCTCACCTGTATTACGCGATCAAATTTAGCAGCAGTGCTGACTTTGAAAACAACTATCGAATAATTATTATTCACAAAAACACCATTCATATGATGTTTATTGACCCTAAATGACCTTTGACCTTAGTTATATGACGTGAAACTCACTCTGCATGTTTACTGATATATGATTGCTCGTATGTCCAAGTTTCTTGAACTAGATCTATAAACTTTTAAAGTTATGATGGCAATTCAACAAATAACCCCTACATGGCCAAAGTTCATTGAACCTCATGACCTTTGCCATGTGATCTTATGTTCAGTGATATACCACTACCCTTGTGTCCAAGTTTCATGAACTGGATTCATAAACTTTCAAAGTTATGACGACATTTCAAAAACTTAACCTTAGTTAAGATTTTGATGTTGATTCCTACAACATGATATGTTAATTCACCCTAAATGACCTTTGAACTTGGAAATGTAACCTGAAACACCGGCATGATATTCAACAACACTTGATTAATCTTATGTCTAGGTTTCATGAACTAAGTCCGTAGACTTTTTCAGTTATAATATTTCAAAAACTTAACCTTGGTTAAGATTTTAATGTTGACGACGCCGCCGTCGGATAAAACGGCGCATACACAGTGCGCATAAAAAACGGGACAGTTTTGAAAAGTCTATAAAAAATGTTTCAAATTATCATATCTATATTTTGATGTTAAAAGATGCTCTGAGATGTTATCTTTGAAATTCCATATAAAAATATTTTTTTATACTTGAGCGTACGGGGGACGTTTTTGTCGGGGGTTCAAAAGGAAGCTTGCGCCAAAATGGCAGAAAATGGGAGAAATTTGATGATTAGAATTTTGGCTAATCAGCAGACTTCCTCTTAATATTTTCATTGTCTTTGCCATAATTTTTCAAATTATGCTGTCAGACTTCGTTTAAAAATTTATTTATTTACCTGAATTATTTTTTTTTTCATTTAAACTTCTTTTACCTTTGAATTTTTCTTCATAAGTAAGACAAGAAGACTTTTTGCCAACCCAAGTAAGAAGATTATTTATTGGGAGAATTTATAATTATTCAAATCCTGTTATTATGTGAACAAATTATGTTCTGGTACCTATAAAATACATGAATCCTATTTTCAAGGGGTTATTGAATTCTTCACCAAGTTTATGTGCTTGACAGGACAAACAGGAAAGGATTCATGTCTTCCAATGGCAATGATGTATTGAGTCAATTTTGAAGGAGAAGATATGGCAGATCGGGTAAAATGTATTAAAAGTTGTGAAGCCATCAAGCAAAAATTTCAACTTTTTTTATTAAAATATAAAATTGTGTGATTTTGACATAATATTCAGAAAATGATACCATATTTCACTTTCTATGTGGTCTGTTATTTTCCTTCCACTTTTTTACTTGGTCATGATTTTTTTTTTGGGGGGGAGCACCCGAAGCCCCTACCCAACAGTATGCCACTGTTCAAAGGAACCATAACCTTTGTAGCACACAATGAAAGGATTTGAAGAAAAAAAACACGCTCTCCCATACTTCGGTTTAAAAAAGCTAAAAGAGAACATAATAAAGAGAAACAAAAGAAAAATTGAAGCAAATAAGTACATTTGGAAATGGATTTTGACCGCATAATTAGAAAACTATGGCAAAGATAATGAAAAGGTTAAGAGGAAGTCTGCTGATTAACAAGAAGTCCAACCATCATTTTATGCCATTTTGGCGCAAGACTCCTTTTTAACTCAAGACAAAAACATTCCGTGTTCGCTCAAGCATAAACGAAACTAAATAATTTTAATGGCATTTGAAGGATAATACTTCAGAGCATCTATTGACACCAAAATATAAAGATCATGATTTAAAACAAAAATTGTATAGACTTCAAATTTGTCCCGTTTTTTTTATACGCACTGTATAGTCTCGCTCTGCTATGCGTACACACACACATTTTCATTATATATTTTTTTAATTTATTCTTTAACAAGTGTAAATCTAGTTACCAGTAATGCATATAGCATTCTTATTTATTTGAAAGCAGGATAAAAGATCATTGATTGAATGCCTTGCTCATGGCATATGTGCCGCGAATCGAAGTTCATCGAAACCCGGACTTTCCTGTATATAGCCAGGCGCCTTAGACCACTCGGCCGCGGCACCCCATGGAAGAACAGCGGTATTATGTTAATACCGCTGAAATGGGCAATCCTCCATATTTTATTTGACGATTTTGCTTTTTCTTTTTGTAATTTGACAATGTATATATTTTTGTTTTATGTGGAAATAAATACAAACAAACAAACATACACACACCCAACCGTCATACACTTAAATATCTATGTATTTTTTTAAAGCCAATTAGTCAATGTAAATGCACGAGTGCGTTAGTGGAAATGCAGAGCACGCGAGGTTTCTTTAGATAGGTGCCACACTGTGCACGAGCCGCTTTCGGCGAGTGCCAAGTGTGCACCATCCCCGGGGGGGGGGCACTCGACCAAAAAAGTGGTAGGATGTGCCGCGGGCGAGACAAAAAACGGGGGCCTTGGAGCGGGCTTATTGTAAAAATGAGGGTCCTCGGAACGGGCTTCTGAACTACAATTTTGTGAAAACGGGGGTCCTTGGAACGGATCGCCAGCGTGTGAGTACGTGCATATGCACCCTATGGAACGGGCATCTGTGCATGATGCAGCCGCAGCGCGGCCTCCACTGGGTGCGCTCGGGCAGAGACGATGGTCGGACAGCGCTCGGCGGCCGCTTTTCACCAAAATTGCAGCAGATCAATGCAACCGGAACGGCGTAACGAAAAATATGCGAAGCTTTGGAGCGGATTTCTTTCTTCTTCTTTCTCGATAAGAACAAAATGCTATGCCTTGAAGCGGCTTTTTTTTTTTTTTTTTTTTTTCTCAATAAGACAAAAATGCTATGCCTTGGAACGGAAATTTGGGTGTGAAAAATGGGGGTCCCCTCCGCGGCACATACCCACTATGCATTATATACTGAGTGCCCCCCGGGGGTACCATCTGAAGAAATCAAGCTTTCTCTGCATTTACTCTGCATTTCTCTGCACGACAGAGCGAGTGCATTATTTGTTTTTTTTTAAATAGCAACACAGAAACCAATTCTTAAAAAAGTTACAGTACAGTTTTGTTGGACATCTACTGCACTGGTTTCCTCGAGCGTGCAATGTCAATTTTTGTTGCGCACCTTTTGCACTGCCATGCAGTGCACAAAAAAGTTGGATGTCATGTGACGCGTATTGGCCAATCGCGATGCTTGAAATGATATACCTAATCTATAAATGCCAATGATATTTAGTCATTATTTTTTTTGAGGAGACTCCTCCCTTCATTGCGGCTTTTAAAAACGATTATTATTTTTATACAAAATATACATATGACTTTGTGGAAACCCAATTAGCCAACTTTCTCTATGAAGAACATAAAATATGTAACGGTAAAAGCCGAGCTGGTAGCCCAATCATATCACAATTTCAAAGGATTTGGTTCCATTCGACTATTACCAGGTGAGCGTTTCATCAACATTTTTGTCCGACAAGTTGTCAGATCTGACATCTTTCCTTGATTCTGATTGGCTGAGAGGTACTGTTACTATGGTAATTGTCGGATAAAACAGAACTTGTCGGACAAAGTCCCTTCAATAAACGCTCCCCTGGTCTTTAAATAATCTCTCCCAACGTCTGTACCATATTTAGAAATAAAAACTGTATCCAATTGCTGACGTCATAAATGAACTCGAGTCGATGTAGTTATAGACTTGAGTGAATTTGAGTTGTGACAAAACGCACGTACTCCTATTTTGATTTTTATCTACATGCACTAAAAAAAAAGAAGAAAACTTGGACAAATAAGACTGGTAGTCTAATGTGGCAATTAGTTCTGATTATCCTTTAATAACAGTGTTCAATGAAGGATTGAATAAATATGGAAGACACATTTGCAAGGAAGAGGTACATTGGAAATATAATTTCCCCTGTGACTCTTTTGCTGTACTACACTGCAAAAAACACCAGCCATGTATTGTCCACACCAAAGAAGTGTTAAATAACACCAGTTTGATTTTGGTCTAACACCAGACACCATTAAGTAAAAATAGCATCGGTTTGATTCCCAAACTGGCTATGTTTCAATACTTCTCTGGTGTGGAAAGATTCCTTGCTGGTGTTAAATCAACATCGGAGTTTTTGCAGTGCCCCTCCGTCATTGTGTCTTTTATGTCTGTATAATTATATCCCGTTTTAAACTGAATGTAATTCAGCAGTTCGACTGCTATTTTCAGTAATTTTATTCACATAAATCATTGAATAATAAATTAATAAACCAAACTTTGAACATTTGTTATCCCAGTCGAATTTGTAAAATTGGCTTTTAACGAGTTCTCAGATTTGATCCTCCTGTCAAGTGCTTTAATGTAACACTTTATTTCAATTAATCATATTTAACATTCAAATGCTTGAAATTATGAAACTGAAGGGAAATTGACTGAAATTTATAAACAATAAATGTCATTAAATTTCGACAAGTGTGACTGGGGGAAGACTTTCCTTACAAAACCTTAAAAGTCAATAAAAAGAGAAAAATCAAACTAGCATAGTGCTGAAAATTTCATCAAAATCGGATGTAAAATAAGAAAGTTATGACACTTTAAAGTTTCACTTATTTTTCAGAAAACAGTGATATGCACAACTAGGTGAGTCAGTCGATGATGTCCATCACTCATTATTTCTTTAGTTTTTTATTGTTTGAATTATACAATATTTTATTTTTGTTATAGATTTGACAATAAGGACCAACTTGATTGAACAATATAGTATTATACAATGCTAATTCCACATGTTCCGGGAGGAATTAATCGTTGTATTACTTGACATTGAGAAAATTAGAATATTTCATATAATAACATACAAAAGAAATAGTGAGTGGATGACGTCATAGTCTCCTCGTTTGCATACCAGCCAGGATGTGCATATAACTGTTTTGTGAAATTAAGCGAAACTTTTAAATGTCATAACTTTCTTATTTTACATCCGATTTTGAAGAAATTTTCAGTGTTATGCTTGTTGGATATTTCTCTTTTTATTCAAATCAACTTTTTGTTGGGGTGGACTTGTCCTTTATTAACCAGTTTGAGCTAGTTTCTTTCGCTTTTTTCTGTTTAATTAGAACATGGGTGCTCTATTTTTATTTGTACTGTTTCACAACAACAATATTAATGGTAACAATATAAACTACAAAATTTCTTATAAAAAGGAACAGAAAAACAATAATAAAAATGAAAAAAAGAACTGAAGAAAAAAACAAACCACAACTGAACAAAAGATACTTACACATATTTTTAACAACTATAATGCTGCTTTATTCTATTTTATAAACTTGGAAGAGATAACACTTGAAAAAAGTAAATGCAAAATACATGATCAATCAAGGTATTTATTTAGAAGTTACAATATGCTTAATATCATATACATATGCACTGATCCTCGAACGAGCAAAGACTTTGTGGATTTCACTAATACTTCTTTTCAAATTAAGAATTTCTTTTCGTTCATACCACATTCTTTAAAATGATGCAAGTTTTGAAAGAAATTTAAAATATCATGATTCAGCATACATTCCCCCTGGACAGGCATATCTTCCTCTCTATGAATAATGCATAAAACAAACAAAAAAATTACACCCAAATGAAATAAAACATGATTTTATAATGGTAGTATTGTTTATTATTCCGCAATTCAAATACAATGCATCCTTACTAACAGTGTTCTGTTTACTCGTTAAATTTTGGGATTTGAAAATACCAATGAGAAAATGATTTCATATATGTTGTTTGATTACACTTAAATGTGTCTAAAACTCTAAATACATTAAAAAAAGGTAAATCCAAACTAGAATACAAATAATTTTTTCTCTTGATCAAATTTAACTTTTTTTTTTGGGGGGGGGGGGCGTTGTCACAAGATTAAGTCCTGGATACATGCCTTCTCATTCTGATTAAATTCATTTTACCAACAAAAAAGGGGCAAAATTTCATTTAAAAATTACCATACACCTGCTGAGCATAATGTTTCCATAAAGTTCTACATTTGCCGATGGCTAACTATGCAAAAATTTTCCAACAAAAGAAGCGGGAAATTTCTCAATTCATTATACACCTGCTCAACAAAATGTTTCCATGCGATTCTTGATTGCCCATGGCCAAATATGTTTCTCATAAATAGGTTTCATTGTGAAATGATATTAATAGAGCCTGGAGAGACAAGAAAACCACATAACGGGAGTGTTTCATCAACACTTTTATCCGACAAGTACATGTAGTCCGATCTGACATCTTTCATTGATTCTGATTGGCTGAGAGGCATTATTACCATGGCAACTGTTAGATAAAATGGTAGTTCTTGGATAAAACGTCCAATAAATTCTTTTCTGAAACGCTACCCAGGTTTTGGAGTAACACATGGGGAAAAAAGGAAGAGGCATTTGTCTGAAAAATAACAAGCTTTTAATTTTTCTTTTGGACACAAGCAATAGTTGTGATGTATTAATTAATGAGTTTGTAAATGGTTAAATGCGCAATGTTGCAAGAGTGAGGAAAAGATGCATAATATCCAGTGAGATATGGAGTGAGAATGTGGTTTAAAAAACATAATAAATCCTGCCTTTATTATTATCATTTACCTTGATTGAAAATCTCAGTAAGAATAAACGTCTTTTTATCTAAAAAAAAATCCCATTAATTTGGTCCTATCCACTTCCCCCTTTCACCGATGAGCAGCATAACCATTCTCAGATATAGATAAAAATCATTTAATATAACTATTGATACTGGTATTTACAACGTCAATACTATACTAATATTTTTCGAGTTAAATTAGATTTACATTTATCGACGAAGGAAAAGTAGGCAGGCAGTCCTCCATGTTTACATACAGATAAGATTTTTTAGCCTTAATTATTGTAACTTTCACTGAAATTTGATGGTTATTGGATGATGAGCCCTGTTTCCATGGTAGTTGCCACGATGGAAAAGTTATTGAGTATCGAAATGTGGAGTCATCAATTTTCCTTTTTTTGCATATCAGCGTTTTTGATACCATATTTTGGTAGAGCATGATGATAACCCCTAAAACCAAAATTTGGTGGGAAACGGTCCATAGGGCCCTAAGATATGACATCATGAATACAAAATTAGCCCCATTGAAGTCAATGTATTATTGGCCCGGTTCCTACCATTTAGAACCAGGCCAATTATACACCAATAATACGCTGTGAAATGCTAAAAAAAGGTTTTTTTGGGTGACGTCATCACTCCGGTACTCTATTATAGTTGCGACTCTTTATAGAATGGATTCCTGATTATCTAATGTTAAGGTTTGGTAGGATGTCTTCAACAAAATGAACAAAGATCTTTATGACCCATTGCTAACATATTTTTTCTGAACTAGCATAGCATCGGTATATAAATAATGATGGAATAATTCAATGTAATAGCATTCTTTCCCTTCTAAATGTATTTACAATCCCGGCAAAAACATGCGAACCAATCAAATCAAATACTAATATACTTCGAAAAGTGAGGGAGGGGGGGTCATTGATTCTTTGACCGGTGTTATTACATTTGCTATTTCTGATATTTAACAAAATATCTTTAATCATTCCCTTATCTCATCTTTTATCAGTTCTTATGTATCCTCTTCTTTTAGCTTTTCTTCCATCAATTATGCGTTTCCTTGTTTTTCTTTCTTTCAACTTCTCTTTTTCACTAACTTGCAATAAAAATAGATCATGCAAATTGTGTGAGATATTTCTGCTTCCTTTGAACCCACTGGACGAAGACGAGTATATCTATATGCCAAGGTTATCAGATGAAGCCATACACTTCTTTGCTATGCTAAAGCAGTGATGATGTCACAAAGGAAATCTGCAGCCTACCTAACTGACTGCTTAATTCTGAAAAATCTGCAAATCTATTCATATCAAAATGTCTGTATAAAACATATAATGCACAGGGTCAAGTTTGTGACATTAGTGGCTCTGATGCAAGCATTTCTGATTATATAATTACCTCTCACTTTTACATCGGGGGCCCGTTTCATAAAGGGCTACAACTTTGCCGTTATTGCAACTACCATGGTAACCTTGATTTTGATTGGCTGCTGAGCCCCGTTGCCATGGTAGTGGCGATAACGGCAAAGTTACAACAGTTATAACTCTTTATGAAATGGGCCCCTGTTTTATTAAGAGTTTTAAGGGGAATCCCCTTCATCCTGTAGTATTATTGCTGAGGTTTAGAAGCTGCCCCTGAAGATGGCTTCCAAATAATCTTGCAAGAAACTGGAGACTGTTTCATGGTTCATCTTGTCAGTGATTTTTCACTGACAAACTAGGACTCGGCCAATCACATGCAAGAACTTCAGTAGCTTTTAACAGTTGTCAATGAAATTCACCAACTACTTTGTTTCATGAAATGCTCCCCAGGCACATGGTGGAATTCAACGAGATTTCTTGTGCTTCCTGTAACGGATGAGAAATTAAAAAAAAAACAGAGAAAGAGGTATAGAGATGTTAATAATTATGATAACTACATGATCTAAAATAATCTTCAATAATAATAATAATAACAGACAGTTCTTGTATAGCGCATAACACATTATAATAACGTCTCTATGCGCTTCCAAAGGACTTGGATATTATTACCCTGGCTTTAGCCTCGCAGCCTTTTACAGCGCGCTGGCATTTCAAGGAATAAATTCCTGCCAGGTACCCATTTACCTCACCTGGGTTGAGTGCAGCACAATGTGGATAAATTTCTTGCTGAAGGAAACTACGCCATGGCTTGGATTTGAACCCACGACCCTCTGTTTCAAAGTCCGGAGACTAATCCACTGGGCCACAACGCACCACTCCACTTCAATACGCTAAATTATGATGTTGTTGTTGGGTGTTAAAACCTTGTATCTCAAAATTTAGAATAAGTGAGGACAGCTTAGAAGATGCTTGCTTTTAGATTTATGATAAACCTCGCTACCTCTTTTGCCAAGGTTCTCTCTAGAAATTAGGAGACGCATTTCACACATTATGAGGCTTCCACCATTACAACATTTCTAGAATAACACCTTTTCTGAGCTACTCTCAAACTATTCAAATCTTTAAGACGAGGTTTTAAAATACCAGATGTGATGCAATCAATGTAAAATGATACAATATTTAAGTGATGCATATTATTACTCCAGCTTTAGCACCGTCAGAGGGTGATTGAATATTCAAAGAATTCCATCATACCTGGGTATTATCATATGCTTGATTTTCTCAATTGATTGTACACTGTAGTCAATGCAATCAGTCGTAGAAAAATGTTCTACAATCATTGCTAAGCTTTGTGTTACGGGCCCCTGGTACCCATTCACATAAGAACCATTGCAGAAAGATTTGCGATCAAATTATTATATCAGAAATTATGTTTATTCAAAATGTGTCCACCCCAGAAAAATCTTGATTTGAAAAAATAGAGAAAAATCAAACTAGCATAACACTGAAAATTCATCAAAATTGCATGTAAAAAAGGAAAGTTATGACATTTTAAAATTTCACTTATTTTCACAAAACGGTGATATGCACAGCACAGCTCACTGAGATGCAGATGAGACAGTCGATGATGTCCCTCACCATTTCTCTAGATTTTCATTGTTTAAATTATACAATATTTCATTTTTTTTGCAGATTGACAATAAGGACCAACTTGTATTATACAATGCTAATTCAACATGTTTAGGGAGGAATTCATTGTTTCACTTGACAATGAGGAGAAAACTAGAGATGCTCGGCAGGTCGCGAGGCCGAGCACATGCATCCCTCGAACCCACCGCGTCATCCGTCATTGCGATATATAGAGCTCACATAGAAATTTGCCAATAAATACAATTATCATGGCTACAATGATCCTGCCCACATTTTGCCTGTTGGTACCAAATTTGATGACAATAATATGACGTAGCAGCGTGACTCTGCAGAACCTAAAGTATTGTCAAGTATCACCTGTTGGGAATACAATTATAGTAATTACACAATTAGAGTAGTGTGGATATATGTTTGTTTTCATTAATTGTTCATTGAACCATGAAATGATGAGTATTGTTGAAGAAACTCTTTCCCAAAATAACTCATCATATTTGATCATTTTTATCAATAGAAATTTATGTGTAAAAAATCAAATTATAGCAAATGTTGACTTGTGTTTATTTAACCGTGAAATGTAGCCAAAAAAGTTGTATCGTCCTTTAAAAAGTACCTTTTACAAGCCTTCTATTCTTTTTATGATAAGAATGTGGAATTTGTTCCAATAAAGTGGAATCAAAGTCATGATATTTAGCTGTGACTTTTGAAAAGTGACAATTTTGCCTTCTGGCAGTGCTCACTGAAGCATGACATAAAATACGTCCATAACATTTACTCAGAGGGTAGCTTATAAAAATACCTACACGCTCATGTAAAATAATATTAAAAACTCCCATTGGTTCGGGAATTATGGATGTTTGTTTAAGGGGGGACTTACTTTTTTTGTTGTGTATATATATTAAGTTCAATATCAAAAATGAAATTTTGATCTTTTTTATGCAGGGGTGGATCCATGAGGGGGCACATTTTCCCAAGGAAAAATTTGACAATTTTATCTTTAGATTTTTTTCATTTAATCTTCAGAGAGTGAAAAATCCATGCCAATATTTTCTTTCTTTTCTTCAAGAAGCATTGGCTTGATAAACAAACGATATTAAGGAGTTCTAATGTCAGTCTTAAACTTTGATAAAGAATCAATGAAGAGAATTATAATATAAAATTGTAATTCCTTTTTTGTGCGTTATTTATTTGTTGATTCTCTGAGGAAATTTGAACTTCACCTTTAAGAATATCATAGTACCCTCTTTGGCAAGGTTTGATCTACGGCAAGGCTCGACATTAGCGGTGGCCCGGTGGCCCGGGGCCACCAAAAATTCATCTCGGGCAACCATTATTGAAAAAATGTTAAGTTTTGGTGGCCCGAATCGGGCAACCAATAATTTTCAAAGTAGCGCAATTTTTCTCCTGATTTTGCATGCATTTATCAACCTTCTACAGTTAAAATTGCAAGCCAATTCGTCATGCGCCTTTTTTGTTAATCTACACACAAATACACACACACAAAGAGTGCATAGTCATGACAGTATGTAGGCCTACCGCTAGCATACAGTAACTATTATTCAGCCGGCCGTGCCGGCTGTCTGGCTGAGCTTTGCATGCGCATGCAGCTAGCTGTGCACGAGCAGACTATTCAGACCCAGGGAGCTGCGATACGAAATGTTACTGCTAAGAAATCTTCCCCAGAACTTTGGAAATCTACGTCAAAGTCACATTTTACACCAATGAAATGCCCTTCTACAGTCCATATTACTGAAACCTGATTAATTGCAAGCATTAAAAGGAGGAATTATGACCTCTCTTTTGACTCAAAAAGACCGATTTCCAAATGCATTAATACACATAGGTGAGTACATCACAGTCCCATATGTGCATTTGTATGTATGTTGATATTTGGTTTATTTCGAAGCTGTGTCTCTTTGAGCCAAAAATAAATAGGCCGCTCTTTCTTGTTTACAAATGACTTCGTAAACCATTCTTAAGGAAGTAAATACTTTTGGAAGGCATTTCATTGATATGACATGTGATTTTTTTTCCATCATTTTGTCAAATATAGGGAAGGAATTGTCTCACTGTTTTTTCCAGATAACTTTTGCCATTTTATTTTTTTCTTTCATTTTTTTTCAGTGATTAAACCATTTATACCCCTTCCCATTGAAAATACCTGATTAAAGAACATGTTACTACTGAATAATAATAATTTTTCCCATTTTTTGATAATTTTGTTTTATTTATTTTTCTTAAATTCTTTTTGTTTTTCTCAAAATTTTTTTTATGACCTGTTCTTTGTTTTTTCTTTCTTCATTTTTTCTTTTGTTTTATGCAAAGTAAAATAACAGCAAGCACGATTTATATACAAGATGTACAAAGAATAGTGGTACGTGTTAGTGATTGCAGAATATTTCAGTTTGTTTTATTCATTTTTAATTAATGTTTTTCTTTATATTTTTCGGGCCACCAAACTTTATAAGTGGGCCACCAAAAAAATTATTTGAAGGTTTTGGTGGCCCGAACGGGCCACCACCAAAAAAAGTTAATGTGGAGCCTTGTCTACGGTATACTGCCTAATACTCAGCAAAGGCCATATGAACTTCTACCTTACACATGTAGTCAATTCCAATCAGAAGCTCCAAGGATTATGAACTTTAGCCAAGAAAAGTGGTTTTATATCGAAATATATGCACCTTTTTTCAGTAGGGATCCCAACCAAAAAGTTTTTTTTTATAGATATTTTGAAAATGAAAATCCATATTTTATTGTTCTTAATAGACATGAAATGAAATACTAAAATAATTTGCATAAAAATGCCCATTTGGTTGTGGGTCCGACGGCCCTTTCATCACTGAATGCCAAACAGGGTAGCAGCAACTGCCATCTTTTAACATCTTTTGGTCTGATAATGCCCAGGGTTTGAACTCCCAACCTCCTGGGGCTTGTAACACATATACCGTGTTTACACATTGACTCGGCTCGGGGGTTGAACACGAGAGCCGTGCTCAACACGGCAATTTTATGCTGTGTAAACGCGATCAGAGTGATCCGCGAGCCGTGTCGAACACGGCTTTATCGATCCTACAAAATCGAAGGTTTCAACCCGCGACCCGAGTCAGACTCGGCAATTTTTTTGTGTGTAAACAGAAAGCCGTGTCGAACTCTCTTGACCTAGGTCACTGCGCGCGCTTTCACTTTTGGCATTGTTGTTGTCGCCCGTCGCAAGAGTCCCAAGCTTTCCAGCGTTTAATTTGCGACGTCATAATTCTTCTTCCGTTCGAGATCCGCGAGCCGTGTTGAACTCGCCTTTTTATATACACGTATGAACGCGATCTCTGATCCCTTCTTCGCAGTGTTCAACCCGGCTCGCGGATTCAACCCCCGAGCCGAGTCAATGTGTAAACACGGTAAAAGATTAGCAATGCTCGTGAGATGGACGCTCCACTAACTGAGCCAGCATACTGGTTGCACAATGATTACTTAATTGAAAAAATGTAGAATCACCTTCATGATCTTATGAAATTAAAGTTGAGCTCCCTTAAGGGTACAATTAGAATCCTATGTGCTGTAAAAAGAACTATATGTTATAATTTTTTTTTTTTCTACTCTCCAGGCACTAATTACTTGCTTGCTGCCAGTGCCGCAGCCCAGTTCTTGCTGGTCCCTGGGAAAAAATGGGGTTGGTGAAATGGCAATCGAGGGAAAATATCAATTACTTCTAGGAAGTGACAAGGCTTTACTGATATCTTTCCCTCAAATTAGAGAAATCTTAAATGCATTCAGACTTTCCGGTCTGGGATTTTAATTTTGTTTAAGGTATGAAATGAAAGCTTCAAGATTTGTGGAAGGATGTCTTTGCATATCGATGAGCTGTACATAATATGCATGGGACATTTGAGAGGAAGATACATGTAGAGGTTAAGGGTTGACACAAGTGCCCTCTATGGTCTACTCAGCCATTTGCTAATCAATATTAACTTTGTGTGTGTAGTAAGCAAAAAAAAAGCAAAAATTAAGAATATTAGATTAGGGTTGCTTGGTACATTGATATACATTGTTACCCCCAAATAATTGAACCCACCAGAAATGAACATATTCAAAGTGTTCAAGTTCTAAATAGATATCTAATTGTGAAGTCAGGTGATAAAATATTACATTCAATAAAGTTTGTTTCTCTAGGCTCGCTAAACATTAGATTTGTAGTGTTGTCTACAATCACCACTCAACATGAATGAGTGCACTTTGTGGTGGGGGTTAAACATTTAGGCACAACTGTATACAATATATATATTTTTTAAATTCTTCTTTTTATGAGGGGGTGGGATCCAATTGTAATCAAGAAACACATTATTGGCAAGTAGGATTAATTGGATTGTGGCAAACTGAACTATTTTAGCCTAAACATGATATTCAAAGGAGTGTTTTACACATTGCTTGTTAAGATTTAATTGGTACCATGGTCACCATTTAAATGACAAGTCCCCACCAAGAAGTGGATTTCCATAAGGGACAATCAAACAAGCACATTGATGAAAATTTCATTGAAATCGGATGAAAAATAGGAAATTCAAAGTACATGCACTTTAAAATTCAACCTATTTTTCGTATACCATTTAATCAATATGCACAGCACAACACAGTCACAGTGATTTGCAAATGAAAGAGTTGATGATGTTGCTACATGTATTATACGGATGTGTCATATGAAATATATTTGATAAAAATATGAGAAAACTAGAGAGGGAGAGAGAAATGGTGGAATAAGAGAAGAGGGAGAGAGAGAGAGAGAGGGGGGGGGGGGGGCTGACTGTAGGCAGGTCCCCAAAAAGTGGCTTATTTCATCCAAGTGATATTCATGACTAGAAATGAGCTTGATGTGGACCAAAACACCCCTTTTAATTCAGTCAATGCTGCTCTAAATATACATGTACTTGATTTTGGTATCATTGTATAGAAGAATCATTCTTTCAGGTCATAACCCGTGCTTGTTGTTTTGAAGCCTTATCCAGCCAATTAGAACTCTAAATTTTATGCTACTCCAACATTTTAGAAATCTCGTCTTATACCTTGGTGGGCAAAGTGTGATCTTGACCCGATTAAAAGGTGCTGCATATTAAGAGTGACATTGTGAGAAAGTACAGAAACTCAGGTTTGTGGTGATATAGACATCTTTGAGGCTCAAAATAAAAAAAAAGTTTTGCACAATTTGCAAAAGAAAACAGGAAGAAAATTAATTTCTTATGCACATTTAAAGGCCTGAATTTCACTCATTTATTAAAATATTGTATACAAAATAGATGACCAATATGAAAGAGTAACATTTACTCTGCCCAACTGTGCAAAGATATACAATTTGGTGGTCGAGATTGAGAGCAATATAGAGTTACAGAGAAGAGATGCCACTTAAGATTGATTTTAAAGTCTGAAAATCATCTAGAATGACCCTGCTCTGACATGAAAAGGGTGGCCTTCCTGAGAGTGAAAGAATATATATCTTGCTCACAGGCAAACGCAGGTGATTCGTGATTTCATTTAATACTACAATACATCATGGTCATACCCTACAACTCGGTACGTCTCATTGCTCCATAAACAGGTCTCTAACTATCAAAGCTAACAGAAATGAAAAAAAATAGCAATGCTAGATCACCAAACTAATCGCACTTCTCCGTGACATTTCATAAATTAGACAGTGCTCACTTCATTCAAAATCGTCATAAATAGTAGGGTAATTCAGGCGAAGAATTCAATCTTCTGAAACCAAGGCCACTAGAAGTAAATCCATGCTTTTTAATACCAACAAAGTACAAGTACATGTACTACAAAACTGCATGAGAGAGCGCGAAAGAGTGACCTGGTCAAAAGTTTGTAACAGCACAAAAAGTAATCGGAGAAAATAATATCTTAAGGTCCATGTTAATATAATGGCCATTGTGACCAATGAACTTTGACCTCATGACCTTAACCTAAATCAGATTATCATCCTTCCAATTTGCATAAAGATTGAAGATGATCCATCAAAGCAGTTATTTTGAACTATCATGAGAAGAAATTTTAATGTACATTTATGACTTCGATATCATGACCCCCAATATCAAACAAAATATTTGTTTAAAATCTCATATGCAACCGAATAATTCATACATGAACCTACATACAAACTTAGTGGACTCTCAAATAGGTCTTTAGTTTGCGTGAGACGATAATTCCAGGTTATTAATGTCAATGTGACCACGAAATCAATTATACAATCATTGTCCATCCAACATGAGCAGAGATCGAGGTTGATTCCATTCAAAACAGTGGTTGGTTTGTAAACTAAGGGTGACTGTTATTAGCAAAGAAAGAAACCTGAATTCACACAAATAATATTGCCGGGGAAACACATCCCTCAATTGTGGTTTACACACCCATAGGCAAAGCTGCTCATAAATGTACGATTAGTAAAAGAAAAGATATTTGGACGATGGATGCTTACCCATCCCTTAATTACCTGCAATTTACAAGCAGATTTAAAGGCGTCCATATATTACTTAATCTCGAACAAAAGACTGTGTTTAAGGAAAGTGGGAATGAGTTTCCTGTGACCAAATCAATTTTGACAAATATTTACCTTTGCATGAAAAAGCTTGAATCTACAAAGTTCACATTTCAATGTCAGCTGACAGAAATTTACACGATTGTGAGTCAGTCATAGCTTTACAAGTTGGCTCCATATGAAACAGTGCCCTGGAGAGTCTCTTGTAAACAGTCTAGTAAATTATACTCACAGGCCTGGGTGCCGTTTCATAAAGGTGTTCATAAGTTAAGAGCCACTTTAAGAATGACTGGTGATCCTTTCTTATGCGCTAAACCATTGCCAATTCAATATACATCTTACCGCAAGAAGGGATCACCAGTCGTTCTTAAAGTCGCTCTTAACTTACGAACAGATTTATGAAACACCCACCAGGTACATGTACATGTTTCGTAATAAGGCTGTTTGAAAATTCAGAGTGACTTTACGAACGACTGGTGATCATTTCGTAGGCGCCATTATCAACATCAATGAAAATGTGGGTGTATATCATTTGGCACAAGATCGAATCACCGGTCGTTCTTAAAGTCGCTCGTAACTTAATGAAACAGCTTAATGAAACACCCTGAAAATGAAAATAAAAAGTCCTGTGTCAATCAAAAAGTTTGATTAACTGCTCGTGTATCATTTTTAATTTCAAAATGATTATTTCCTTTTCGTCTTAGCATGGACCCTGCTACTACTACATAGGGTCCATGATCTTAGGCATCTCTCTCTCTCCCAGTGGTGTGTATTTCTTTTTTTTCATAGACAACACCTCTGGCACAACGTCCTCAATGATCAACAAAAGACTACTTTCCAAAGGCACTTCCTAATCACTTACAGAAAAGTTGATTGAGATATTAGTGGAATGGAAGCAGTACATGTTGTAGATGCACACAATTCATACAAAGCCAAACATTCAGGAGGATTTGTTTTCCTTAAATTATTAGTCACCACCTCTTGCTTTATCGAGATATGGCATGTGAGATGGCCAACACGTTCCTCTGTTTCTTTGGGGGGGTTGGACATCTAAAAATCTCTCTTGAGGTTACCAACATCTTGAAGGTACATGTAACAGCAAAAATGGTATGCTGTAAAATTGGGTATTGGTTTTATTTCCCGACGATCCCCTAGATTTCTTCCAAGCCTACAGGCATCAAAGAAGGATGATGAAATATATTCTATGTAAAGCATGCTCATTCCTACACATTTATCATTTTGAAATTTAAAAAGAAATCTTTCATCTTGGACATCTCTCTCTCTCTGACAACGTTCTCATTATACTTTCTAAAACTAGTTTACTGGAAATCAGTTCAGGAAAGCAATTTTGAAGATCGCTTCGCTAGCGTTCCCATTTTATCAGCCAAAGTGGCTTAAAAATTAGTGAGTCCCAACCTATTGCTAATCAAGATAGAGCATGTGAGATGGCCAACACGTTCCTTTGTTTCCTGGGAGGGGGGGGGTCGGATGTCTTAAAATCCATCTTGAGGATACCAACTTCTTGAAGGTGACAGCGAAAATGGTATGCAGTAAAAATTGGTAAATGGTTTTATTTCCTGATGATCCCCTAGATTTCTTCCAAGCTTATGGGTATTAAAGGATGATGAAATATATTCAACATGTATTAAAGCATGCTCAATCCTACACATTTTTCATTTTGAAAAAAAAAATCATCTTGGGCATCTCTCTTTAAAACGGCACTCCCTAATCACAAATAGGAAAGTTGATCGAGATAAGTGGAATGGAATTAGCAGGTATTGGTCCTTGATTCACACAATTCACACAAAGCCCTACCTTCAGGTGTTTTTTTCCCTTGAAAATTATTAAAATTCCACCTCTTGCTAATCAAGATATGGCATGTGAGGTGGCCAACACGTTCCTCTGTTTCCTTGGTGGGTTGGACATCTAAAAATCCATCTTAAGATCACAAACTTCTTGAAGTTAATAGAGAAAAATATGATATGCTGCAAAATTGGTTAATGGTTTTATCTCCCGACAATCCCCTAGATTTCTTCCAAGCCTACAGGCATTAAAGAAGGATGTTGAAATCTATTCTATGTAAGCATGATCAATTCTACAGAGTCATATTTTTCAGATTTGCAATTTCAGATTAGGAATGTTCAGATCAAAGGATGAACTGGGCATTTGTGAAGGAAAATTGAGCTTAGCCATTTCTTATCCTTCTAGTGTTAGCTCCATTAATATTTTATTTGTAACTTAATGACACACGTGAACACAATTGTGTGAAAATGTGGGTGGGCAGTGCTCTATAGATTAATAAAAAGGCATCTCCTAAACTTTTCTTTTTCTATCTTTGTATTATTGAGAATCTCATTTTCCGTACAACCTGCTGTCAAAGATTCCCTTTTTATCCTATTCAATTTGTAATCGTAATAAAGATTAAGGAAGTTCCACATATAATGAAATCCATGTCATTTTCACCAAATTTTGCACAGTTTTACTTTAGCACCTAAATATTCCAAATATGCAAAGATTAACGTGGATTCATGTGCTTTATTTTTTCCTATCAAACTTTGAAGTTCGCCCATTTGAAAGGTCTTGAGATATACGCAATAAAAATAATTTTCCAAATTTTTTTAGACCCGAAAAGATCACAACCTTGAGTTTGAATCTCTATTACTCAGTCAAAATGATAAATCCATCTAAATTTCACAAAATTTTTCATCATAGTTCAGAATTTAAAAAAAAATCCACTCATAGTCATTGATTTTTGTTTGCACTTTCAATCTTGAAAATAAGGTGTGAAAGATGACTATAACATATCTCACAAATTTGAAAGTCACTTTAACAAATTTAAGAAGTACAATAAATGCTACACTTCATTAAAAACCCATGTCATTTGTGAGAAAGGTATACTAAAGAGGTGTGAACATAAAAAAAAAAACACTGGGAGTTCATGAGCTTGTTTTCAAACTTATCAGCAATTTTGTTAGAGCAAATGTGCTTTCAAAAACACAAAACCGCATCAAATGGTTTGTATCTACATGAGGAGACATACTACGCCATCATCCATTTTAATCAAACCCAAGGTTGATTCATCATACTTCAGAGCAGTGCAGAGTAAAGTATTGGGGGGGGGAGGGGGGGCTTCATGGTCTGGTGGTTAAGACTCTCATCTTTCAATCTGTGAAGGAAGTGGGTTCGATTCCCAATCATGGCAGGTTTTCCTTCAGCAAGAAATTTACCCCCATTTTGCTGCACTCAACCCAGGTGAGGTAAATGGATACCAGCAGGAAGAAATTCTTCAAAAAGCTGTACACACCGGAATCGATAGGCTAGCTTATTAGCGGGTAATATAGGAGCGCCTTGAGCACCTAGCAAGGTGGATACGTGCACTATACAAATCCTTTATTGTAATTTATTATTATTATTCTGAAGAGATAAAAATAACTAATTTTGAACCTAACCATTTTCATTCTTCATTTTGTTATTGAACATGCCCCCATCCCCCCCCTCACCAACACATAAGTATGATAGGATGAATCGGAAGTGGAGCAGAATAAAAAAAAATAAAAAGTAGATGATAGAATATGAAAATACTTACCTGATTTTCTTATTTACGAGATAACTCATACATCTACTTGATTTGCTAGTTCAGCCCTCTGGACTGCCATACCCGAATAGAACTCCCAAGGATTTAAAAAGCGCGAGAGCGCGCCCTCTCCCGTTCAGGCTTACTACCCATGATCACCGCGCAACTAGCGTCCATCTTCCTCACCTTTCGCAAGCCCATACGTTGAAACATGTTGCTACGCAAGGCGGAGGGTCGGTGGGAGGGTATCAAGTAGATGTATGAGTTATCTCGTAAATAAGAAAATCAGGTAAGTATTTTCATAATTTACTTCAATAACTCCATACATCTACTTGATTTGCTAGACCAGCACGGACTCAAACCGTAGGGAGGCAAGTTTTCAATTGTAAGCCTAAGAAAATTTTAAAAGAAAAAAACAAAAACAACGAAATTTAGGGAGAGGGGGAAAAAGCCGCAGCTGCTTTAAGCGCCGAAGCAGCAAATCTCGCCTCGCTGGACGGAATGTCCTTCAAGTAGAAAGAAGTGAAGGAGTTAGTTGAGCGCCAAAAGGCGGCCCTCAAAAATGTCCTCGAGAGGAATGCCCTGTATACTCAGGAATACTAAGTATCATGGGCCCTCGGCCTAGTGTCAGGAGAACAACATCACCTGCTGACTAGAGCGTAAGAATCGAAATTTGTTGAAAATTTCAACAAGAATCGTGATCGGAAAACTGAAGCTTTTAAGGCTCAGTAAGTGATCAATCGACCAATCTGAGAAGGCGAGATATCTCAGAACCCCTACCGAAATTTAAGCGTGCCGCTTGCTAGTAACTAGCATGCGACTAGCAGGGCACTCGCTTAATAAGCGAGTGCATGCTAGCGAACAGTCCCTGCTCGCTAAAAGATCGCTTAACTATTACTCTGCACGCATATCACACGCTTATTAAGCTAACCGCATGCTAGTTACTAGCATGCCGCAAGCTTGCGCAAGCTAGTCGTACGCTTCCCGCAAGCTTGGAAATTTCTGTAGGGGAAGCCTCCGCGTGGGAGAAAGCGCCCAGAATTCGATATCTGTCTCAAATGCGTGAGGGCAGAAATCTGCAGAATTCTGATAGAGAGCTGTGGTAAAAAGTTACTAGCGGTCCGAAGGGGACCAGGAACGACGGAGAGTAGGGATTTAGGAAGAAAACCACTCGTAAGGCAGACAAGGGTCGAGAAAGCGACTGAGTGCCATCCTGTTAATAAGGAATGCCGCGGACATGTTGCCTATGTAGAATAGAGCAGTCTGGTCAAAACAGCTCAACCGGGCGTGTCAGGGATACAGCGCGGTACACATCACGACAAAAGTGTGTTAGACCGAGTGATCGAGAGAGAACTCAGGATCCCCTTTCTCCCATACTGATTGAAGCACCCATCTGAGGGTGCAGTGCCCGCGGTGGAAGAGGTGGCTTGGCTCAAGCCACCATCGCCGAGAGAGCCCGTGAGGCTAGGCTGCGATGGCTGTCCGCTGGGCGGGGGAATCCCGAGCAGCAGCAAGTGTACGCCAGAGGGAGCTGGCGAAAAAAAATCTGTCACGATATTACGTGTAAACGACCATCAAGAGATGCTCTAAACGAACAGACATCGCCAGATATGATACCTCAACCGTTACATTCCCAACGGAATCGAATGAGGTAGCAACGGCCCTGTCCTATCAAGTTAGGGACGGAAACTGGCTAAGAGTGTCGAAGTCCTCGCTTGAAGAAACAAGCGAAGGAGACTTGAGGAAGTAATCACAAAATTTCCATCAGTCTGCGGTGAGAACCAGTTGTTTATGAAAACAGTCACAAGGCCTGTTTCTCAGGTGATCGTAAGAGCGAGCACCGCCGGCGCCGGTTGCGGCAGCGTGGAACAGTCCGATATCGGTAAGATAAGGAGCTCCAAAAAGCGGGGGGGGGGGGGGGGCGGCAAAAATGACGCCCTAAGCAGCGGGGGATGAGAATCTAAATTTCTAAAAGAAGAACTCCAGTGAAGTAAATCACTTACATGGAGAGGCTCATCCACAGTCGGCCCGGGAGAAGGCGGGTCGTAGTGATCGTGGTTAGGAAGGCATAAGCATACATCCATCCACTGTTACATCATCCTCGGTCGTGCGGTGACCCTGGCCACATGCCTTGCATGGAAGGAGGATGAAAGCAGCATGCGGGGCGACTCGAGTGTGCCGTGAAAAAATTTCTAAGAAAGAAGCCGATTCGACTAACGGGCACGGTAAAGACATCCACCGTAGACCACTCCGCACAAGGAGGGAGCGGCGGAGACGCCCGCAAGATTGACCCACATAGAGGGCAGTCTATAAGATAGACAGTTAGGGCTCGACCGATGGTCTGGCGGTGTACAGTTTGGTGTGAACTCGCCGACCCGGTACGGTGGGTGTGCCCAGAAAGTAGGCATAGAATGCCGACAGAGAATCCTGGGGCTTTAAACAAGTTTGAACGCACGTACATAGCCAACAATCTCATGAGATGTACGGCGGTTACTTTCCTCCGAGATGATGTTTACCCACCGGGAAAGACTCGGGGAACAGCTGTGAATGTCAACAGGAGGGATATCTAGCATATGAAAAGCTGATTCCTTCCACGTATTCGGTGCGGGTGCTGCCGGCGGTGTCCGGGGGGACGACCGGTGATGGCAGCTCGGGCAGGGTTCGTACGAGCCGCCCGAATACGAGACAAATAGGTTAACATAACCATAATGCACCGGGTGGTGAAGGCATAGCGATTATTAAGCACAGGAGAACTTTTAATCGCCGTGACATTCAGATCCGATATACATACTCATAAGCTCGGAGAGCTATGAGATAGTGAGACATACCGCTGAGCGGTGATGGTGCTCATATCAGAGTCGCCCTCTCTTCAGCGGCGATCGCTGGAGAACGGGTGTCTGTACTATAGCCCTGACTCTGGCGTTGCAAGGGTAGGAGCTAAGTAAGACAGGGCACCCTTACTTTCGAATAGAAAGTGAGGTTCAGGCCAGAAAAGCGACGGTCCCGTCGCCTGGGCGGACGGTCCGCGGACGTGATAGGTTGTCCTCTCAAAGCAGCCAAACATTCTCACGAGAGAAGTGCGGCATGCGGTATGTAAGAGATTCATACCTCCAATCTACGGGCCCGCTTAGGGGGAAGAATGGAGAGAGTTACCGCTGAAGGAGTCGTCGCCGTATGTGAGCTTGACGTAGAGGGCGAATTCGGGAGTACCTGCATAATAATCGCCCCCCCCCCCTGCCTCTGCCTTCTCGCTAGCCTCGAGAGGCTTGAAAATTTCGAGACGGCCGCGCGGAGCCTGGCGCTTCCGGGCAGCAGCAGAGCGGGGGTGGGTTACACCCACGGAGCTGGCGGCTTCCTCGTCGTAGGAGCCGCCTCGTCTAGAGCGACCCCGTCACTCTCCGAGACCCCCAATTCGGCCGATTGAGCTCGGAGCGCCTGAAGAGGCGGGGCGAGAAAATATGGACTCCCTTGCTTCATCAATACCCCCGCTCGGAGGGTAGATGTGAGGTAGATACTTGTCAAGCAGCGCCTGAGCGCTTACTGAAAAGTCGCCCGCGGGATAGGGGTTGTCCTCGTAAAGGGAGTCTCGCTCTATGGACTGAACCGGGAGGTTGTCCAGTAAGCGCCGGGGTGGCCCCGCGTGTCGGCTGGGACACGTGCTCTGAGATCGACGAAAATGCTGGAAAGCACACGCGATCTTGGGGCACCCGGTTAGTCGGTGCACTGGCTGGCGATTTAACAGAATCGCTCGAGGATTTCCCGGGTGTCTGGTGGTTATTGCCCACTTGTCTCGCTTGATGCTCAGGGGCATCAGCGGGGTGAGTAGACGTCGAGGGTGGGGTGAACCCGCACTACTCGAAAGCAGAATGTAGCAGCATGAATAGCTGTGACATCTGACCACCGACACAAGGGTCTGAAGGAGGGACGCCCATGGCAACAGGGCTGGCGGACCTCACCTTCGACCTCTTCTTCTTCGCGGCCTCCGCCGGTGTGGCCGGGGCAGAAGAAGGCACAAGAGGCACGGGTGATTTCTTACGATTTGCCGCCCCTGGCAGGGCGGCCGTCAACAACGAAACTTCACCCGAATCTGACGGGGTCAGATTGTGGTCACAGTCTGATGTGTGACGCCTCTCGCGGTAGCAGAATGTAGCAGCATGAATAGCTGTAACATCTGACCACCGACACAAGGGTCTGAAGGAGGAACGCCCATGGCAGCAGGGCTGGCCAACCTCTCCTTCGACCTCTTCTTCTTCTTCTCTTTCTGCGGGCTCCGCCGGCGTGGCCGGGGCAGAAGAAGGCATGAGAGGCACGGGTGATTTCTTACGATTTGCCGCCCCTGGCAGGGCGGCCGCCGACAATGAAACTTCACCCGAATCTGACGGGGTCAGATTGTGGTCACAGCCCGATGTGTGACGCCTCTCGCGGTAGCAGAATAACAGCACATAACATCTATGCACAGTAGACATCTGTGGCCACCGATAAGAGGGTCTGAAGGAGGAATGCCCATGGCAACAGGGCTGGCCGACCTCTCCTTCGACCTCTTCTTCTTCTTCTTATTTTGCGGGCTCCGCCGGCGTGGCCGGAGCAGAAGAAGGCACAAGAGGCACGGGTGATCTCTTACGATTTGCCGCCCCTGGCAGGGCGGCCGCCAACAACGAAACTTCACCGAATCTGACGGGGTCTGATTGTGGTCACGATCAGATTGTGGTTACAGTCTGTGTGACGCCTCTCGCGGTCAGGGGCTGGGCGATCTCTCCCGATGCTGTCAACGGAGGACGACTTATACGGCAGAGATCCTGACCTGTGCCGGGGGGAGAGAACCGCACTCTCCCTCCGGACTTCTGGTGACCCGGTAGCCGGTGGGTCGCATAGCCCTATGGGTGCTGCGGCGGCAGGACCTAGTTTAGGCTTGGAAGCCTTGGCTACCACTTTTTCCTTTGTCCGAGACCGTGGCACCACAGTCTCGGCCTTCCTTCTCTTAGCATCCGACCGCAAATTCGGAATGCTGATCGACGCACCCTCATACTCACCGCCGCTGGGCGCTCACCGCGGCGTCCCTCCTGCTCGCCTGGAGGCGGCCGACTTCTGTAACTTGCAATCGGGACGGTCCCCGTGGAGGGCACCAGGTCCTCTGGGGCTGTGTTAGTCCCATTCAAAGATACCTCTCTCTACCCTGAAAAAGGAAAAACAAGAATTTTTCTTTTTCTTTTTTTTTTTTTTTTTTTTTTACAAGATCTCGCTTAGATTAAAAGTGGAGACCGGAGTGGTCTTTCCCTCCTCCTAAAAGGAGTTTGTTTGAGCAAACAGAACAAAACAAGAGGGGAGGGGTAGGGAGGAAGAAGAACCTAAGAATAGTTAGGTATCTGCCTGTAAGAAAATAAAAAGGAGATCGGAGACTTTGAAAAAAGAAACTCCTACAAGGTTC